>NC_141076.1:19228494-19828494 GCF_041138505.1 Cibotium barometz | reverse complement strand
AGCTAGAGATAACAATGTAGGATACTTCTGACCCAACACATCATTTCTCCCAATCAAGCACCAAGTGTCCTTGAGTGAATTTCCTTTCCAATCTGATGCACCTTGAATTTTGAACACATGAAACTCTTTTCTTAAGCATCTCTCATCTAACATTGCATTAATATGTGTACCATCTTCCAACATGACACCATATCCATAATGAGAACCAAGGCATCCAACTCAACAGCACCATAGTTTTTCAACTCTTTGGATGATGGAAATCCAAGAGGAGCAAGAATACTAAAATTTTTCATTGTAGAAGAATCAATAAATCTAGTATTCAAGTGGCTCTTAACTTCATTGGCAAAATTCCATTTGAAAATCAAGAGTTGCAGCCAAGTCACTTCCAACAGTACATCTCTCAATCCTTACCCCACAATACATATCACCTTTAATTGCCTTACGCATTGTCCACAACCAACCATGTTGGCAACCAAATTCAGGAATGGATGGAAATCCATAACCATCATGACCTTGCAAATTCATATCTATATAGCATGGACCAGTGGAAAACTCCACATCTATAAAGGCAATAGTAGAAGATATTAAGCTTGGTATGCTTGTCAAATCCACAAAACTTTTCTGAAACACTAGTGATAAATTAGCCAAGTGATCTAACACATTTGCGAAGAAATGCAACATGTATCAAAACTTAAAGTTGGAAACTATCCTATACAGTCTTTCATTCTCCTCTTTTAGGCATAGGAGAAGTGGCTCAACTACTTCATATACTTTTACAAGAAATTTATGCCAACTTAACCACCTGAGTTTATGGATTTTCTCCATCTTAAGGTGTGGACAATCCAATTCTTCTTGCAATTGAGCTAACCTTGCTGAACGTCTAGAGCTCTTCTTAAACAAAGCAGCAATCTCATTTAAGGTTGTATCCATAAAAATAGCATGCTGTGAGTTTTTGAATGCATGAGACACACAAAAATTTGTTTTATGAGCAACACAATGGATGGCACTCATGAAAGAACTCCTCTTTTTCATCAAGGCAGCAAGACCATTAGCTACACCTGTCATTACTAATGCTCCATCTAAACCAAAACTCACCAGTTTTGACCGATCAAAACTCAAGTCTCAAACCGATTCAAAAGAGAGTGTCAGAAGTGCAAAGATAACGGTTGAACAAAAAACTCTGATGCAAAATTGCAAAAGAGAGCTCAAAACCGCATGGTCTTCAATTAGTGATGACTCAAGTGGACAAGAACAACTTCACACAGTACACTCTTCAAGATCGGAAGATTGTTCTTCAACAACCCATGCGACAAAAGCCAAGCATGCCAGGGGTTTCATATGATGGTCCAGAAGATGCAAAAAAATTTTGATATCACTAAGCCAGGAGAAGAGCCTCGCTATGTGTGGATTGCCACAGACTTGTCCTTAGATGAGGAGAAGTTATTAATTCAAACAATAAAGGAGTATCCCGATGTTTTTGCTTGGAGTTATAAAGACCTCAAAGGAGTTGATCCAAGCATATGTCAGCATACAATTCCATTGCGAGAGGATGCAAAGCCTTCCAAGCAACGTCCTTATACTTACAATGAGAATTTTGCACGAAAGATAAAAGAAGAAATAGACAAGCTCTTAGAGGCAAAATTTATCTATGAGATTGAACACACTGAATGGGTCTCCCCTATTGTAGTGGTGCCCAAGAAAAATGGAAAACTTCGAGTATGTGTAAACCTCAAGAAGGTAAATGTAGCTACTGTACGTGATCATTACCCACTTCCAATCACGGATCATGTTTTGGAACGAGTTGTAGGAAAAAAGGCATATAGTTTCTTGGATGGATTCTCCGGTTACAATCAAGTGTCAATTGATCCAAAGGATCAAGACAAGACAGCCTTTGCTATACTGAAGATGGCATCTTTGCCTGTCGTGTTATGCCATTTGGTCTAACAAATGCACCAGCAACCTTTCAGCGGTTAATGAGTCATGTATTCAAGGAGTACCTTAGGCTATTTCTTGAGATCTTCATGGATGATTTATGTGTTCACTCACAAGAGCGTGATGATCATATAGAACACCTCAGACTTGTGTTTCAAAAGTGTCAAGTTTATCGTATATGCTTGAATCCTGACAAGTGCAAATTCATGGTAAAACAAGGGAAAATGTTGGGCCATATTGTTTCTCGCAATGGGATTTCAACATATATGGATAAAATTGATGTCATTGTCTCATTACCTCAGCCTATCAACCCTAAAGGGGTACAAATATTCATGGGACATTGTGGCTATTATCGTCGATTCATCTACATGTACGCTGTCCTAGCCAGACCATTATATGCTCTTCTTGTAAAGTTTAATTGGACTGACGAGTGTGAGGAATCCTTTGAAAAGTTGAAGCAAGCATTAGTGTCTGCACCCATCTTATGGGCACCAGATTGGAACCAAATCTTTCATGTCCATATTGATGCTTCAGACTTTGCAATTGGATGTATTTTGGCTCAATCAGGAGAACATAATAAGGATTTCCCAATCTCATATACTAGTCGACAGTTGAACAATGCTGAGAAGAATTATACCATAACAGAAAGAGAAGGTTTGTCCATGATATATGCAGTGAAAAAGTTTTGCCATTACCTTTTGGCAAACAAATTTATATTTTTTGTGGACCATCAAGCACTGCCATATTTGGTGAATAAGCCTTGTGCAACAGGAAGGATTGTGAGGTGGTTTGTCATCCTTCTTGAGTTTGATTTTGAAGTGGCAGTCCGAAAAGGAACAACTCATCTTAGGGCAGATCATTTGTCTCGAATCACCTCTGGAGAAGCTCCTGTGGGTGTGGATGATGATATGTTAGATTCAACACTTTTCCTTGTAGAGACAGCTCCTAAATGGTCTGAACCCATCTTAGAAATTTTGACAAGTGGGCAGATACAACTAGCGGTCCTAATGTGGACCTATGGCGACCATTCAAGTTAATCTCAGGGAGATTATATCGTCAGGGTAATGATGGAGTGTTGCGGCTTATACCTAACCCTGACCAATATGAGGAGATCTTGGAATGGGCACATGAGGGAATTGGTGGAATCCATGCATCAGCTACTACTTGTGTGCGACGTATAACTCAGGATGGGCAATGGTGGCCTACCATGCATGCGGATGCTGAAAAATTTATTCGTAATTGTGCTTCATGTCAAATTCAACAACCAATTCATAATGTCACATTATTTCAAATTTCAACTACACCAAGTTGGAGTAAGTATATTGTGGACTATCTTCAGTATGGTCATACTGATCGAACAATTCCTAAACATCGAAAGCGTGCTATTGAAGTTGAAGCAGCCAAATATATGCTGATAGAGGGCCAACTCTACAAGAGGGGCAAGGATGGCAACTTGCGCATGTGTGTATGTGAAGCTGACTACTTGAAAATCTTGATTCATGCACATGCAGGTGTTGGGGGTGGACACTTTTCGGGCAATACCACAGCTAAGTTGATTAGGTGGTCTGGGCTTTGGTGGCCAACCTTACAAATGGATGCCGAAGAATATGTGAAACGTTGTGACGATTGTCAAAGGACCAAACCTCCCATCACAAAGGACAATATGCCATTGCAGCCTATGTTAAGCACACGTGCGTTTGCCAAATGGGGTATTGATTTTGTCGGTCCCATTAAACCTCCAGCTCGTCACATGCATGCCGAATATATTATAGTCGCAACTGACTATTTGACCAAATGGGTAGAAGTAAAGGCTACAGTAAAAAATGATGCCAGAACCATAGCCAAGTTCTTGTATGAGTACGTGTTTACACGCTATGGCTTACCTATTGAAATCGTTAGTGATCAAGGTGTGCACTTTGTGAATGAGGTCATAGAGTTTTTACTTCAAGAATTTATGGTAATTCACAAGCGTTCTGCACCCTATCATCCCCAGACCAATGGTCAAGCTGAGAGTACTAACAAGATTCTCTCCACAGCACTCACAAAGATTGTTGAGGGACATAGGACTGATTGGGAGCAAAAGTTGCACTCAGTTCTTTGGGCATATAGAATAGCCTATAAGACATCTGTGGGCACAACCCCATTTGAGCTTGCTTTTAGGATAGATGCAATTCTTCCCATTGAATTTCTTGTACCTACTCTACGAGTTGCTAAACAATTGGACTGGACTGGTCATGAGCTTTCTCAACGCATTGATGAATTGGAAAAGCTTGATGAGACCCGCTTATTGGCAGTAATGGGGATGTATGCCGAGAAGAGGAGACAAAAGAAATGGTATGATCGAAATGTAACAACTGGCCGATTCAAATAGGGGGACCTTGTGCTCTTGTACGCACTTAAGAAGAATAAGCAAAAGCTCAAGAAACGTGGCCTAGGACCGTTTGTGATTAATGAGCTTACTCCTAGTGGCGCAGTGCATTTAGAGACACTAGAAGGTGAGCAAATGCCTAACTTCATTAATGGAAGTCATCTCAAGAAATACAATGAACCACTAACTGAAGCCATGCTTCAACAAATGCATGCTGCCAACACACGGAAAGAAGCACATGACCTACTTAAACGTCAGGCTCAAGAAGAGGCTAAAGCTAGAGTTGCAAAAGCCAAGGAGCGTCGCAAGGCTTCTGTGTTGACCTTACAGTTAGCTACTGATGAACAATATGTCGATCCTTTCAATATTCATGTGTGTCTTCATCTTCATGAGACTACCTACTTTGTCTCTGCCTTAATTGACTCTGGTCCAGATTATAATGTTCTCTCATTTGACACATGGGTAGCCTTGGGACAACCAACACTTGTGCACATTCCTATTGACTTACGAAGCTTCTCGCGTGAAGATAACCCTATAGAGGAAAAATGTGTCATTATGATGTCCATTCAGGATCACCAGATGTCAGTTCCCTTTTATGTGACTAGTAAGTCCAAGGCAGTGGTAGAGGTTGTTCTTGCTCGATCATGGTTAAGTGCTACCAATTGTTCATTAGATTGGAAGAATAGACAATACAAATTGCAAATTGATTGTGATTGTATCTTGGGATTTGCTGCTCCACGAGTTTAATCATGTCAAAAGGGTGGTAGTTCTACCTTACACAACCCACTTTTAACATCTGCTCTTCAAGCTCCAAGATAAATGATGTGGATAATCGACGAGTCCTCAAGTGAGGGCCATGGCTGGCATGTTCCAACTACTCTAGTCACTGCTCAAAGAAGGCCAGGCAGCAAGAAGCTAGGAATCGTCAATTTGGCTACCCAAAGATGCGTACAAACTTGTACCATCTAGCCTAGTTGCTAAACCTCCTAAAAAGAAAATCTTTTCCAAGCCTAAGCCTGAGATCCCAAAGTATGTTCTTAAAGCACAAGGCTATTATGAGGGTGCAACAGCACTTTGGCTTCCCAAATGCCATGGTTTTCTAGAGCCAGAAGAGTGTATCAATAAGATTCCAAAAGCCACTCTTGGTTTTTCATATCAGTGGGTGCAAAGGAAATCAACACAACCTCTTCAAGATAGGATAGCTGGTTGTGATAGCACCTACAAATCTCCTTGTGTTGACCTTCCCCAAACATGTATTGAATCACCAGTTATCCCAACTTCTCCTTGTTACACACTTCCACCATCAACTTGTGTACCTAAGACAAATCCAACTTTACATGAGTCTCCTTTGAGCATAGATTCTAGCACTTCACTGCCTAAATCCTCTTATCTTCCTCAAATTCCTCGACAATTGCTATCCTTCCCACCTCTTAAAAAGGACATACACAAAACCAAAGGTAAGGCATTAACACTACAATTGAAGCTCTTTGGTAGATCAGTGTTTGAATAGCCTCACTTTTACTAATGTGGTTCCTTATGCCTTTACAGGATTGTGTTCTTTTTGAGATGATCTTATCTACATTGTTTTTGATAGGGATTGTAATGATGGATATGAGTGTATAAAGTTTGAAGTTTCTAAATTTCATTGTTCTATGCCCAGATACCTCCTGATGGATACTTGGCGAGATACATGTCCACCATGTATTGACCCTGATAGTACTCAACCTGAACATCGCAGGGGTTATAGTGCTCCTCCTTTTCAAACTCATTCTAGGTACTTTTATGCTCCCTTGGGTGAAAATTGCTGTGGGCATCACTTCGTCACTTTATTCTATCAATAGCATAATCCATTTCCACATTGTCAAGAGTGTGCACGACTCGTATTAGGAGAAGATTCACACATTTGTTGGCTATGCCGCTCTTACTTTTGACGATATGGCACGGGCTTAATGAAACAAATTGTGGAAATTACACCCCAATGCCATAACCTTCTTGATGTGAGAGTACCAGACCGAGGACAAAATCAACGTAGATTACCTGAGGAGGTTCAAGCACAACAATGGAGGGATACATGCATAAATGACTTGCAACCACCTATCTTGTAAGCCCTCCTTCCCCCAGCCTCAACATGTCAATTTTGGATCACTATGAGTACCTATATTAAGCAATTCCAAAATCGGAATTGTCTGCTTAACCTTCCCATAGAACCAATGCCATATTTTAGCGAGGAAGCACTCCTTCCTCTACCACCTTCTCCGAAGGCCGGCTTTTGTACAGAGTTGTCCTTGCATCCTGAAGTGATTGATACCATCTTTCCAGCAGAAGTGGACACACATCCACCACCAGTGCAAGGGTAAGCTCATCAACTCCACAATAAGATCAACAAGCCAGGGCACTTTTCTCCCACTGGGTTTTTCCCCTCCGCTATATTCGCGGTGATTGGCACCAATAACAAATTTTATTCTTTTCTTTTCTTTTCTTGTTTGTTAATAAGACATTTTGTAGAGATCACAGCTAAACAAGAGCATACAAACACGCCCCAATAGTCCACCTACCATGCACATAAATTAGGAAGGGAGAGACATGCAATGCCTACAAAGAGCAAAGAGAAGCAATCTGCACATCAGCAATGCATCAAGACAAACGCACCACATCAACGAGCACTACAACAGGTGTATTCAAATCATAATCTTTTGTTCTTTATGTGCTTTTCACTTTTGCATATATCGTTTGCATGTTCACACACAGTTGGCTGGTTTAAGTTTTAAATTTGTTGTTACCATGTGGTGAGGAACCTTCCTCTTTATCATCTTTTACACACACACACAAAAAAAGAAAGAAAGAAAGAAAGAAAGAAAGGTCCAATCACCATTGCTCATATTTAGGAGTAGTGTTGCCACTTAGGAATAACTTAATTAACACTAGTTTGGTACCAAAATAGGACACTTGAGTGTCCTTTTTTGGGAGTTGCGAAAAAAAATCAAACTCCTAATGTAGGCTTTAAAAACCAAAATGCTTCATTGGGCATGTAGAACATAACCCTATGCTTATGTAAAAAATGCTAAACATATAAAATGCCTTTTTCTTTGGAAGTACATAAGCAACAAAGAAGCATATGTCTTGAAAATGAACATTTTTCAGGATTTTTCCAAATATGCAAGCATCATTCTCTCAAAAACAAAATCCAATGATATCAATAGCATTCTTCCCAAAATATTTTGATAGCATACATCACGCCAAGGAGGTTGAAGTTCACCAAAAAAATCATTTTCCTTTCCTAGAATTTTTTCCAAAAAAGTTACATAAAATCAGCAAAAGTAACGCGTATTATCAAAACTCAATCACGCCACTAAAAAAAATGTAGCCATATCAATGAGAATGTTGATTATTGGTTTTCATGCTTGAGATAAGATAAATAAGCCATAATTTGATGTGTATGACACTAACTTAGCCTCCACTTAAGTAGGTTCTTATCGCCTAGTTCTAAAAAAACTGTAAAAAATAAAAATATAAAATTTGATCATCTTTTATCAAAAACTAATCATAACTATGCTTGCATAAGTAGTCTACACCTATAGTTACAACAAATAATGCACTTACACAGCTTTCCCCTTTGATAAAAATCAAAATTAGGCTCATAATTAGACATTTTATGTATTAAAAATAGGTTGCACAAAAGGCCATGTATGAGAAGAGGCCCAAAAAGTGGCTCTAAAGTTTTGGAAAATTCAAAACAAAGTAGTATTTACCCTATATAACATGGGTGCACCTCAAGTTTTACATTATGTTACATTCTATGCTTGCTTAAGCTTGTGGGTTAGTAGATGCACGCTTATGGGTTTGCAGACATTAGGGAAAGCTAAGATTTAACCAATGTTTGAATGGGATTAAGAGATTGCCATGCATTGCTTATTCTCTTGATTAGTGTAGTGGATTTAAGGGATTTAGAGATTGATTGAGGTGTTGAATGGTTGAATCGTCAAGTGGTGGTTTGTGTATGTGAGCTCTCCCTCATGGGATAAGCCTTCATGCACTAATCGGGTCGAGTCCTCGGATTGACATTGTGTTTCTTAACACATTTGTTGATCGGTAGTACTCTATGAGCACTATATTGCACGGTAGAGAGAACCACTCTACAAATACACGCACTAATACACGGGCCCGCTACTTTTTTTCTACAAGTCATTTTTCGCGGCTAGAAGCGCGGGTATGAGCCCGATCCCTTGTACTTCCACATCTTGACGTCGAACTCGATGGGGTCCAGTGGCACTGGGTTGAAAATAGACCCAATATCCCTTATAAAATTACATCCCAAGCCAAGCATTGTGCTCATTCCTCACATTATGTAAGGTCGTATACTCTATTGTGTCTTTTGGCCTTCTCCTCGACGAAGATGCACTACCCTCCATGGTTGCTAATGCTGCAGTGATTGGAGAGAGAGAGAGAGAGAGAGAGAGAGAGAGAGAGCTATGGAGATTTCAGTTTATGGTTTGGGGGGAATGGAGTTGGAGGGGAGAATGGAGAGTAGAGAGACAAGATAGAGGTGAAAAAGCCTCTTTTTGATACAATATGGTTTGGGTTTTTGGGGGGAAAAATCACTTTTTGAATTTTGGAAAAACTCATTCTTAAAGGGTTTTTTGACCAACAAGATTGATGGGGGCCGTAAATAATGGAGCCCCCTTACTTTTAGTTACCTACCCCCCCAATTTATGAAGGCCAACCCCTACTTTTTGACCCCCATAATTATATTAACGAGGAAGACAAGCCTAGTTGTCCCCTACTTTTGGAGGAGACAAAATGTGCACACTACTCTCCATTGCTAATGATGGTCATTAGAAAAGGGCCCAAAAGATTTCCTAAGGCATTCTAATGAAAGACGCAAAAAGAAAATCATATTTGTCTTAAAAGAGATACCAAAAAAAACAATTACACACAAGACAGATAAACTAGCTAGAATATAGTGTTAAAGGTTCCTAACTGGGCCATGGATCTAATTTTTTGGTGGCGTTTTGTCTCAGCGGTTGTCCCGCCCCAACACCTGGCATGGTTTGGATTCCCAATCCGACAACCCAAACCTTGAGTCTTACTTGATGTTAGTATAATCAAGAAAATCGCCCACCAAAGATAGGGACCATGTTAGATGCTCCTTAGAATCCTCCTTATCGTGGGCACATTCTTGATCCCAAACTTCAGAGGTGCTTGCTAGTCTGTGCACATATGTGGTTCCCCTTGTTTGCTGAGCAGACTTCTTAACCCTGACCTGATTGGGCATGTTAATGATCCTATAGTGTGGAGGCTTTAGTCTTAGACTCTTCCCATCTCATCATCATCATTTTTCCAGGAGCATCAAGTTGGTTTAGATTGTTTGGGCTAGGTGGATTTGGGGGGAGGTTGGCAAGAGGCTAATGGTGCAGGGAATGTTGCCTATAGAAAGGTGTTCATCCTGCTCCACCACGCTCGGGGTCAGTTAGGTCGGATGCAAAAATGGCACGAACTAGGATCTCCATGTAGTAACAACCATGGAGGATTGTTTGCATGAGGTTGCCCTATTGCCTGATTATTGCTTGTCATGATTCAATGAGCTCCGTTTTTAGGCAGAGATGAGTTCAGTGAAAAGGGTCACATTCTTGGCCTCTTCAATGCTGGCAATGTGGCCAACTAGATATCCTTGTGTATATCCTTGGGCTTCTTCTGCCAAGTGATGGGCCTCTTCCCTACTACCTTTGATTTGAGCTCATCGATGTGAGCTTGCATTTTCCCCCTGTCCTCCGTGGCTTGCTTGTGCTAGTCTCTGTAGGCCATCTCCACCTTATCTTGCAACTTGTCATAGTTTTTCTCGAGAGCCTTTGCATGGTATTTCAATAGGGCCATGGTGGAGTCTTCCCTTGATGTGGCTCCCTCAGAGAATGTCACCCTCGCTAGTTGTAGGTTTTGTATGTTGATGGGTTTTTTTAGTGTCAAGGTCCTAGTCCCCAACAACATATGTGCTTGCCCAACCCTCATAAATGATAATAGGCCTATTAGACATGTTGATGGGTTTTTTTAGTGTCCAGGTCCTAGTCCCCAATATATGTGCTTGCCCAACCCTCAAAAATGAGAATAAGCCTATTAGACATCACTAGAACCATTGGAGCTTTTGCATGGCCACCTTCTAGTATAGCTAATTTTGGCCAATTTTAGTAAGAAAAAGAGAGGCTAGGAGTTGAGCTGATCATCGTAATTATTTAGAAAAGGAGGAGCTTTTGAATGCATTGGCATCTTGTAGGCTAAGAGAGAGGAGAGAAGAGGCAGATCTTGAAGAATCTTAGAGAAATCTTGTTAGAATAGTGTTAGACTATTTTGTTTGAGTCTTTTTCTTTCCCTATCTCTCCCATGTTTCTATGTTTCTCAGTTTGCAGCTTTAGTGGTAGCAGGATTTAATTTCTGTATGAGAATTGAACTATATAAGTCTTGCAATCATCATTCACAGAAGGTGTTTTTTGATTATGTTTCTCCTGTGAGTTTCTCTTCATCTTTGTGAAGAATACAACCTAGTGTCTTGTTTCAGGTAGGCTATAGATCCCCTACAAAGTGGTTCTCTCAATTTACTACTTCCCCTACTAGACAGAGGATACTACCAAATGCATCTATGTTTTTAAGGAGTTTGGGTTTGTCCCATGTTCTGCTAGGGGTGAATAGGAGGTCTTAAGAGAGGATTTACTCTACTTGTTGTTGTTCAAGCATCAATCTTCTATAGGACTGTTGCACCTCTTTTGAAAGGGCTAGGGAGTTCCCCTTGCACATGTTTCAAGGCCATCATCTATCAGTCTAAGTTTGTTGACATTTGGAATTGGTAAATATGTCTGACATTTGGTTCAAAAGGGCTATTTTGGACTATATCGAGAGTATGTGGAGTCATGTGCCCTAGGGGCTACTGTCCACAACTAAAAGGTGTTTTGGGAAAGAGATGGCTATAACCTTCTAAGTACTCTTTGATCTTGCTCCTAGTAAATCTTGGAAGCATTTGAAACTTGGTGGTCCTAGTGAATCTTGGAAGCATTTGAAACTTGGTGGTAGGGTTCTCAGTTGTCATAAAGAGGATTGTGGCTTGGTTGTGGACTACTTCCACACTATATGGGATCTCTACTCTATAGTGCTATTGTCTACAACTGAGAGGTTTTTGTTTTTGCCAAGGGATGGTCTAAGAACTCGGATGGGACTCTATTCTTGCTCCTACACAATCTTGGAAAGTTTTGGGGTTCTGTATTTGGGGTTCCAACTCGCTAAAACCAAGTGCTAAGGGCTATTTTGGACTGGTTTGGGGCTGCTTAACACATGGTGTAATGGCCATCCTCATTGGTGTTTTTGTTGAAATTTGAAAATTTTTCTGACACAAGAGAGGGTTCAAAACTTTTTAGGACATTTTTCTCTTGCTACTATAGAAGCCTTGAGAGTTTTAGAGATGAGCATCATGGCTGGCAGCTGTTTTAAAGTTGTGTATATGGATTGTTTTGGTACAGGGAATACTGCCTTCTTCAGTAGATTGCTATGCATAGCTGGTTAATGCTTTTGGAGATCTGTCACTTCCTACCAGTAATCCATACATAGGACTAGTCTCCCTTGAGAGGATAAGTGATTTAGAAATGGGCAAGGGTGTCGGCAGAGCACGGACCAAAGCAAAGGATTTCTTCCTATTTTTGGTGGGTAGAAGAGTGGTCTGTCTGGGGTTAGATCCTGGAGTTTGGGAAAGGTAAGTGTAATAAGGGTTTTTGTTCTTGGTTATGGTAACCTAAGAATAGTGGGTAATAGTAGTGAGGACCAATACACGAGATATAGAGGCAAGCTTCCTGGTCACATTATTGTTTTGGTTCCCCCCACTAAGGAGGGATTTGGAAGAACCCTTTAGATTACTCGAAGTCTTGGAGAAATTCTTATTAGTTGACATGGATGCTATGATGACATATCTAGTGTGTCATGGCCATGCTGGTGAACACCCATGAGAATTCTTGGCAGGGATGGAACTTATAGCCTTCACCCTTGGAAAGGAGGGGGATGATGATAAGCTAACTTTGCTGACTATGTTGTTGAAGAACCCTTTAGATTACTCGAAGGCTTGGAGAAATTGTTATTAGTTGACATGGATGCTATGATGACATATCTAAGTGTGTCATGGCCATGCTGGTGAACACCCATGAGAATTCTTGGCAGGGATGGAACTTATAGCCTTCACCCTTGGAAAGGAGGGGGATGATGATAAGCTAACTTTGCTTAATATGTTGTTGAAAGATGATGATAAAAGATGGTTGTAGGCATGGCGAGACGAGCCAACCCAAGGGTAGACACATGAGGATATCAAGGTGGCTTTGGTGCAGCACTACAAGTAGAGTGAATCCCTGATGCCTTATGGCAAGAGATTCAAAACTGAAAGCATAAATTGTGTGATGATTTTGATAGGTTTGTAGTTCACTTTGAAGATTTGTGGGGTAGGTGGGACAACTCCCTAGGATAAGAGAATCCATTAGCTCTCCTAAAAAAGGACATGTTCATTCAATCTCTCAATGTAAACCTGAGGGAGAAGGTGAAACTAAAGAGGCCAAGGACTTTTGAAGAAGCTTTGAGGATTGCTAT
The DNA here is from genome assembly GCF_041138505.1 of Cibotium barometz. Taxonomy (NCBI): domain Eukaryota; kingdom Viridiplantae; phylum Streptophyta; class Polypodiopsida; order Cyatheales; family Cibotiaceae; genus Cibotium; species Cibotium barometz. The sequence continues at coordinate 19,815,587 of NC_141076.1, read as the reverse complement.
AGAGAAAGAATGGAAGTTGCAGAGGATGGATCAGAAGAAAAGGGAGGTCCAAGCTGAAGGAGGACCAATCATGCCGCCCGGGGAGAGAAGAGCAGAAGAAGTGAGAGTTTCTACAGTGGTTCTAAAATAGACCACATCATGCAAGGAATCACCCATCTGACTCATCAGATGGAGAACCTAAATTTCAATCTTATGCAAGGGGCAGGATTATTCCTAGGGTAGGAGAGAGGGATGGTCCAAGTGGCACGCAAGAGGAGGAACTAATATGAATGTACAATGCTTCAACTGCATGGAGAGAGTCCATATTTCTCCTCACTACCCTTATCCTAGGAGTATGGGAGGTGACATCTACCCTTTGCCACCAAGAAGAGATAACAGATAGGATCCCAAGAGAGGGAGGAAGAAATGCCAAACCAACAAGTAACACAAGCTCAACAACAACCAAGGAATGGTCCTAGACAGGGAGAGATGAATCTGATTGGGGTGGATGAAGGGGTAGATATCTTAGCCAATAAGAGGACTATAGGGATAGAGGTTGAGGATGAGCCAGGACCTTCCAGAAGAAATAAGGGGAAGTAGGTGGAAGATCATCCCAAGGAGCGTAAGAAAAAGGCCAGATCCAAGAGACATATTGGCATGTAGGACTTCCCTTGAGGTGCTCATGAGAAGGCTTATGATTTCATGAGAGATCTTTAGCAAAAAGAACCAGCATTTATAGGTATTCCCTAGACTTAGGAGAATGTGGAGTAAGATGGTCATCACCAAAAGCTCTAGGAAAGAGAAGAAGAAAGGAAGCCAGATTAATGTGGTGAAAGTGAAAGGGGATAAATATTATTTGCCAATCATGGATGCCTGGGTGAATTACCACAGAGTCTCAAACATGTATATAGATGGTGGTGCACAGGTATGTGTGATGACACAGCAGACAATGGAAGACTAGTGAGATTGAAGGTAGGTGAACCCTATAAATTCAGAGTTAGAATGGCTACTAGTGCAACTAAAAGTGAAAGGGTCAGATGCCTAGGGATTGTGAAGAATCTACAGGCGAATGTATTAGGACAAGAGGCTGAATTATATGTACATGTGATGCCAGCCAAGTCAAGGGCTTATCCACTCATCCTTTGGAGTCCATGGCTAATTGCTATGAGGGCAGTGTTGAGATTCAAGCTCGATGTCAGTGTGAGCCAGCTATGCTATGTGCTAGCAGATTAGGTAGGAACATGTGTGAGACATAAATGACCGCGTGTCCAGCTGGTCATAGTGTGTGTGGACATTAGCTAGGGTTAGTAGAGTGTGGACACAACTCATTGTGTGTTGTGTGGATTATGGATTTGTGCATTATGCTTTGTGTGAGAGTGGACATGGCTTCCCTCTATGGTTAGGGTTTGCAATATACATTAGGGTTTGCTCCTGTGTGTGTCTCCTCCTCCTCTACCGTTCTTTCAACATGGTATCAGAGCCTTGTGCTGTTTATTAGGGTTTATGAGTGAGTGAGTGAAGAGGGAAAAGAAGAAGCTGTGAAGAGAAGCTGTGAAGCTTGCCATTGGAGCTGTGAAGCTTGGAGCACACCAAATACTATCAGATCTGAAAGCTTGGCCTACCGGGTAAGGTCTTCTAAACATCCTTGAGTGGATTGCAGGTGAAACAGGCAAAAGAAAAGCAAAATAGAGCAAATCAAAGCAAAGGAAAATTCTGGTTTTTGAAACTTTCCATTAAAGCTTGGGAACATTGATGTATGGTGGAAATACATGTAAATCTAGCAAAGCAAACATGTGTATCTGACAATGAGAGATGTAATGGCAACTCTTATGCAAGCCCTATTGTGATTTTGGAGCATTTTTGGAAGCATTTGAATGTGTGAAAATTCTCGTTTTTTGAGCTCTTACAAAACAGAGAAGAGGAAGCCCAAAATTGATGCATTTGAAGTGAGATTTTGGCAAAAATTGAACCATTGGTGGATTGCACATGTACCTAGGTGTGTTGGGCACCTATAACCATCATCAAACAACTTTATAAACACTCCCAAATCCTCTAATTGCAGGCGGCGCAGCTCAACTAGTGAAAACAGAGCAGTTTTCTGGTTTTTTGCCTACGAGGAGATTGATTTCTCACTTGGTGCTTGATATCTTCCACAAACTCCTTAGCAATTGGATGCTTTACATCTTGGAGAAGAGGGCTATGTGATTTGTTTGGTCAATGATGCTTAATTGAGCTGGGAATGAGCTGATTAAAACAGGCTGTCCACTGGTTGTAGAGAAATAGAGCATTTTAATCGAGCAATTAATCTTTGGTGTTTTACAATTGGACAAATTCCTCTTACATGGAGTTGATGGACACTATTCCTAAGCCAATGAATGCCTGGTTGCTCAATTTGGTCAAATATTGAAGAAATTAGAGCCAAATCATTACTGGTTTTTCTGGTTTTTCCAAAAACAGAAAAAGGGGTTTTCAAAAATTGATAATTACACATGTCAGATGGAGTTCATACTCAACATTGAGGTTCATTAGGTGTGAATACAAGTTGCCCATACTTGATTGCACCATTACATTGCGATTTGGAGCCTTGGAAGGCATGTCAATTCAGGGTATCCCGCACTGAGTGAGTCAGTTCATCTTGGATGATTACAGGTTGATTTCCTACATCAAATTTGGAGTTTGTTGGCTACCTTGGAGTATCTGGAACATTCATTGGAGTGTGGTTGAGCTGAGGAAGGCTCATTTACAGATTTGAAGTGTGCGGAAGGTGTATGCATTGAGCAACATGTCGGACAATCCAGTTCAGATTGTTGGTGAAAAGCTGGATAGGAAGAACTTCCAGGCATGGAAGTACAGGATAAAGAGTTTCTTGAAAGGGAAAGGATTTTGGAATCTCATTACAGGTGCTGAGCCTGAGCCTGAGCTACCTCGGCAACCTACATAGCAGCAGCTTATTGCTCATAAGCAATGGTCAGAGAGAGCATTCAAAGTGCTGCATTATTTGTCTATATGCATTTCTGATGCTATGCTCATACACATTCAGGATGCTGAGAATCCCAAAGATGCATGGGATACTTTGGTCAAGATGTTTGATACAGATACGAGTGCTCGCAAGTCTCAATTGCGACAGCAGATACACAATGTGAAAAGGAATAAAAGGAGCATACATGATTATGTGCAAGAAATCAAGAAGTTTGCAGATGCATTGGCCACAATAAATGCCCCCATGCCTGATGATGATTTGGTGGATATTACCTTGCGTGGTCTTGGCAAGGAATACAAATCTTTTGATACATCTATCTCAGTGAGGAGTACAGGTTTACCCGACTTCGATGAGTTGGTTTCACTCTTATTGGTTGAGGAAATCAAGCTCAGTGATTCATTTCTGGATGCATCTACTAGCCATGATGATGGCAGAAATCAGGCTTTCTACTCGCAGAGAGGCTTTAGAGGCAGGGGGAGATTTGCATCACCTGGACGTGGTGGTAATGGTCGTGGATGGCAGGATAGGCCTCCACAACAGAATTTTCAGCCTTCATATGGTGCTCAAGGTGGTCGTGGTTATGCACCTCAGCGAGGCAGAGGTAACCCCCGTGGTCGAGGACGTTGGCAAGGCCAACAAAATGCTATGCAAGATGTGGAATGCCATTATTGTGGCAAATATGGTCGTATGGCGAGAGATTGCTTTCGCAAACAGAATGATTTGAGAGGGGGAAGAGCACAACGTGGTGGTCATTATGGTGGAAACTATGCACAACATGGTGGTAACTATGCATGAAGTAGCAATGATGGAACTACAAATCATTTGTTTGCCATGAAGCATGTTGTGGGTTCTATGACAACAAATGCTGAGAATGATGATACATGTACATGGACTCAGGAGCATCAAACCATATGACATGTCATGGTGAATGGTTTGAGCATATGAAGCCAATGGATGTCAAAGGCTATGTGGAAACAGGTGATAATACCCAGCATGTCATTACACATGTTGGAAGTGTACCATTGGTCATGCATAATGGTCAGACAAAGTCTATGTCAGATGTGCTGTATGTGCCTTTCGATCACTAAAAGCTTGGCCTCAGTTGGTCAAATGGTGGAACAGGGATTACAGGTTAGATTCAATGAGCATGGATGCTTCGTTGAAGACTTTAAACATGGATGTAGAGTGATTGCTAAAGGCAAGAAAGAAGGAAGATTGTTTAAGCTGGATGCTGGAATTCCTGAGCTAAAATCAGCCATGTTCTCAAAGAGCACGAATGTGGTACAGGACATTGATATGTGGCACAAGAGGATTGGCCATGTCAATATACAGAGATTAAAGAACATGCAAACAAGAGGCATTGTCAATGGATTGCCTAGGTTCAAATATGATGGACATATGCATGTTTGTGAAGCCTGTCAGTTTGAGGTTCCCTAGAGAAGGAAATATGAGTAACAGGCCACTAGAGATAGTACACAGTGATGTATGGGGTCCTGCACAAAACCCATCTATCAAAGGCAGTTTATACTATGTTACATTCATAGATGATTTCAGCAGGATGACATGGATATACTTTCTGAAAGAGAAGAGTGAAGTGTTGGAAAAATTCATGGATTTCAAAGCTTTTGCAGAAAAGCAGTATGGCTGTTGGATTAAATGTCTGAGGACAGATGGAGGTGGTGAATACACCTCAAAAGCTTTTGAACATTTCTTGAGGAAGCATGGAATAAGAAGACAATTGACTTGCAGGTATACACCTCAGCAGAATGGTGTGGCTGAGAGGAAGAATAGAGTCATATGTGAAGTGGCAAGGGCAATGCTTAATGAAAAGAGCATGCCAGATTACTATTGGGCAGAAGCATGTGCTATTGCAGTTTATATATTGAATAAAACACCTACAGCAGCCATTCATGGAAGCATGCCAGAGATGCGGCTCACAGGTTACAGGCCAGACATTGGACATCTTAAAGTTTTTGGATGCATAGCTTATGTGCATGTGCCTGATGAAAGAAGAAGGAAGTTGGATCCTAAAGCAGAGAAATGTGTATTTGTTGGATATGCACAGGATCGAAAGGCCTACAAATGTTATAACCCTCAAACTAGACAAGTGGTCATCTCACGTGATGTGGTGTTTGATGAGCTTGCTAGTTGGTATAAAGCAAAAGATGAGGGTGTTATTGAGTCACTTGAGGCTGATGTTCATGTGAACTTGCCACCACAAGCAAGTTCTAGTTCTACTACTATGTCTGGGCCAGCAGGCAGAAGCTGAGAGTAGCAGTGTACGTCCATGGTCAGGACATTTGAGGCATGAGAGTGTAAGCACTGGGAGTAGTGCTATGGATAAAGGCAAAAAGAAATTCGAAGGAATTGGAATCACAAGATATGAGTCATCCAGTTCTGAAAGTTTGGATGAGGAGCTTGGCATACCTGTTTTACGCACACCTGGTGCTAGACAGGACAGATATGTGCCACCACATGCTAGAGTTACAGGTGTACAGAGTGACCCGCAGGCATTGCGGAGATCCTAGAGAGTCAGATATCCTGTTGACAGATTGACATATAGAGATTTTGCTATGCACTATGCATACATGACATCTATGGTGAAGCATGTGGAACCTACATGCTATACAGAGGCTATTGGAGAGCATGTATGGGAAAAAGAAATGGATGTTGAGATGGACGCATTGGTCCATAATGATACATGGGACTTGGTTGCACTACCAAAGGACAAGAATGTTATTGGATGTAAATGGGTTTACAAAGTGAAGTGCAAATCTGATGGTTCTATTGAAAGACATAAAGCAAGATTGGTAGCAAAGGGTTATGCACAGACCCAAGGATTGGATTATGATGAGACGTTTAGTCCAGTGGCTAAGATGGGCACAGTGAGAGAAATCATTGCTATGGCTGCAGCTAATGGCTGGGAAATGCATCAGATGGATGTTAAGAATGCATTTCTGAATGGAGATCTACAAGAGGAAGTGTACATGGCACAGCCAGAAGGGTATGTACACCCTAGATATCCCACTCACGTACTTGGTTTTCAGGTTTCTACAGCAGATTCTTGACTCTATGTGAAGAAGACACAGCATGGGATTGTTTCACTAGTCATCTATGTGGATGACTTGATTATCACAGGTGATCATGGTGCAGATGTGATGCATGTCAAGAAAGCTTTGAGTGGGCAATTTGACATGAAAGATCTTGGTGAGTTGAGATACTTCCTTGGCATTGAAGTGGTGAAAGATCATGCAGGTACTTGGTTAGTACAGCACCAATATGCATTGGATATGTTGGCAAAGTATGGCATGACAAGGTGTAAGCCTATGAGTATACCATTGGAGCAAAATGTGAAGTTGCGGGCTGATTATGGCGAGGAATTGGATGATCCTTCTATGTACAGGAAGATGGTTGGTAGTCTCATATACATGACTATCACACGCCCAGATTTGAGTTATGCAGTGGGGCTAGTGAGCCAGTTTATGCAGAGCCCCAGGAAACCACATTTGGATGCAGTGAGACGCATCATGAGATATGTGAAAACCACAGCACGTTATGGTTTATTTTATGAGAGTGGTAAAAGCTTGGACATACATGGCTACACAGATGCTGATTGGGCAGGTAGCGCATATGACAGGAGGTCTACTAGTGGATATGCTTTTACACTTGGAAGTGCTGTGGTGAGTTGGAGTAGCAAAAAGCAACCTACAGTTGCTTTATCTAGTATAGAGGCTGAGTACAGAGGAGCAGCCATTGCTACTTGCGAGGCTATATGGTTAAAAAGTCTCTTGGCAGATTTATGTGAGCCTCTTGATGGGAAAGTTGTCATTCATTGTGACAACATGAGCAGTATACAGTTGGCAAAGAATCCACAGTGTTTCATGCGAGGACCAAACACATAGAGGTCCATTATCACTTTGTCAGAGAAAAGGTGCTGGATGGTACAGTTGATCTTCAGTATGTGAAGACTGATGAGCAGGTGGCTGATATCTTTACGAAGCCACTTAGCAGGGAGAAGTTTGAGTACTTCCGGACTATGTTGGGAGTACATGGGATGAGCTTGAGGGGGAGTGTTGAGAGTCTTGATATCCCAAGCTCATCTACATCTTCATCGGCAGTACATCATGAGCTTGAGAGGGGCTGTTGAGATTCAAGCTCGATGTCAGTGTGAGCTAGCTATGCTATGTGCTGGCAGATTAGGTAGGAACATGTGTGAGACATAAATGACTGCGTGTCCAGCTGGTCATAGTGTGTGTGGACATTAGCTAGGGTTAGTAGAGTGTGGACACAACTCATTGTGTGTTGTGTGGATTATGGATTTGTGCATTATGCTTTGTGTGAGAGTGGACATGGCTTCCCTCTATGGTTAGGGTTTGCAATATACATTAGGGTTTGCTCCTGTGTGTGTCTCTCCTCCCCCTCTACCGTTCTTTCAACAGGCAGGACATGACTGGTGGAGAGGAAATTTGGTGTTAGGGTTGATTGATCAGAAAAGGTTAAAGCTTTGCTACTATTGGAGGCTCCTCAAGATGTAAAGAAAATGCTAACTTTCACTCACAACATTAGGTATCTTGCTAGGTTTATTTTCCTTTTGTCTCAAGCTTTGTATCCTTTGCAACAATCATCCGAGAGGGATCCATTTAGTTGGGAGAATAATGAGGAAGAGGCTTTCATGCAAGGGAAAGAGATTCTGAGTACCATACTAGTGATTATGCCTCCTGACAAGGACAAAGAGTTTTTTGTGAACCCAAGTGTGGGTGAGAATGTTGTGGGTGTAATTTTTTTGCAATAGAGAGAAGGAGCATTCATACATGAGGCTTGTGTACTTTGCCAACAGGACTAAAACACAAGGGGAGAGGGCATATTCATAGGTAGAGTAAGTCATGGTGGCTTTTACATTTGCTCTTAGAAGATTTAGGTCCTATCTGCTCCCTAAGCCATTCACCATCTTGATCTATTATTCTCTTCTCCCTCATCTTATCCAATATGATATCCCTTCCAGAATGTTATCCAAATTGTGAATAGAGTTGTAGGAGTTCCACTTTACGTGTTTGGTGGAGAGCGGCACTAGAGCTACATTGGTTGAAATATTGACATACATGTAGAACCCTGCAGTATTGATGGAGAAGACAATAGCAAAGAATAAAGTGACTAGATGGAAGGACCCATAAATATCCAGAGGAAAAAGAGGTGTTCAAAGGGGGGATTCAGCTACAAGTATTGACCAGCAATGAAGTTGAGTATGCAGCCTTGGAATATGGGCTTCAATAATGCATAAAGAGGGGGATGAGTAGGATCATCATCAAAGGGGAGAACTTGCTAGTTATTAGGCAGATTCAAGCTGTATGGAAGGCCAAAAACCCCACACTAAAGGAGTGGAATTTCTAGATAAAAAGTATGCTACATAGATTCCAAGAAGTGCAAATTCAGCATGTAAGGAGGGGGTTGAATCAGCATAAGCTTTAGATGCACTGGCAAAAGGGTAGCTGGGCAAGGACTTGGATGTACATGTCATTATTGTTGCCCATCCCCGTTATGCTAGAAGGAAAATTTATAGGAGATATAAGACTTCTTACATACAAGACATGCACTTTAAGGTATATCCAAGAGACAAAAGTATGGATTCATAAGGAAAGCCTTGCAATATATCATTATGAATGACCAGTTGTACATGAAGGAAAAAGACTTGATTTTGAAGAGAGTTCCTAGCAGGGAAGCCATTTTCTCCTCGTGCCAATGAAGGGGTTTGTGGGGGAAATTTTTCCCTCAAGTTAACAACTTAACAGCTAGATATGTTTGGCCTAGCTTAAGGAGGGATCTATATCATTGGTGCAGGAGTTGTCAGCCCTGTCAGAAAGCAAGGTAAAAGAGTTTTGCAATATGAGATAAGGAAGAGCATTATGTCCTATGGAGCTTTTCAAAAGTGTGGATTGAATGCCATTGGTCCTTTCCCACTACTACCAAGGGTAAGACTCATATTACTAGTTGGGGTGGATTATCTCACAAGATGGGCTGAAGTCAGGTGTGTGAGAAACATAACTGTGCTAAAGAGGTAGCAAGGTTTGTGTTTGAGGATGTATATGCCAGGTTTGGCATGCCTTTGGAGCTACTAATTGACTAGGGGCCAGGATTGAGGGGAGAGGTAGTACAAGAGCTGATGCAAAGATTACATATTACACACAAGTATTCCACTTCATATGCAATGGGCTAGTGGAGAGGTTTTAATGGAGAATTGTGCACTATGTGGACCAACAAATGTTTGGAAGAGCATCCCAAGCAATGGGATCTCCATGTATCTTGGGCTTATAGGACCCCAATCAAATTAGCCACTAATTTCTCACCTTGTCATCTTATATTTGGCGATGATGCCTATTGAGGTAGAGATACCTAGTTTGTAGTTTCTTTTGAAGCATCAAGAAAGTGGCTAGGATGAGTATGTTGAGAGACTATTAGATCTCCAAGAATTCCAATTGGCCTTGGATCATTACATTCAGCTAAGCAACCAGAGGGCTGAATATTTTAATCAAAATAATAGAGAAAAAGGCATTAAGGAGGGAGATCTTGTCCTCAGGTACAAAAATAGGCTGGATAATACCTTCCAGACCAAGTTTGAGATCAAATGGGAGGGACCATTCAAGGTGGTGCATGCATATGAGAATGGTACATATTAGCTGGCTGATTTGGATGATCAGCAACATTTCAAGAGAGTGAATGGAATAGACTCAAGCCATACTGGTGGAAGATCATGACTATCAAGAAGGATTCAGTGGTGATGGATGCCAGCCTGCATATTGTTGCACATGTTCCAACTGATCCCGAAGACACTTCCTAGGATTTGGATCTATTTTTTCATTAAGGACCATCGTGGTGAGCCAACAAGATGTGGTTGAGCATGAATTCTCTTACCAAAGGAGGGGAGTTGGTGGACAAATAATGATGGGTTTTTTAGTGTCCAAGTCCTAGTCCCCCAAGATATGTGCCTGCCCAACCCTCTAAAATCAGAATAAGCCTATTATACATGATTAGAACCATAGGAAATAAGGAGATTTTGCATGGTCACCTTCTAGTATAGCTAACTTTGGTCAATTTTAGTAAGAAAAGGAGAGGCTAGGAGCTAAGTTGATCATCGTAATTTTATAGAAAAGGAGGATCTTTTGCATGCGTGGGAATTTTGCACATATAAGAGAGAGGTGAGAAGAGCTAAATCTTGAGGAAGCTCAAAGAAACCTTGTTAGAGCAGTGTTTTGTGTGGAAGAAGATTATTTTGTTTGAGTTTTTTTCTTTCTCTATCTTTCCCATGTTTCTATGTTTCTCAGTTTGCAGCTTCAGTGGTATCATGTTCTAATGTATTTGTGGGAATTAAACTGTATAAGTTTTGCGCAATCATCCTTCATGAAAAGTGTTTTCTGACTATGTTTCTCCCATTAATTTCTCTTCATCTTTCTGAAGGATACAACCTAGTGCCTTGTTTCCAGTAGGCTATAGATTCCCTACAGATTGGTTCTCTCTCAATTTACTACTTCCCCTTCTAGATAGAAGATACTACTTCCCCCTCTAGATAGAAGATACTACCAAATGCATCTATGTTTTTTGAAGAGTTTGGGTTGGTCCCATGTTTTGTTACTGGTCAATAGTAGGTCTTAAGAGTGGATTTACTATTCTTGTTGTTTTTCAAGCATCAATCTTCTACAGGGCTGCTGCACCTCTTTTGAAAGGGCTAGGGAGTTTGCCTTGCACATGTTTGAAGGCCAGCATGTGTACCTACTGTCTATATAAGTTTGTTGAGGTTTGGAATTGGTAAATATGTTTGCCATTTGGTTGAAAAGGGCTGTTTTGGACTGTATCCAAACTATGTGGAGTCATTTTCCCTAGGGGATACTGTCCACAATTGAAAGGTGCTCTGGGAAAGAGATGGCTATAACCTTCTAAGGACTCTTTGATCTTTCTCCTAATGAAGCTTGGAAGCATTTTAAACTTGGTGGGAGGGTTCTCAGTTGTCAAGAAAGAGGATTGTGGCTTGGTTGTGGACCGCTTCCACACTATATGAGATCTCTACTCTATAGTGTTGTCGACAACGGAGAGGTTTGTTTTGGCAAGGAATGGTCTAAGAACTCTAAGAGGACTCTATTCTTGCTCCTATAGAATCTTGGAAAGTTTTGGGGTTTTATAGTTGGGGTTCTAGCTGGCTGGAAACCAAGTGTTGAGGGTTGTTTTGGACTGGTATGGGGCTACTTGACACGTGGTGTAATGGCCATCCTCATTGGTGATGTTCTTGACAGTTGAAAAGTTTTTTTGACAAGAGAGGGTTCATACCTTTTTAGGACCTTATGCTCTTGCTACTCTAGAAGCCTTGAGAGTTTTGTAGATGAGGATCATGATTGGAAAGAGCTGTCTTGAAGTTGTGTATATGGACTATTTTGGTACAGGGTATACTGCCTTCTTCAGTAGATTGTTGTGCACAACTGGTTGATGCTTTTGGAGATCTATCACTTTCTACCAGTAATCCATACACACGACTATATCCCTTGAGAGGACGTGATTTGGAATTGAGCAAGGATGCCAACACTATGCAGGGCCCAAAACAAAGGACTTCTTGTTGTTTTTGGTGGATTCTGAGTAGAAGATTGATCTAGAGGTGGATTGTCCAGGGCTAGATCCTGGAGTCTAGGAAAGTTGAGTCTGAGAAGGGTTTTTTTTCTTGGTTGTGGTCTCAAGTGGTGCACTACTAAAGAAACCCTATGTATCACGTGCGTGCAAGGGGTAGTTAAAAAACCCCTTACCTGTGAATTTTTAACAATAAAATGACCCCTTTATCTTTATGGACTTACGAGTTTTTTTCAAAACTGATTTAAAAAAACACTTCTATAAATGTATTTATGTAAATTTATATTAAAAATTTGAATTTAAAAACCCCTTAATTTGAATGTAAGTGCTATAATTACATATTAGGTGAACCCCTTGAGGTTGTGGTGCCTTAAGAGTAGTGGTGGGTAGTAGTGGTGAGGACCAGTACAAGAACTATAGAGGCACACTTCCTGGTCTCATCACATGTCAATCATCTCCTCCAGGTTTGGCTCCTTTGGACTCTAGATAGTCTTCTTGCCTAGGGTGGTCAATCCACAAACATTGCACAAAACATAGAAATCCAAAGAGGCCATTGAAAATGCCACATGCGGGCCTCCCACACAGGCCTTTTTCACACCCTTCTAGCCTATCTTTTGTATACTTTGTTCTTCCATTTAAAAGAATGTATTTAACTCATAAACTGAGAATCCCATAAATTTATCAATCGCGCGTAGCGTGAACTCATAGACCAAACATACCCTAAATTCATAGACCGAGTATAGCATTCATCGCATCAAACACTCAATTGCAAACTATGAAACAAAGACAAAAAAGTTTTCTTGCATTGAAAATTGAAAAAATACTACATTTGTACTTGATAAGATAATTTCATCAAAACTTAGACGGTCTATTTCTACGGCCATTTTTCTCTGTGAATTAACCGTGCCAATTGCATGTCCTTTCTCATGATGTTTTCTTGCTTGGCATGAATTATGCAGAGGTTAGTGTCTTCAAAAAGAGTGACCAGGTATGCTTTTGTTGCCTCAATGCTTCGAGGGAAACGGACTGCATACAACATCCCATCTTATAATCCCATAGAATTTCCTTACACATCCGTGCAAATCTCTGGAGCTAGTAGCTCTATCGAATTTTGGTAATGGTGTATCTCCTAGAATACTTTAAAGTCGGAGCACATTTTGCAACATGGACCACGCGGAAGAGCTTGGGGGGGTCGGGGGCCTTGCTTGCAGGGGCTTGAAAAATGTGCTCTTATGGTGACGGTGTTCTCTCTCACTGTTCGAGCTCTTTGGGAGTCTCGCTGGCCTCTGGCTATCTAGAAGGGGCACAAACTCTGGGCAAAGACTTCAAGGATACTATTAGGTGTGCTAGAATCTCCATGGCAATCCATGTGGACTCCCCCAATGGCCTATTGTCCTATGACTCAGTCCTCTCCGAATCGGTCTCTGAATGGTGTCATTGCTATTGTCACTGCTATTGTCGATGTTGTTATAATCCACAAGCACCCTCCTTTTTTCTGATGGAGGCATTTAATTCCTCTACAATGTCCTCGGTGGCTGCTTCCTCCCTTCTTCTCATCTCCTCTTCTGTGAATTTCTTCATAGTCTGCTTCGTGTGCACCATGGCCTCGAATGTATGAAATGGCCCAAAGAGAAAAATCTCCTTATAATACAGAGCTCAAGAAAACATCATCACTATAAGAAACCCTAATTTTAGGAGGTGTTTCACTCAGGCCAGAAGGGTGCAAAATTCCTCATCTGGGCACCTCACATAGGGCGTTTTTGCACCCTTTTGGCCCACTTTTTTTTTTGTCCAAAAAACTCAATTCTACAATACTTGACAATCTCCCTTGCTTGATAATCCACAATTTTGACATCAAATGATAGTTGGGGAAATAACTAAAAACACCAATCATGGCAAAATGACACTTGAATCCATATATTGCAAAAACAAATATCATTTATTCGTATCGTATTACATACAGGGTAGAAATGAGTATTATAATCAAAATTTTCCATCAAAATGCCATCCCTTTTACAAGATGCTAACTACAAAAATATATCATTCTTCCGAGTAAGATTAGAGCTACACTGGATTTAATTGTGCTTGAAACAGTAGGGGACTCGTGTACATGGACAATGTTATGCACCATAGCTTTTGTGCAATGTTTGTAGCATAGCGCAAGGCCAAGGATTACCTACAACCGCACATGTTCTCGTAATTTTAAGTACCCACATGACTAGTTTCTGATAACTATGTGCCAAGTTAAACCTATTTGAGGTTGCAACACTGACAACAAATCTGAGAGGCTTACCAAATCTACAAAAAACTCTTCCACAACTTCTGAAGAGTAGACATGGATTCCTTATCAATCAAGACATCAGAAAATATATCGGGGAAGTACACAAATACTCTTTTTATTATTTTGCTTTAAGTTCTTTTGATATTAAATAAATAAATCAATAAGTGTGTATATGAGAGAATCTGAGTGGATATAGGATGCACTTAATGATGAGTAATTCTTAACTTTCTTAATTATACATGATCGCCTTAGTATAATAAGAATCATAGAATATACATGTTTGGTGGGGTAAAGAATTAGACGATAGAATGTTTGACTGCACTACAAGAGAATGAGAACATAGACTTGTAAACTAGAGAGAGATGGAAGTGAGAGAAGGGCCATGGATGAATTTACGATTTGGCGGGCTTTACACAGCTATATGTGCGTTTATAAGTGCGTCTAAAGGCGAATATAGACGCGAGTCTATACTCGCATCTATAGGTGTGTCTATAGACGCGTCTATATGATATAGACGCCTCTGTAGACGCGAGTATTGACTCTCTGTTTTAAAAAAAAATCAAATAATCTTGCCCGTGTTGACCCCGCAACTATTTTCGCTTCTCTTCCTCATGAATGGTTACACCTCACCCTTTGTCCTCTCCTCACAAAGTCTCCTCTCAAGTCTTGTCCCAAGTCTCCTCCTAAGGACGATTCCTCACAAGGTAATCTCTACCCCACTTGTCTCTCCCACCTCTTCATATATTCATGGTTTTTGAATGGTATGTTTAGAATTAGGGTTTTTTGATTGGTATGCTCTTCACTCTCTCTTTCTATCTCTCTGATGCATAAACTTCTTATAATTAAAGTTTTTGAATGGTATTCTCTTCTCTCTCTCTTTCTTTCTTATGCATAAGCCTAAGAGGCTTATGCATAAGAGGCTTATACTTAAACCTCCTTATGCATAAGGCTTAAACCTCCTTGTGTATCCATGAGAAGTTAGGGACTATTTGAATTAAAAGCTTAGAACTCTCATTTAGAACCCACATTGGCCTAAAACGATTTACATTGCACTTTGGCACAAAAATATAAAAAAATTATGTGCGTCTTTATGTTCCCATGGCTACAATCTCGCTCTCTTGCGTTAATTGCTTCCGGCCTCCTTCCATAATCCATGTTCCGGTGAGTGTTCCCGTGGAACACTATCATCGCGGCCAGAGACATGCGTGTAAAAGCACGTGTATAGATGCAGTCAGACGCGCTGATACGAGGGCAGCTTATATACGCATTTTGTCAGTTTAGCTGTGCTTATACACGCTGTCGTGCTGTGGCACGTCCATGTAGTGAAAGAAGCTCACAGACCATCCCATATGAACTCAGATGCATGGGCAGAAAAAGGTAAAAAGGGTTAAGGCTGCCTTTGCTTTGGTGTGAAAGGAACATGGTGGCCTTTTTCTTCAAAAATAAATAAAATAAAATAAAAAAAAGGATAAATCTGGCCAGCTACGTGGACCTTCACGCAGCTGCCAGCGCATCTTCTGGACGATGCGAGAGAGTGCATGGAGTCGGCGCAGCTGATGTAGAAGCGGGGAGCGCAAGTGATAGTGTGGGTTTTTTGTGGTGAAGCGCACCCAGGGGGGGGAAGTGCCCGCCCCGGCAAGGGGGGGCAGCTCTGCTCTACCTCCAAGACCATCTTTATGCAACAGCCCAACCTGCTGGAGCTCGAAGCCCCGATCAAGATTGTGGTGACATTCATGGATAATACTCTGATCTGTTGAGGCTTTTTTGGCCGCCACCACCACGGCCACAAATCAGAGGAGGATTGCTCTGATGATGCCCCTCCTCCACAGTCTGATTATGGCTATGGTGATGACAAGCCTTCATCAGACTATGGCTATGGTGGCGACAACCCTGGTTCTGATTATGGTAACACTGATGACTTTGGCGCTCCCAAGGCTAAGTCTAAGTTCGGCTATGGAGATGATACCACTGTCCAGACTACTGAGGCCTATGCTAGTGAGACCACCTATGGCGAAGATGGTGAGGAGAAGGCAAGAAAAGAGGTGAAGGCCTCCAAGCACAAGGAGCATATGGGAGAATTGGGATCCGTTTGCTGCTGGTGCATATGCTTTGTATGAGCGACACGAAACCAAGAAGGATCCAAAACATGCAGGCAGGCACAAGCTTGTGGAGGAGATAGCTGCAGTGGCAGCCGTTGGATCAGGGGGTTATGCTTTCCACGAGCATCATCAGAAGAAAGATGCGGAGGATGAAGGTGAGAATGACAGAGGGGTCTCTTACACTTTTGGGACTGATTGAGTAAATGAGTTCTTTGCAGAGAGGCATCTGGTGACCATCTTTTCTGCACCAAATTATTGTAGCGAGTTTAACAATGCTGGGGCCATGATGAGCGTGGATGAATCCCTTATGTGCATTCTGTTACTAGCAGCAGCTTTCCACTTAAATCTACAGGTGGAGTAGTCCAGGGAGCTCGAAGTAATCATGGACAAATTTTAGTAGAGAAAGATTGGTTGTGTTTGTGGAGCCCCTAAGGGTAGCTTACACAGTGTCAATTGTCCTTATCTTTTCACGTCATCTGGAAGTATGTTGCTGAGGAAAACCATGATCATCTATGTCTTTTTAGGAAGCCTGTGAATAGTAAAGGTGACAGGTTTCTGTGGGCCTGTTGGCTATGGTTTAAGGTGTTTATGGGATTATG
This sequence comes from Cibotium barometz, assembly GCF_041138505.1. NCBI lineage: Eukaryota > Viridiplantae > Streptophyta > Polypodiopsida > Cyatheales > Cibotiaceae > Cibotium > Cibotium barometz. The sequence continues at coordinate 19,799,045 of NC_141076.1, read as the reverse complement.
AGCTCTCTTTGCTTATGGTTTTTATTGTGACGATGTTTATATAAATGTGGTGCCCTTTGAAGTTCAACCACATACTCTCACAGCCAGAAGTCTCGCGCTTTCCCAGCGACACCGCCCACGTCACGACATTCTTTGGTGAACCTGACGTGAAGTTGCTGGGGTGAGAGTGTGGTGAAATCCCCGTGAACTATGTATGTGATGATTTCAGCATATGTATGAGGCAGAAAACCTTGATGGCCTATGATCTAGAGGGTATTCCTTAAGGGTACAGGCAGCAGAGCCTGTATGATTTGTTGGTACCATTTGACCCAGGTGGATTAGGGAAGAAGAAGGATTACAAGGGCTTATGACACTTGTTCACCTCAAGAGAAGGGGGTAACAAGGAGCTTCTATAGACTTGTAGTTCTCTCTTAGGACTGTAGAATGGGCAACAAGGGCTTGTGACACTCATCCTTCTCGATAGAGCTGAGGAAGGAGAGGAGCTTGCAATGACTTGATCCATTCCTGCCACTTCAAGGGCCTATGACACTCATCTATTCCAATAACCAAGGATAGAGAGGAGCTTGTAGTGACTTGAAGCTAACCCTTTGTCTCAAGGGCTTACGACACTCGACCTTTTTGATAGAGCTGAGGAAGGTGAGGAGCTTGTATTGACTTGAGGTCTTCCCTACAAGTTGCAAAACAGTTAGAATGCTCCAGAACTTATGAATGCCGGAAAGGTGGACACTTCTTTGTACTCTAATTGTCGGAATATCTGAAAGAAACTCTTTGAAAAACAGGGCTAAATGTATGCAATGATAATCTGAATGAATGGTTCGACATAGAGAAAGCCCAAAACATCAGAAGGATAAAAGGAATGCCAATGCAGAATGCTGTAGAATTGAGTGTATGAACATGGAGATTAAAGCTCTACTCGTTGTTCAGGAAAGCCATATATGATGGCATTATATGTACACATGGAATGCTCATTTGTAATACATGAATAAACTATGTGCCAGTTAATGGCTGCAACCAGTTAGAGTCTTTGAAAAGAAGCTCATGGTGATTTGAAGCAGTACAAGGCATCGGTGGAAGGGGAGGCAAACTCATAAAAAGCTACAGGAAGAAATTCCATCAGCCCCAGGACAAATCTCTGCAGGAGTGACACCTTATCTTGCAGTTCATGGTTTTGGTCAGAGCCCCTACATTAAACCCATCGAATCTCAAGCTATTCCGGTGGAAGAGAGTAAAAAAGCAGAGGGCAAGGACTTACTTGTCACACCAGGATCATCTGGTTATGAGGGTGCTATGGCAATGGATTATGATAAGCCATCATCTGATGAAACTGATAATGTTCTAAAAACTACAGACAATGCTGCAGCTTGGTACACACCAACTCCATCAGAAAATGTTTCTGAAACTGAGCAGGCCCAGCAGAAGTCATTGAAAGAGAGCGCCTCTGAAGGGATGGCTGCCACCAAAGACACTGCTGTCACTGGTGCAGCAGCAGCAGGTGGTGGTGCTATGGGTGTAAAATCTGTCTCAGGTGAATGTGAGAACAGAGACATGAGTGGGGGCAAGAAGAGCATGCTAGAGAAAGCTAAGGAGAGAATATTTGGCTCCTCTAAATCAATGAATGAAGGGTCTGAACAATTTTCAGCAGCAGGAGATGAGCAGTTGAAGGCTTGTGAAAGCAAGCCAACGGTCGCTGGCAGAGCTGTTGGTACTGTTGTAAGCCTTAAAGATACTCTTGCTTCAAAGCTTAGCTATGGTGCTAAGATCCCAACAAGTGATGGGACAGCACAAGGTGAAGCCATGCCTATGGAGACTGATAAAGCTAGTAATCAAGAGAATGTACGTGATCAATCTTCCAAATCTGTCTTGCAGAGGCTGCAGGATAGTGCCGCTGGTGCAAAGGGTGCGGTTGCAAGCAAGCTTGGATATGGTGGAAATGTGATTCATTTGTTCAGCAAATTGCAACAGACAAGTGTAATTCCAGGGAATTACATGTATGTTGCTGTTTTAAAAGCATGTTCAAGTATGGAAACTCTTCATGAGGGTAAGCTGGTCCATGGACACTTACTTGAGAGTGGTCATGACTCAAACATTACTGTTTTCAATACCCTTATTAGCATGTATGCCATATGTGGTAGTTTAGAGGATGCTGGCAAGGTGTTTGAAAACATTCCACAAGCGGATACTATATTGTGCAATACCATGATTGTGGCATTGACACAGCATGGGCAGGATAAGGATGCACTTAATCTTTACCGACGGATGCAGAAACAAGGTTTGAAACCAAGCCAGGTTACATTTGTTTGTAGTCTTTGTGCAGTTACTGAGCCATCTTACTTACCACAGGGTAAGGAGATTCATACACGAGTTATTGAGCATGGATTTGAGTCGAATGCATTTGTGGTGACTGCACTCATCAGCATGTATGCCAAATGTGGAAGTCTTGAAGATGCACAGGAGGTGTTTGACAGAGTGCCCCTGCGGAATGTTGTGTCTTGGACTGCCATAATTGCAGCATATGCACAAGTTGGGCATGCAGAGGAAGCCTTTCAGTTATATCAACAAATGCTTGCTGAAGGGATATATTCAGATAAGCGCACCTGCAGTACAATTCTTGCTGCATGTTCCTCTCCAGCAGCTCTAGAAGATGGCAAAAGGATCCATGCTAGAATGGTTGATAGTGGGTTTGAGCATGATGTAGAATTACAGACTTCCCTTATCAGTATGTATGGCAAGTGTGAGAGTATCAAGGCCGCAGTGAAGGTCTTTGACAAGAAGCATGTACAAAATGTGGGCTTATGGAACACCATGTTGGCTGCTTATATCCAGCATGGGGATGCAAAAGAGGCCATGCAACTTTATCGACGCATGCAAAAGAAGGATCTTGAACCAGACAAGGTGACATTTAGTACCATTCTTAGTGCATGCTCTGTTCTGGCAGATCTACCCGAGGGCAAGGAGATCCATGCAAGCATCAGAAATGCAGGATTGCAGTCAGATGTCATTATAGGGATTGCCCTTATCAATATGTATACGAAATGTGGGGGTCTGGAGAGTGCAGCCAGGGTGTTCAAAACTTGGCATATCAAAGATAAGAGATATGGACTACCCTGAGCGTAAGGCACCAGCCTCTGAGACAACAGGGAAGGTTAATGTCAATGGGGGGTTCAACCTCATTATCACTAGAAGATTTGAACGAGGATGATGTTGGCTTAACCATGCAAGTTGGGCAATACTACGATGCAATGCTATCTTTTGCAGATATTCTCAACACGCATGGGGAATCTAGAAACACAATTGTGGACTGCTCTGAGAACAATCAAACTGTATCTTATGAAAGTAAAAGCTGTGAGAATTTCAACTAGGGGGATGCCAAACCAACACTTGTGCAAGTTGCATTAGCTGGCAAAGAGAATGGAGACGGAGTTTTAACAACCCTTGAAAATAGGCTTCTTATGAGCAGGATGATCAATACAGGAAATTCAACCCGTCAGGAAAGCCTTGATGAGAATGTGGGTTCAGAGGATGAAAAAGCTGAAGATAACATGCCAAAATTTGATAAAGATGAAGGCAAATCAGTATAAATTTGAATGAAGATTAGCCTATATAGCAACTTGGTGGCACATACCGGAGGATGTGCAGGTTTAGAGGGGGTCGATGTCGTGCTGTGGCACGTCCATGTAGTGAAAGAAGCTCACAGACCATCCCATATGAACTCAAATGCATGGGCAGAAAAAGGTAAAAAGGGTTAAGGCTGCCTTTGCTTTGGTGTGAAAGGAGCATGGTGGCCTTTTTCTTCAAAAATAAATAAAATAAAATAAAATAAAGGATAAATCTGGCCAGCTACGTGGACCTTCACGCAGCTGCCAGCACATCTTCTGGACGATGCGAGAGAGTGCATGGAGTCGGCGCAGCTGACGTAGAAGCGGGGAGCGCAAGTGATAGTGTGGGTTTTTTGTGGTGAAGCGCACCCAGGGGGGGGGGAAGCGCCCGCCCCGGCAAGGGGGGGCAGCTCTGCTCTACCTCCAAGACCATCTTCATGCAACAGCCCAACCTGCTGGAGCTCGAAGCCCCGATCAAGATTGTGGTGACATTCATGGATAATACTCTGATCTGTTGAGGCTTTTTTGGCCGCCACCACCACGGCCACAAATCACAGAGGAGGATTGCTCTGATGATGCCCCTCCTCCACAGTCTGATTATGGCTATGGTGATGACAAGCCTTCATCAGACTATGGCTATGGTGGCGACAACCCTGGTTCTGATTATGGTAACACTGATGACTTTGGCGCTCCCAAGGCTAAGTCTAAGTTCGGCTATGGAGATGATACCACTGTCCAGACTACTGAGGCCTATGCTAGTGAGACCACCTATGGCGAAGATGGTGAGGAGAAGGCAAGAAAAGAGGTGAAGGCCTCCAAGCACAAGGAGCATATGGGAGAATTGGGATCCGTTGCTGTGCTGGTGCATATGCTTTGTATGAGCAACACGAAACCAAGAAGGATCCGGAACATGCAGGCAGGCACAAGCTTGTGGAGGAGATAGCTGCAGTGGCAGCCGTTGGATCAGGGGGTTATGCTTTCCACGAGCATCATCAGAAGAAAGATGCGGAGGATGAAGGTGAGAATGACAGAGGGGTCTCTTACACTTTTGGGACTGATTGAGTAAATGAGTTCTTTGCAGAGAGGCATCTGGTGACCATCTTTTCTGCACCAAATTATTGTAGCGAGTTTAACAATGCTGGGGCCATGATGAGCGTGGATGAATCCCTTATGTGCATTCTGTTACTAGCAGCAGCTTTCCACTTAAATCTGCAGGTGGAGTAGTCCAGGGAGCTCGAAGTAATCATGGACAAATTTTAGTAGCTCGAAAGATTGGTTGTGTTTGTGGAGCCCCTAAGGGTAGCTTACACAGTGTCAATTGTCCTTATCTTTTCACGTCATCTGGAAGTATGTTGCTGAGGAAAACCATGATCATCTATGTCTTTTTAGGAAGCCTGTGAATAGTAAAGGTGACAGGTTTCTGGGGGCCTGTTGGCTATGGTTTAAGGTGTTTATGGGATTATGAGCTCTCTTTGCTCATGGTTTTTATTGTGACGATGTTTATATAAATGTGGTGCCCTTTGAAGTTCAACCACATACTCTCATAGCCAGAAGTCTCGCGCTTTCCCAGCGACACCGCCCACGTCACGACAACGCGCATTTCACAGAGTCTCCGTGTATATACACGTGACTTTTACAGAGTTGACGCGTCTATACACGCAAACAGAGAGCAAAAAAAAATCGAGAGAGTGCTATTTGGTACCTGTTGGTACCTGAATGCTGTTCCAGCATTCCAGCACCCAATAGCACTCTCTGGAATTTTTTTTGGGTGCATTGCACTATCCACGAGGAAGATTTAGTGCATTGTCATTACACGATTCAAGAACAACATGAATGTATACATTGTTAATACACGATTCAAGACAGACATAAATGCAATACTATCAATTCACGATTCAATATTACTATCAAAATTTTATGTGTACACATATATACAAGGGAGTCCATATGTCGAAGTAGCCCATGGCTTCAGTTACAAAAATATATATACAACCACATTCTCAATATGGAATGTAATACTATAAGTCTGAGAACTACTCAGACCCAGATGATGACTCGCTGCTCCCTCCATGATCAGATGAGCTCACATCGGTATACATGTCCGATGAGTAGTACTCACGTCCAGCAGGAGCAGTGGCGGCGGGTGGATCATCAATGGCATGATCATCAGCACGTGCAATAGCAGCTTGTGCATGTTCAAGTAATATATAGTATATAAGTATATATATATGTAATTCAATAAACCAAAATCATTCGTTTAGAGTTTTCAAGTACCTGTCGACCGTATGGTCTCATGGCCATCTCAAACTGCGCATCCGTAATACGTCCCTCGGCTCTGAAGAGGGCCCACGTGTCACATCTACTATGCCGAGAGCATACCCAGTATCGTGGGCTGTGGGCTTCCTCCCCATAGCCCGTCGTTGTATCATAATCAACACAATTTGTAAGATTAAAACAATCATAGAATCAATGAATTAAGTAAACAATCAAATAAAGTGGCAAGATACTTACGAACTCTGCCTCCCATGACTCGACGTCGCCAGATCCGAAATGCAAAGATCCAATGGTCTCCATCTGGATCCGCGTGCCTCCACATGCTTCCTGCTCTTCACGCCACCCTCTACTCATTTCTTTGCCTCCTTCCACTTGCGTTTGTGCATAGTGGGGTAGGTTTCTCGGCGGGCAGGATAGCCACCCGCAGCTACATTTAGCCCATCATCGTACGCGAGTTTCTTAAGGTGAGATCTTTTATCACTTAAGATCTCCCTTATTCGCGTCCTTCCCCATACATCCGAGAATGTCGCATGTGGGGGACTGGGGTACCGACTATGTACAACATCTATCACCTCCCCAACTAATCGGCTATTTTGATCTTTAAATCTAATAAAATAATTTCTGTACAAGTTTGAAACTACCCCACGCATGTACTCCATTACCTCTTTCCCCCTCGCATCCATCACTACCCGGCCCCTATCCGTCACATCATAGCAGATCACTCCCTCCACCTCTCTCACCTCCTCCTCATCCTCACTGTCTCCTCTAACTCTTCTCCCTCTATCTCCTCTCTCACCGCGTGCCCTACTACCTCCCCCACCAAAGCACCCGCCACATCCTCCACTCCCACTCTTCCTACTGCGGTGTTTTCTCTCCTCTATACTACGGGTGGAGTCACGACTGGGGGATTGTCTATGTGATTGTGGCTGTGAGGGAGTATGTGATGGTGGTTGTGAGCCCTGACATGACCGTGCCTGGGAGGGTGTGCGTGAGTGTGTCTGGGACGGGGTATGTCTCCTCGGTGGGGCGTGGAAGAGGAGAAGCTGCATGCCATCTCGCCGGACTCACAGGCATAGTTGGCAGTGGAGTGACATGGATTCTTGGGGGCGGGGTATAGATACCAGGCAATCCAGGAGGGGGATGGGCATACATGTACTCTGTAAGCTTAACTGGACCAGGATGGCGCCCAAAATGATTTAGCATCTCCATCATCCAAGTGCCGTACGCAAATGGATCGCATGAACCTAGATCCATGAAGAATCTACAAAAATAAAAGTATATACATGAAGGATCCATGAAGGAAAACACTATATGTATCAAAGCACACTCGCCATGAAGGGAATCACTCTATGTATCAAAGCACAAATGCAAGCTAGCACATATGATTTTGTGAAGGCAAGCCATATGCAGATGGGATCATCTCTCTCTTGAGTTGGATCGCAAGCATGGGTGAACAGTTTGTACAATCGCGTGTAAAAATCCGTCCAAAAATGCGTGTATATGCGCATGAACAGTCTGTGCAAATAGGGTACACGCAAACATACACGCGTTCCTACATGCGGCCTAGGCAAAAAAAATTTTGAAAACCGACAAATCTTTCTTATAAAAAAACCCCAAACTGTCACAATCGTTCACAAAAGTACTGAAGCAGGCACAACCAGAGAAGGACGAAGATAATCACATAAGGAAAAGAGACAATTGCATAAACACATGGAAGGAAAGAGACAAGACAAAGGACAAACTGACTCACCTCTGAAAAAGTCAGTCTTTTTTTTGGCTGGTTTCCTTCACCCGTGTCTGCTCCTTGCACCCATGTCTGCTCCTTGCACTTGGCTTTAGTGCTCTGTTGGAAGAGGCGGCGACGAAAACTGATTATGATTATGTGTTTGCTCTTTTGTACATAGGATGTCATCAACCTCCTCAAGCAGTTCTGGTGAGGATGAGACAATGCGTCATCGTAATGGCGATGTGTGGTTGGGACAAAGGATCAAGTGTATGTGTAATCGATGTCAAGCCTTGCATTGTACGAGCGCGTCGAATTACCTTGAATCACATCTCCATGTATGGAGAATGGAATCAAACAGGTTTAGAGGTGAGTAGATGTAAATTGATAGTATTCAAATGACTCATGGTATCCAAATTAAATTAATGGAGTTGTAATATATATACTCTAATTGAAGCAGGATGCAGTACCACACCCTAACATAGTGCCCTACGCGCGGCGAGAGCACGCAAAGCGTCAACCATGGTTGAGTACCATTGGAAGGGGCGTCTACTAGTTTCAAGGAATCAAGGCATGATGGGTTGGTTGCCCTTGTACAACATGTTTACTCATCAATGAATATTTCATTGTGGCCCCAATGGCACACTCCTTTTTTTCCTTGTAGATGTATGGATTTCTGGTACAGGATTGGCCCAACGTGAACGGAAAAAGCACCGTCTAGCAGTTTTCCCATCTTGGTATGGGTGTTTCTCTTCTACAGGTGAGTTGCCTCTTTTTGCAGCTTTGTGAAGCACAGGGTGGCCGAGCTGAAGTCTTCACCTTTCTCAGCCTTCGAGATCCATCCCATGGCGGCATCTGAGATGTGCTACAGTTTTTTTTTGTAGCCACAGTGTCTCCAGGAACATTCTATAGTAGAGGAGGCTGGTTGTGGCGCTCTTGTCGTTCCCCTGTTTGTGCTCTCCAGTGACTCGGTCCCCAAAATGTCGGACCATGTAGTTCTGCTTTGCTAGGGAAATCTCTATAAGGTCATCAGGGAAACTTCAAGCATTCGGCCATGAAAGCTTCTACGAGCTTTGTCTGGATGCCACACAGGTTTATGGTTGTGCCCCTTGCAATCGCCTAACAAGTTCGTTAGCTTGAGGGTGCACCGTGATTATGTGCCATGGCAGGTTGGCAGGTTGAGAAAAGCATACGATCTGAGTGATTCACAGCCACCTATGCACATCTACCCTATCTTTGGCAATGCTACAAGAAGACAATGCAGCAAGTGTTGTATGGAGAGTGATGGTTTGCAAAGAACTTACTGTAGGTGCACGGTTGTAGATTTGAAAGCTTTGTGCAAGAATATGCTTTGCATGCAAAAAGATAGATGACAAGAAGAAAGTAACGACCTTACGGAAGAATCTAAAAATAGTTATCATGCTTTGTTCTATGCATGATTGCCATGCAGCCCTTGAGTGATCATGATTAAGGGGTATTAAATCACTTGACATTCTTGGCGAATCTATAATGATTGTCCTTGTAAGTGTGCCTGTATTAATGTGATTGATTTATAGGTAATGGATTACTCGCACCGCCTCATAAATGAAAGGGTTAGGTGGCATTAGCCCATTGTACGGATGAAGACGGTAGCCATTCACTAGCTTCTAGAAGCACTCCCTTGTGAGTGTCTCGAGTAGGAATGTTCCATCAGAGAACTTTTTCCGCAATCCAGAAGTGTCCAATCCACCTTAGCTTCACTTTTCCCGTATGTGGACCCATCCGCGAATGGAACAGCAGGATCGGATCTTTTTCTTCAAACAATCGAAACTAGGAATGACAATCCACCCACTTCTTTCTCCGCTTCTGGATCATTGTGGTCACAAAGAAGCTATTGATGAATCTATCCTCATCTAGTTGGAGGAGCTCATCTAGGAGATGCTGTAGGAATTCCTCAAGACTTAGCTTTTTGGCTATGGCGATCTGAAGGCTTGGCACTAGGAACTCCATTAAGACCATATTAGGGAGTTTGGGAAAATCCCAATTCTCATTTTGCAAGATCAAAAAATGGGGACATGGTGAATCTTTTTAAGATTTTATCAAAACCCCCTCATGTGACATATCGTTAGAAAGTTCTTGAAGAGTAGGTTCTAAATCCACATTCTCCGATAAGTTTGAAATTGGTATAGTCTGGATACAACAAAAAGTAGATTGAAAAGAAAATTCCCAAAGTAATGGGATTTTCCCAAACTCCCTAATATGGTTATCACATTGGCACCACTACTTCAATGCCATATACTAGCTTGAGCAGAGTCATCCCTGTGGAGGCCTTATAGGTGGTGCAAAATGCCCATTGTGCCGAATACAGTTTCTCATCCTAATCGGAGTGATTCAAAGTTACCAGCATCTTGAGAATCCACTGTAGTATCTTGTTAGTGGACTCTGCCTGACCATTGGCATGTGGGTAATAGACCATGGATTTATTATGGATGATCAGGTTCTAATCGATCACTTGTTGGATGACCTCATTCACAAAGTGTTAGCCTTGGTAACTTATCAGCTCTATTGGGCATCCAAACCTAGCGAGCGATGATCTTCTCATAGAGTCATTGGCACGCATCACATTGTTTGGCCAATTGGTATAAATCACCAAGTATAGACAACCACTAGAGGCCATCTTGGAGGATCTTCCTTCCTATTACCTCCCCTACAAAGTGACCACCCTTAACTGATCCCCTGATGGGATTCTCAGAGGACAACTTCTTGGTCATGAGGTGCAATGCACCTCTATAGGATCTGATCAACAATGCCCTTTTTGTATAGCTGTCCAACTATTACTTGGAAATACTGGCTTTGGATAGCTTTCCACTTTCTCTGATCTCGAGAAAGGTTATTCTCCATCAAAACTTTGGCCACAAGTGCCAACGTTTCATTGTACCAGGTCTACGATATTAGCGTGACTACTTCTGTTTTAAATAGCTTTGCATCGAGTAAATCATTTGCCACTCCAATCGAGGCTTCACCAAACTCCAATCATTGGGACAAGTAGTCTGTTGTATGGCTATTTCCTGGAGTATGCACGATGATGAACTCCTGAAGGATCAGTATCCATCAGGCTGTCTTTCTTATTTATCAACAAGTTAAATAAAGGCCAAATGATCCACATGGAATGTGAAATGGTTGCCTAGCACATAGTGGCAAAACTTGCCAACTGAGTAGATCATGCCAAGCGCCTCCCTATGGGTAGTGGATTAGTTCTACTGTGCATGTCATAATCTCTGGCTGGCATAGTAGACAAGACCAAACCAAATCTTTGTGGCTTCCTGCATTAAGACAATCCTGATTGCCACATCTAATGCATCCACGAAGACATGGAATGGAAATTCTCAATTGAGTTGTTGGACTATAGGAGCTTCGGTCAGCATTATCTTGAGTAGCCTGAATGCAATGTCACATTCACCATCCACTCCAGATTTGCTTGATTCACTTGTTGCTCCACGTTTAGCATTAGGAAGTGAACGGGGTCTTCTTGGGCCCTTTAATTTGCCCAAGCCTAATCAAGGTGATTAAGGAATAGCCAAATGGGGGGTTGCCATGTGGACTGAAATGTTGGGTTTTTAAGAGAGGTGTAAGAGTGGTCAAAGGGTGCACTTTTTCCCCAAAAAGGGGGGGGTGCAATTTTACAATTTTCGGACCTCCATAACTTCTACATACAAGCTCCGATTTGAGCGGAGATTACAGATTTGTGATCTACGCATCAAGAGCTTTCCATAGATATGTTACATGATATGGTTTTATCCGCTAGATTTTAAATTCCATTTTCCTCCCAAAATTCAAATTCGAATAAAGTAGCCGTTTTGAAGCTTCTAATTAGAAAACGTTTCTTCTTAAGAGAAAAGGTTTGACTCCCTTAAACTACCAAATAAAAGGGCCCAAGAAGCCTTCCATTGAGGTCCTAATGTGGCATTTTTATTTGTGCAATTTGTTAGTTTAGTGGAATTTCTACGTGTGCTAGATATCTAAGCATTCGACTATGCCATCTGAGTTGCCCCAAGAAACTTCTCAGTTCTTTCACACATATTGGGATTGGATCTTTCCAAATCACCTCCACCTTAGCTAGGTGCACTGCAATGCCTTCCTAAGATACTATGTGTCCAAGGAGCATATCACTTTGGATAGAAAATGCACATTTTGTGGGGTTCAAGCTCAGTCTTGAACCTTAGAATTTTGACGAGCACAACTCTAGGTGTGTTAAGTATTGGCATAAATTCCTAAAGACATTGAAGTCATCGATGAACACCAGCATGAAGCTTGTCAAATGCTTAGCAAAAATGCCTTAAACCATCCACTAAAATGTTACCCAAAGGTCATTACATTGGATATGAAGGCACCCCATTTGGTGATGAAGGCCATCTTTTTCGGATCTTTAGGTGCCATTTGGACCAGATTGTAGCCACTGAATCCATCCAAAATTGAATACATATCATGGCTAGCTACAGCATCCTGCAGGGAGTCTATGAATAGCAAAGCAAAGGGTCAAAGATTGTAGCGGAATTAAGCTTTCAATAGTCCACACGGACCTTGAGCTTATGATTCTTCTTGGGGACGTTCAAGATCGGAGACAACCATGTCGCTGATTGATTAGATATATGAATCCAACATGGATCAGTTCGTCTAGCTTCTCCTTGACCCATTTTGCATAGTGGGAATTCATTCAGTATCTTTGTTGTAGGATGGGAACTACATCCTCCTTCAAATTGATCTAGTGCCAACAAAATTGGGGGTCAATCCCTTTAATCTCGGTATAGCTCCATGCAAAAGCATCCTTGAAGGATGTGAGAAATACTCGAGTCTCTTCTCGAAATGCACCATCCAATTTGGCACTGATTCACAAACTTTGGGTTAGCATTAGTTCATCTTCCATGACCCATTTGGATTGCTTCAGGTCTCTTTTTCAAAGGCTTTCTCCACTCTGCAATGATTTGCTGCAGGCTTAGTACACTACCATCTTTGGCTAAGTCTTCATAAAAATCTTAGGCCTCCTCAAGAGATCAGACATTCCTCTTCTTCATCTAGGTCCATTCCCTCCAGCATGTTTACTCCATCTTCTTTTGGCCACCAAGAAGGATTCTCCACTTTCCTAGAGCTGGCCACTAAAAGCCTAACTTTCTTCTTGCCTCTCTAGATGGTTATTCTATCACCATCCCAAGCTTGCTTAATATGTGCCTGCCTGAGCCATGGTCTTCCCAATAACATTTCGTAGGAACCTTTTTATATCCTTAGGAACCTTTTTATATCCTTTTAGAAACCTTTTTATATCCTCCATGAGAGCACCACCTCTGCAATCTGAAAGGTGAATTCACATATTTCCAGAGATTAATCTGAGTAGTTGAACTTGAGCATTGATTTTTCATTTTTACCACGAAAGGGGCTGGATCCCAGCTTCTCAATCTAAGATTAATCTGAGTGTTTGGACTCGACGCTGATCTACCATTTTTACCATGAATGGGGTTGGATATCCCAGCTGTTCAATCTGAGATTTTGGCATGTTGTATCCAACAAGATGTTAACTCTTGATCCGCATTCTAGCAATACTTCTACTATGTCCACTCCAACTAGCTTGACTTGGATCATTGGGATGGCTTCATCATAGATCGAGGCTTCCTTCTTAGAAGTCTCTGTCTTCTCAATGTGCATGGCTTCAAGAGTCTATGATCTCAAAGTTGGATTTCTAATGACCTAGGGCATGGCAATAGAAGCATGTGAAAGTAGGTCATTGTGCACTTGTCACATCCCTAGGAGGAAAATTCATGCGTAGGCAGAATGGTGGCCTTTGGTATGGATCCCTTGGAGCTATCAGTCAAGTGGGTTGCACTGCCACCACCATTGGGGCTTGTATCGTGCTGATGAGGCACTCTCCTCCCGTTGTATCTACATGCCTCGGTATTGTGTGTGGCTATCCTCCAAATGGCACATCAGATCTCATTTAAGTCATATTCTTCAGATCCATGGCCGTGATTCCAACAGCTCGAGCACCAAGTTCCTGACCGGACTTTGGGAGGGGACTATGCTCCTTCACTGGTCAACTGAACCATGGTTGCAGAAGCCAACTCCTTGGCTATTTTTCTTGCCTTCTTGATCTTTGACCTTGTCTTGTGATCTTCTTCCTCCTCCTCCTCTCTGAAGAGTTGAAAGTGGACCTTTTCATCTTCCCCTTACCTTTTCTTCTACCTTTGCTCTTGACAAACCCTACCAACACTCTCTGCCTTGAGAGTTAATTCAACCAGATGTTCCAAAGTCATTGTTGTGAGATAGGCATGAGAAACTACCCTTTTTAGCTGCTTGCTCTATCCCTTCATGAAATAAGAATTCAATATTTCTTCCACTGGCCAATTGGTTGCATCTAGCCCGAGAAGCTTCCAAAACTTGTCGGCATACTCTTCAACCATGAGGTTCTTCTGGTTCATCCGGCATAGCTTATATCAAGCACATACATAGATATTTTATCTTTCCAAAATCTTTAAAGAAAGGCATCTCTAATTGTATCGTATGTCAGAAAATGAGCATACTCAAAACCCTAGAGAGCCACACTTTTTTGTAAAGTTAGTAGGAAGGTTACTTTCTTGAGATTATGATCAACAAGCACCTGGGGACATTCACTCGCCACCTATAAGATTCCTCCCTAGCCCCTCAAGATGTCTAGTTTCTTTCCCTGTAATCAATCCCCTTTTCAGAATAATAAAAGATCTTGTTTCTACCTGTTTTAGCCTAGAGAGAGAAAATGTTCTAGAGAGAGATAATTCAGTTTTTAGATATCTTTGGATAGAAAAATATCCCTTATTATTAAAATAAATTTTCCTGAAACAGAAGTTTAAAAAGAAATTCCTAAGGTGTATTAGAAATAAATTATAATGTGCACAAAAGACCTTACCAGCCTAAGGGTCAAGATTTTCTGAAAATTTTGGATTAAGGTTCCTGAATCCGGTGCGCGGAGGGGGCAGAGGGGTCTCAGAGTTGGTATCAGAGCCCTGTTGTAAACTTAAGAAACTACAGTAGAAATTGCCTAAAATTTTAAAGTAAATCTGAGAAAATAATGTTTTCACTTGTTAAGATTATGTTTGAAATGAACTTCCTAAATTGAAAACTCGTAAATTGAACTGGATTTTTAGATGGATACTCCAAATCTGTCTAGCATTCCTGGACTCTCCCCCCAGAGTTAGGATATGATTGCCTTTGCCTTCGAAAATCTCATCAACTCCGCTACAACCCGATAAGGCAGAGTGAGACTCGCTCGTCACTTTGAGGATCTATACTTTTCCGATCCACTAGAGCAACGTCAGCATATGTGGTTCTCTGGAGGGCGAAGTATTTGCATCAATACCAATCAACGAGAGAGACTCAGTTAGAATATCTCACTAGCCATGATCTTGATAAGGCTAGGAGTTATTCATTATGTACAACTCTATAATCACTCACCCCGAAATTTTAGAAATTCTTGTCGTATTTTTAGACTTCTTAGCCGCTTTAATCCTAGGAGAAGAATTACAACACCATTATCAGTGATGAATCGTGTATATCATAACATGTCTCCACCATCATAGTATCGCCTTTTTATTTGTACGCAATTGAGGCGGTGACTTTTGGAGCCGAGACGCTCTATGTATATATCAAAAACTTTTGATAATAAATGATGTTTTGCAAAAGATTCCAAATTGTTTTCATGGTTGTGAATATTGGTTAACAAAATTATCAGAGTGAATCTTGTTTTTAAGAATTATGATGGAATATTTATTTATTTAAGAAATAAATCTCAAAAATTAAATAGTCATAAATCTTGTGACAAAGTTAAATTGACAAAAATATTGTTTTGTCAAAATCATGAGGCGCGCGGCCCGTGGGGTAGACAGCCGAATCCTCTTATCGATGATTAAAAAGTTAGATCCCGACGTTCGTAAAGTCCTGCACCGATCCCAACCTGGTCCCTTCAAGGGTGAAGGGAAACAATTAGGAGAAGTAGTGGAAAAATGGATCGAGGCAATGGAAGAGTATTTTGATGTAACCGGTTATAACGAGAGGAGCAAGATGGCTCTCGCTAGATTGAAAATTATGGAAACGGCCAGGGTCGCATGGAGGAACCATTGCAAGACAAACCGTCTTGACCGAAATACCCAGACTTGGTCAGATCTTAAAGCTTACCTCAGGAAGAAACTCAAATTTAGGAATTTTGGGAAATATGCACAATTTTGGGACAATTCTTTGTTAGATCCAATACAATGTTTACTGTGCGATATGCAAGATTTATTATTGGATGTTCTCAACAAGCATTCTTTGTTGTTAGATCCAATACAATGTTTACTATACGATATGCAAGATTTATTATTGGATGTTCTCAACAAGCATTTGAATAATGCGATATGATTTATATACTATTGTACATTTGTAACAAGTGTATATGATGTTGGTGGTGGGATGTAAATTTGCCTGCACACACACACACACATGCACACCAGGAATTAAGCTTGTTATATCACATAGCCTCCAGCAGTTGACCATCAAACACAGAAACTTTAACAAAGAAAGGATATTCAATGTAACTTTAAGTTGTAAGAAAGTCTAGGTGATAGAATTAAAAAGATCACCATCTGTATTGAATCAAAATTCTTGAACAATGGGTGAACCATAAATCTAAAAGCTTAAGAAAGCCTTACAATCTGAATAATGATCGAACTATGAGTTTGGTAGCTTCATACAACATTGCTAAAAGATTACGAAGCTAGTTGCCCATATGCTAACAAATCATTCTTGCTCAACTGCACTGACATGTTGATTCAATTGATTCTGTTTGGCCTTCAGTATTATAGCCTTTGCAATCTTGATTTTCTCTGGAAGTCGTCCACCCTTGGGCTTCCATGCCCAAATGATGCAGCTAGTATCTTCCCAGCGCTGAGGATCATTTCTGTTCTCTCGCCAATACTTGTTCCAGCAATCCTTATAAACCTCCACATCACTTGCATTCTTCTTCTTTGAAATTGGTGCCCAATATTGTATCTGAACTTGTAGGTAGTTTATCGAGTTGTTGTTTTGATCAACATCACTTGTTGTCACTCCCAACCATATTGGGTAATTTGCATCACAAGGTTGTACAAGTGCAAAATCTCCTTTAGACACATCAAGAGTCGGGTTGAACTCTTCAGCAGGTTTGTTGCGCATTGGACCACAATAATGGTCCTCATTTACATCAAACCCTTCATCTACATTATCCTCCACTTGAAGGTTAAGAGGCTCAGCTTTTTCGCATACACTCCTTGGCCAAAAGTCATAAAATCCAATGTCTTCCCTTGCACTAGGGGTTTGCATGTTTAGCATAAGATTCTCCCAATAGGCAAGGACCGGATTGATCCACTTAGCATAATCACTTTGGTCTCCTTTCTCTTGCAAGTGCTCTTTCCACCAATTGACATGTTTTTTTAAGCCCTCCACAACCTTCTCATTTTCCTTAACATACTCAAAGGGTGGCAATACTTTTGGAAAACCTTCAGGAAGCTTGGGTCCTCCCTCGTCATTTCTCTTCCATAACTCTATACCGCTTTCTGGTAACCAATCAACATTTTTGGGATGTACTTTGTATTGCATCAAAGGTATTCCATCACTCATATAAAACCTGAATTGCAATGGCTTTGAATGTCCAATCAAGCTATCGGCTCCATCATGTAAGCATCCCTTGACAAAGCCTTTGAAGTCTGCCACCTTTTGTAGGAGAAAGGGTGCTGGATGCATGCTAACACACTCATTAAAGATCTTCATCAAATGTGGAAATGTGAAAATGGTTTGTTTCCTTAACTTCTCAGAGAAGCGACTGAACAATGCATCAATATCTTCATGAGTATGACCAACCATAAGAAAACCAAGCTGCACCATGTCAAACACTCCTCGTGCAACCAATAGGGATAGATAGGCAAATACATAACGGTTCTTATTTTCAGAACCACAATTGTCAAGTTGCAACAACAACGTCCTTGGCAATCTCTTAAAAAATGTCCTTGAATTTGATGGCATTAAACTTGACGCATTTCCATTGCCCCTATCTTGCACATGTGTGTTAGTATGAAAGACTGACTGCATATGTGAAGAACAATTTTCCTCTATATCCACATTTGTTTCTGTCTCTGCATCTGCATCCTCAATGCTCTGCTTGCAATATGCATTTCTCTCCTTCAGTACTTCCATATGCTGATACAGGGCCATAGTAGACAAAACACAATCAAAAAGATCTGTTCGTGGTTCAGCATCTGAGTTTTGTGAGCTCAAGTCACCATACATGTGTTGCTCTCCTCTTTCTAAGTTTCTTAAACATTTTGAGAGAGATGAAATTGTGAAGTTGGGATCACTTGGCCATAACCCCAAGGCAAAGTGACCATAAGCTGTTTGTCCATGTCCATGAGTGAGCATTCCTATTAAGGATACTGGAAGCCTCTCAACCCCATTGAGAGATTTAGGAACTGGTTTAATTTGTGGTATGGCAGTCTTGCTCTGGTCCATCTTATCATGTATAATACACAAATACCTGTTTGGGTTCATTTCGGAAGAGCTCCTCCAAGCATAGTATAGATTTCTACAACTCATTTGTTTCAACATGTGTGCCCTTCTTTGTGCCATGTATCTGGCACGCTCCTCTTGATTTTTTGTTGATTCCAACTTGACCTTGATTGCCGTACAAATGTCGCATTTTGAGAAGGTGCTGGTTTTTGATAAACTAACTGTCTTGAACTCTGTGTTCCACAATCTTGAGAATGATGGTTGTGACAGTGGCCGGTATTCGAACGAGACAAGTGTGTCATTCACTTCACGCAATATGTCCACCTGTTTGTACATTGTTGGTAGAACACGTTGGGTCTCGCGGGCTCCATGCATAGTTGTCCTTGACCTATGTGGCATTTGATCGGCATTATTATCTATGAAGCCCTGTATGATTGATTTTGCCATCTCAACATGTGTCATGCCCTTCCGTATTATCCCACTGTTGCCATGACTGACATTACATGCACCATTCAAGAACTTCTTTCTGAGCCTATAGAACGTTGACTTACCGATGCCATGCATTACATACCATGCTTTACTACAAACCTTCTTCCCATCAAATGTGAACTCAAAGCACTCGTCATCTTGACCTTGTCTATAGGCCATGCCCATGCAATCTAGTACAAATGTGTATCGTGTACTATAGCTCTGTCCCCAAAAGTGTACCCTAGCTTGCATGATTTTGGATCTATCTCCAATTTGACAACATCGGTTCTCGCAACAATCAATGGTTGCGACGTTGTGAATGTTTGCAACATCACATTTTTTGCCAGCTCCATGGGTTTTATCGTAATTTTTCATCACCCTTACCCTATGGACATAGCTCCTTTTCTTATTTGTCCCTTCAATGATATCATAGTCAGTGATCATGGCATCATGGTGTTTGTCATCAGAACTATCGCCATCATTGCCCTCTACATCATCATCCTCTTTTTCATCACTTGAATTGTTTAGGCTGTCAATATTTTTTTGCATGAAGTGATCTTGAATACCCTCATCAATAGAAGAAGATTCTGTGTCCTTCACTAATGGTTCACCATTCTCAAATGTGAGTTGCCTGATCGGCCAACTAACCAAATTCAAACCTGAAACACAAGTTGAACTTGGATGCAAAGATCCTTCTACAATGACACCCAAGCTACTCTCCCCTAGTTCTCTACAATTTATAGCCTCGTATGGGTGGACCAGCAATACTACTCCATTGCCAAGTTTTGTAGATCTGTTGTCATCCCAGAGGATGACACTTTTCTCTTTCCAGCTCTCCCTATCTATAAAGTGATCTTCTTGATCAACAAGAAGTTTCGCAAAATTATCCTCTTTGGTATTAGTAATGTCTCTGTCCATAACAAGGTTGACCAATGGCCATTTGATGATGCTTCCAACTGCTTGAGACATTGTTCTTGCATCCATTGTGGCAAATGGAATGAGAAATGCGTCATCAAAGCTTTGTTGAACATGTATTGCTGCACATGTCTCACCAATGAATTGAAAACCACATGTTTGAGATGCATCAATAGAATGAATAACCCCGCGTGCCTTCCTTGCAGAACCATCAATGAGAAACACTGAAGCACCTTGTTTTAGACCCTCCAATCCCTGAAAAAATCAAAATCTCAATAAGAAAGACTGAAGCGATGTTTTTGCGGTAGTACACAAAACTATAAATGTAATTCAATCTCAACATGAGTTCAGGCTCCAACCAAAGTTTGAATCTCACCTATCAATGCTAATTTGCTAAGAGGGAAGCTAGGATAATCCAATAGAACAAGTGGGGTGTGGGTGAAGATGGGTATATAACCAAAAGTGAAAGTAACTATTATCAAAAGACCTGGGACCTGGGCCTGTGGGCTTGGGCTTGGGGAATGAGCCATTGTGCATTATATAGATTTTAGTTGAATTTTTAATCGCATAGTTTATAAGTATATTTGGGTGTATGAGAAAAATAGGAAAGAAAATAAAAAATCTCAAGTTCAAGGTCAAGTTCAAGGCTCGAACTTAAGTTGGAGCCTTGTCTATTACACAAGTAAGTAAGAATAGAGAGGGAAGCTAGGATAATCCAATAGAACAAGTGGGGTGTGGGTGAAGAGGGGTATATAACCAAAAGTGAAAGTAACTATACTCATGGGACCTGGGACCTGGGCTTGGGGAATGAGCCATTGTGCATTATATAGATTTTAGTTGAATTTTTAATCGCATAGTTTATAAGTATATTTGGGTGTATGAGAAAAATAGGAAAGAAAACAAAAAATGTCAAGGTCAAGGTCAAGTTCAAGGCTCGAACTTGAGTTGGAGCCTTGTCTATTACACAAGTAAGTAAGAATAGAGAGGGAAGCTAGGATAATCCAATAGAACAAGTGGGGTGTGGGTGAAGATGGGTAACTAACCAAAAGTGAAAGTAACTATAATCAAAAAACCTGGGACCTGGGCTTGGGCTTGGGCTTGGGGAATGAGCCATTGTGCATTATATAGATTTTAGTTGAATTTTTAATCGCATAGTTTATAAGTATATTTGGGTGTATGAGAAAAATAGGAAAGAAAACAAAAAATCTCAAGGTCAAGGTCAAGTTCAAGGCTCGAACTTGAGTTGGAGCCTTGTCTATTACACATGTAAGTAAGAATAGAGAGGGAAGCTAGGATAATCCAATAGAACAAGTGGGGTGTGGGTGAAGATGGGTATATAACCAAAAGTGAAAGTAACTATAATCAAAAGACCTGGGACCTGGGCCTGGGCTTGGGCTTGGGGAATGAGCCATTGTGCATTATATAGATTTTAGTTGAATTTTTAATCGCATAGTTTATAAGTATATTTGGGTGTATGAGAAAAATAGGAAAGAAAACAAAAAATCTCAAGTTCAAGGTCAAGTTCAAGGCTCGAACTTGAGTTGGAGCCTTGTCTATTACACAAGTAAGTAAGAATAGAGAGGGAAGCTAGAATAATCCAATACAATAAGTGGGGTGTATGGGAAAAATAGGGAAGAAAACAAGAAATCTCAAGCTCAAGGCTCGAACTTGAGTTGGAGCCTTGTCTATTACACAAGTAAGTAAGAATAGAGAGGGAAGCTAGAATAATCCAATAGAATAAGTGGGGTGTATGGGAAAAATAGGGAAGAAAACAAGAAATCTCAAGCTCAAGGCTCGAACTTGAGTTGGAGCCTTGTCTATTACACAAGCAAGTAGGAATAGAGAGGGAAACTAGCCTAATCCCATAGAACAAGTGGGGTGTGGATGAAGATGAGTATATAACCAAAAGTGATAGTGACTATTATCAAAAGACCTGGGACCTGGGGCCTGGGCCTGGGCCTGGGCCTGGGCCTGGGCCTGGGCTTGGGCTTGGGCTTGGGCTTGGGCTTGGGGAATGAAACCGAAACCGAAACACCTTTCTGCCGGGCCGCCCCGGTGCTCCTCCGTCAAGATCCTCCTCCTCTCCTGGCGTCGGCGCACAGACCCGCCCCCCTTTCTGCGTCCTCCCGGCGGCGCACAGCCCCCCCTCCTCCTCTCCCGGCGTCGGCGTGCAGCCCCAGGCCCGCCCACAGCCCCCCCTCCTCCTCTCCCGGCGTCGGCGTACAGCCCCGGCCCCGCCCCCCCCTTCCTCGGGCCCGCCCAGCGCCCCCCTCCTCCTCCTCCCTCTCGGCGCACAGGCCCGACCAGCGCCCCCCTTCCTCCGGCGCGCACAGCGCCCCCCTCCTCCTCCCCCGGCGTCAGCGTACAGCCCCGCCCCCCCTTCCTCGGGCCCGCCCAGCGCCCCTCCTCCTCCTCTCTCTCGGCGCACAGGCCCGCCCAGCGCCCCCCTTCCTCCGGCGCACACCAGCCCCCCCTCCTCCGTCCCCAAATTCAAAATTCAAAAATTCCCCCCGAATTCGAATTCAAAATTCAAAAATTCCCCCCGAATTCGAATTCAAAATTCAAAAATTCCCCCCGAATTCGAATTCCCCCCAACGGATTTCCGCCCGCACCCCGAAATTCCCTGCCGACCCCTAAACTTTTTTCGCCTTCTCTCTCCGAAAAACTTTTTTGCCTTCTCACAGAACCGACCGACCGACCAAACTAAACCTGCGCACCCGCCTTCGCTCGCAGAAAGGAAAAACGGCCGACCTCGCGTTCCGCCCATACAAAAACCTTGTGCACCCTCGACCAAATCTCTCGCAGCGAATCTCTCCGCTCCTCCTGTCTCTGCAGCACTGCGTTTCAAGCGCGCCATCTGCAGCCCTGCGTTTCAAGTGCACCTTGGAGCAGATCCAGCCCTGCGTTTCAAGCGCACCCCGGAGCAGACCTCTCGCAGCAATAATCTCTGCAGCCCTGCGTTTCTAGCGGTTTCTTTTCCACGGATACCTCAAGCATCCGTCAAGATCAAGACTGTGCAACATCGGAGACTTCAGCAAGTAAGTCCTTCTTTAATTGATTGTCTACACTAATATAAACGCTTACTTGATTGCACGCTAAGTGTGTCATTTGTCGATCGTTGCTCGTCGTAGATGGTTTCCACCTCTTGCTGCTCTCTTCTGTATCTTCACATATGTCAAGAACCTGTAAAACTGATCCAAGATAGACTCCACAACTTGGATATAGACTCCACCTTAAGTTCGAGCCTCCTCTACATAGAACTTATGTGTTAATGCTCGACCTAGATTGAGACTTTGTTCTCCATACTAGTGCACCGGCCTTAAGGCTCGAACTTGAGTTTGAGCCTTTGCTCTCCATGCTAGTGTACCCCGCCCCAGCCTTAAGGCTCGAACTTGAGTTGGAGCCTTGGCTCTCGATGCTAGTGTGCTTAAGGCTCGAACTTGAGTTGGAGCCTTGGCTCTCGATGCTAGTGTGCTTAAGGCTCGAACTTGAGTTGGAGCCTTGGCTCTCCCCAGCCTTAAGGCTCGAACTTGAGTTGGAGCCTTGGCTCTCGATGCTAGTGTGCTTAAGGCTCGAACTTGAGTTGGAGCCTTGGCTCTCCCCAGCCTTAAGGCTCGAACTTGAGTTGGAGCCTTGGCTCTCCCCAGCCTTAAGGCTCGAACTTGAGTTGGAGCCTTGGCTCTCGATGCTACACCGGCCTTAAGGCTCGAACTTGAGTTGGAGCCTTGGCTCTTGATGCTAGTGTGCTTAAGGCTCGAACTTGAGTTGGAGCCTTGGCTCTCCCTAGCCTTAAGGCTCGAACTTGAGTTGGAGCCTTGGCTCTCCCCAGCCTTAAGGCTCGAACTTGAGTTGGAGCCTTGGCTCTCGATGCTAGTGTGCTTAAGGCTCGAACTTGAGTTGGAGCCTTGGCTCTCCCCAGCCTTAAGGCTCGAACTTGAGTTGGAGCCTTGGCTCTCCCCAGCCTTAAGGCTCGAACTTGAGTTGGAGCCTTGGCTCTCGATGCTAGTGTACACCGGCCTTAAGGCTCGAACTTGAGTTGGAGCCTTGGCTCTCGATGCTAGTGTACACCGGCCTTAAGGCTCGAACTTGAGTTGGAGCCTTGGCTCTCGATGCTAGTGTGCTTAAGGCTCAAACTTGAGTTGGACCCTTGGCTCTCCCCAGCCTTAAGGCTCGAACTTGAGTTGGAGCCTTGGCTCTCGATGCTAGTGTGCTTAAGGCTCGAACTTGAGTTGGAGCCTTGGCTCTCGATGCTAGTGTACACCGGCCTTAAGGCTCGAACTTGAGTTGGAGCCTTGGCTTTGAGTTGGAGCCTTGGCTCTCGATGCTAGTGTACACCGGCCTTAAGGCTCGAACTTGAGTTGGAGCCTTGGCTCTCGATGCTAGTGTACACCGGCCTTAAGGCTCGAACTTGAGTTGGAGCCTTGGCTCTCGATGCTAGTGTACACCGGCCTTAAGGCTCGAACTTGAGTTGGAGCCTTGGCTCTCGATGCTAGTGTACACTGGCCTTAAGGCTCGAACTTGAGTTGGAGCCTTGGCTCTCCCGAGCCTTAAGGCTCGAACTTGAGTTGGAGCCTTGGCTCTCCCGAGCCTTAAGGCTCGAACTTGAGTTGGAGCCTTGGCTCTCGATGCTAGTGTACACCGGCCTTAAGGCTCGAACTTGAGTTGGAGCCTTGGCTCTCGATGCTAGTGTACACCGGCCTTAAGGCTCGAACTTGAGTTGGAGCCTTGGCTCTCGCCAGCCTTAAGGCTCGAACTTGAGTTGGAGCCTTGGCTCTCGATGCTAGTGTACACCGGCCTTAAGGCTCGAACTTGAGTTGGAGCCTTGGCTCTCGCCAGCCTTAAGGCTCGAACTTGAGTTGGAGCCTTGGCTCTCGATGCTAGTGTACAACGGCCTTAAGGCTCGAACTTGAGTTGGAGCCTTGGCTCTCCCCAGCCTTAAGGCTCGAACTTGAGTTGGAGCCTTGGCTCTCGATGCTAGTGTACACCGGCCTTAAGGCTCGAACTTGAGTTGGAGCCTTGGCTCTCCCCAGCCTTAAGGCTCGAACTTGAGTTGGAGCCTTGGCTCTCGATGCTAGTGTACACCGGCCTTAAGGCTCGAACTTGAGTTGGAGCCTTGGCTCTCCCCAGCCTTAAGGCTCGAACTTGAGTTGGAGCCTTGGCTCTCGATGCTAGTGTACACCGGCCTTAAGGCTCGAACTTGAGTTGGAGCCTTGGCTCTCCCCAGCCTTAAGGCTCGAACTTGCGTTGGAGCCTTGGCTGTCGATGCTAGTGTACACCGGCCTTATGGCTCGAACTTGAGTTGGAGCCTTGGCTCTCGATGCTAGTGTACACTGGCCTTAAGCCTCGAACTTCAGATTGAGCCTTTGTTCTCCATGCTAGTGTACTCTGGCTTTAAGGCTCGAACTTGAGTTTGAGCCTTTGCTCTCCATGCTAGTGCACCCCGGCCCCTTAAGGCCCGAACTTCAGATTGAGCCTTTGTTCTCCATCATTAGTGTACTCTGGCTTTAAGGCTCGAACTTGAGTTTGAGTCTTTGCTCTCCATGCTAGTGCACCCCGGCCCCTTAAGGCTCGAACTTCAGATTGAGCCTTTGCTCTCCATGCTAGTGCATCCCGGTCCCTTAAGGCTCGAACTCCAGTTTGAGCCTTTGCTCTCCATGCTAGTGCATCCCGGTCCCTTAAGGCTCGAACTTCAGATTGAGCCTTTGATCTCCATGCTAGTGCACCGCGGCTCCTTAAGGCTCGAACTTCAGATTGAGCCTTTGCTCTCCATGCTAGTGCATCCAGGTCCCTTAAGGCTCGAACTCCAGTTTGAGCCTTTGCTCTCCATGCTAGTGCATCCCGGTCCCTTAAGGCTCGAACTTGAGATTGAGCCTTTGCTCTCCATGCTAATTCACCCCGGCCCCTTAAGGCTTGAACTTAAGTTTGAGCCTTTGCTCTCCATGCTAGTGCACCTCGGCCTTAAGGCTCGAACTTGAGTTGGAGCCTTTGTTCTCCATGCTAGTGTACACCGGCTTTAAGGCTCAAACTAGAGTTGGAGCCTTGGCTCTCGATGCTAGTGTACACTGGCCTTAAGGCTCGAACTTCAGATTGAGCCTTTGTTCTCCATGCTACTGTACTCTGGCCTCTTAAGACTCCAACTTAAGTTCAAGTCTCCCATACATGGAACTTCGCCTTAAGGCTCAAACTTGAGTTTGAGCCTTGTCTCTCTATGCTAGCGTACCCCTAGCATATGAGTACACAACTTGGATCTAGGCTCCAAGTCGAGCTTCTGTATAGATTAAGTAAATGCAAGTGAGGCTCTTGCTATTCAAGATAACTTTTTGTAGCATGCATTAAGTTTTTTAAGTTTGATAGGTTTTGATTTGATATGTAGCATTTAAATCCATTTTTTTCTAAGGTTTTGAAACTTTTTTTTTTGCTTCACAGGAATGGAAGCTAGCAGAGCGCCCGCTACCTCGCAACCACATGGTGCACCAATCTTTACTCTGGATGCTCTCGAAACAACAACTCAAGCTAAAAGTGTCACTCCTAGAATTAAGGTGGATAAAACCTTCGAATTGAGTAACAAAGAAGGAGTAAAATGGTTTGTGGATAGCTACGATGCTAGTGCAAACTTCAAAGGAGTCCTCCATTTGTTTTTGTCTCAAGGTGATACATCATATGGAGATATGGGGATTGTGGTAGGCGCTAAGGATGATGTGGATGCAAGAGCAAATCCATGCTTCACATGCACTGTATTGCCAGAAGGAGAAACTACAAAAGCAAATAAGTTTTGCTTATCATTGGAAACTTTTCACCCAGCAGACATGACTGGCAGTAAACTAGGAAAGGACAATTGTATTGTAAAGTTAGGATTGAAGATCATTGACTTTTCCAATCAAGAAGACTCAGGGGTGGATAATGTGGAGGACCTGGTGAAAGCAGTGAGGCATGCAAAGAAGGCTTTGGATTCACGAAAAAAGTCCATACCTGAAAAGGAGACAACAACCACTCAAGTTAGGAAAATTGTGGAGAAAAAAGGCAGGGCCATAGTGAAGAGTGCACTTGAAGCATCTACAAATGCTGGTGCAACTTCTTCAAAACATAAAAAGGAGGATGACAAAATAAAAGTCCTTGATGTAAGCACAATAGCAGCTGAAGACATGGCAGGCTCTCAGGTGCAAGAAGAGGAGCAAGCACTTGCAAAGAAGAGAAAGGCAAAGCACTCCACAAAGGTTCAGGAAATCTCTTTAAAGAGGCAAAGGACAAAACCAGCAAGTGGTTCAAAGGAGATAGATGCGTCCGAGGACGAGCTAATGGAGGTTGAGACTCTAAACAAGGGCAGCAATGCAATTATCTCATTAGAAATAAAGAAGGGATATTATCCCTTTGGTCTAAATGAGGTCTTCAGCATTGATGTGATGAAATGTTATCCTGCTCCTTCAAACTATGTGTATAGAAGGTTAAATAAGGATTGGGTTCGTATTTTGACCCAAGACTTTATTGAGGACCCAAAGCAAGAGGAGATACTTGCAGTTTTGATGCCCTGTAATCGTGCTACAAAACAACCCCTTGATAAACTCGCAAAAGAAGATATTCATAAAGTTGAATATTGGATTATCTCTGGTCAACACTCCATTAGTGCTGCAAAAAGCTTGCAAGCTCTAAATATGGCTAAAGTGACCCCTCCACTGCGTCAGCAATTCAGGTTCAGGAGATGTAAGATAATTGTAAATTGCCCGCCCAAGATTTCTCGTGACATTTCCAAGGATGCGAATTTATCTGTTGCAAAGTCAATGCAAAAGGAGCCATTCCTCGATCAACTTCTACAAGCTCGAGCACAATGGCATGCAAACGGTCGTCCTAGTAAACCTTTGCCTGGTGTCAATCAACCCAAGATGGACGAGTCATGGAAGGTACTCTTTTGATTCTTTGCTATATCTTGGTAAATCATAGACCTACATTACTTCTTCTTTACTTCTTCATAGATCTATAGTTTTAAGTATAGCAGTAGCATAAGAAAGATGCATGTAAGGCTTCTTCTCAAACTACATAAACTTAATAGTTTGGTTTGAAATTGAACTTCGAGCCTCACCTCTCTGTGATGGTGTAGCACTTGCATATATAATTATGGCTCGAACTTAAGTTGGAGCCTCACTTGCAAGTGCTAGATTTGCATACGGAGGTGATGCTCAAACCTAAGATTGAGCATCACGATTATATACTAGTTTAGCACTGCAAGTGAGGCTCAAACTCAAGTTTGAGCATAAGCTCCAAATGATTGAAAACCCATAGATGCATAATTCCTCCTAATATTTTGTGATATCTATAGTGAGGGGGCTAACTTCTTACTTTGCAACTTTGCAGGCCTTTGTGGAGACCACGGAGCACACATTACATAAGAACTTTGTCAAAAATGATTTACACTTGCTTCTATGTGATGATGATGTATGGCAGAACTGGGTTAAGATCATGAGGCTTTATGCAAAAGGCTTGCTACCAAATACAAAGGGCGAAACTCCAACTAAAGGTCTTGATCAAAATCCCAGACTTCCAACTTTGAAGAGTGGGCAAATTCAGCAGGCACCAGGAACAGTCCAACTAGGCCCAACGCTGTTTAGGTGCATTTTAGGCCTTCAGAAGAGTGAAGTTTTGGACATTCAAACATCACTTCTTGACAAGAGAATACTGCTTAAAAAGGGAAAGCAAACCCATCAAAGAATGGATATGGAGGAGATGGCTTGGAAGCTAAAAACAGATCGAGTTCTCAAAGATGCAATAACCGCCTTCTATTTTGATCTGACAAGGGAAAAGATGACTTGGGAACAGGTGTGTGAGACATATAAGCTAGGGGAGTATGAGTATAATCAATTGAGGAGCTACAGCCAGTCCTTTGTTAGGGATGCTCTCAATCCTTCAAAAAAAAATCCTTCACTTTCAAAAAGTGTAGTAACTTTACTGAATCACCTATATAGAGCATCTATGGGTATTGTATCTCAACAAGAGTCTATTCCTTGGAAAATTAGGGGGGTGGGTTTTGATATGACAAAGATTATAGCCTTCTGTAGTGAAGAGCATGTACCATTTCAGCTGGCAATCATGGACCTACATGGTACAAAGGAGCAGCTCTCGTCAGAATTTTTCTCCAAGTTGGCACTTGCTTTGAACACACTAAACTCACAATATGAATATATTCTTGTGTGTTTTGTTGATTTCATCACCATTGGAATGCTTATCGAAGGGATGTCTAGCCAGTCAACAAAGGTGCACTATGAATTTGGTGTTATCCACACACAAAAAGATGATGCCTGGACATCTGGAACAGTTGAGATTGCAACTGTTATTCTTTTCATCAGCAAGGTTGACAAGTTTGAGGCCATTGATAAGGTTCTCACAAAAAAGGTATTCATCTCAGGATCTAGTGGCCAAAATAGAGAATTCATCGACAAAGGCTTTATTGATGGTCTCATCACAGGGTTTTGTCCTGAACAGAGCTATGTTGTAGAGATATATTGTGGTGGAGTTGTGCTAGAGGAGAGCTTGCTAAAGAAGAGACGATGTATTGCTTTATGCAAAGATGATTTGGAAGCGATGGCATTAGAATCAAAGTGCTCTGCTCTTTTAGATGGTCACCCGTCCTTGCAAGAGTGGTGTGGTGCAAGTGGCGGCACAAAAAAGCAAACACTAGATGATGCAGAAAAAGAGAACCTTCAAAATCTTCACATTGATGACCCACCAAGTACAGAGGACGAAGAGGAAGGTGATGATATTGACAACAAAAATGACACAGATGATGATAAAGAAGTTGGGGATGCTATAGACTTTGAAGATGCAAGGCAAAGGAATGAAGAGGACCAAGGGAATGATGCTCTATTCAATGAGGATGCCGAAGACAATTTTGAAGATATTGGAAGGCATGAAAATGATGATGAAGGTGGGAATGGTGATGATATATTGGATTCTGCAAAAGCCATGGAAGCTACAAATGTTGGGGTTGCTATGGCCGTTGAGAAGATTGGGGATACAGATGTCAACAAGGCTTTCCATGCTCATAGCCCATCAAGCTCTCAACCAAAGAAAGGTAGAAAAGTGCATTGATAGTGCTTATTATGAATGTACAACGAATCATTGAAAGGAGCTTATCAACAACTAATATTAGCAAAGGTTTTGTTCAAAGTGTGGATTTGTTGAAATAATAATTTGTCTTTTGATTAATACATTGGCTTTTTTGGATTCACTTTTAACATTTTTCTATTAAAGTGAATATTTCTATTCTATTTATCCTTTATTTCATGCCAACGTCTAGTACAAATGATGATGCACACTTACTATTAAGAAATTTCTCCATATCCTAGTGTAGCAGTGAGGCTCAAAATTAAGTTTGAGCCTAATACAAATGATGACGCACACTTACTATTAAGAAATTACACTTACTCCATATCCTAGTGTAGCGGTGAGTCTCAAACTTAAGTTTCAACCGTACCTCCACTTATGTCCAACCTTGGGGATGTCTTCCAACACAAGGCACAATCTCAAGTTGAGCAATCTTTACGTTGCCCTTGTAAGTGAGGCTCAAACTCAAGTTTGACTCTTATGTTATGGTTCCTAATTCATTATGGTACATCAGTCGAAGTTTAGTAATCTAAGTTTGGATACAAAGTATATGTGTAGATATAAAAATGACTAGTATTGTATTAGCCTTGTTGTATTATTTAAATCCTAAAAGTAATAGCATTTTATTTTAATCTTACAGATATATACAAAGAAGGGAAAGATGAAGATAACATTGCTCAACTAGAACATCATCATGAAAGCCCTACTAGAGAGATCAACTCTCATGATTTAAATGCTAGAAATAATGAAGACAACATGGTGGAGGTAGATCACATCAATGATTCAGCTTTGCAAACATCTTCAAGGCCTTCAAGTGATAGGACTAAAGAGACTAAGGACATTCCTAATTTGAAAGTTAATGTTGAGGTTAGTGAGAATAAAGATAAAGTCAATGAAGAGCTTCAAGACACTTCTGCAACCAAGGAGAGACAAGAAGAGATTGTTGAACAAATGGATGAGGCTACATATGCTACAAATAAAGGGAAAATAGTTGAAATCAAGGACTCTGTGGCAGAGGGTGTTGAAGAAATTGATGAGGCTACATATGCTACGAATAAAGAGAGAATAGTTGAAATCAAGGACTCTGTGGTGGCAGAGGGTGCCAAGAAAACTAAAGGTATATCTTTTTCAATAGGATGTTATTTAAGATGATTTATTCAGCAATTTTGTGTGTTAAAAAGTATGTTTCTCAGCGAGAGTTGTTTTTGCAGGTATAGCTGCTTCTAACAATCACAAGTTAAGTACGCAAGAAATAGAGCAACGTGTTGAGGAGCTACGTTCCGATACACAAAAGAGTAGGCCTCTAGGAAGTTTATATTCTTTTGAGAGAGATGGAGATAGATTAGTATTTCAATCTTCACCAATCAATAGGGAAATGCAATCACGTCTAGGAGCCATCGTCATAGATGAATATGGGAGCATGAAACGAAAGTAAACTTGTGGATGTTTTGTTGTAATTAGCTCTCATTGATAATATAGGATCACTTGTTTTAATATTGTTAAGTATGTAAACACATTAAAGTGTTATCATTCTTCTGTATTGTATGCAGAAAATATTCCTCGTGCAATCACCATAAAGAAACATGCACTTATACTTGATCTTAATGGAGTTTTACTCAACAAGGAAGAGAAGAGGCATCCACAAACAAATTGTATTCGAATTGATATTGGTCGCACCACAGTTGTTATTCGCCCCGGGTGTTTTGAATTTTTGGATGAGATTTGCCAGTACTTTCATGTTGGTATTTGGTCCACCATGCTACACAAGAATGTTTGTGCCTATGTAAACACTCTTGAACAGTATGCACATAAGAAATATAATTTCTTTATGGTGTGGGGACAAGAAGAATGTTATATCCATAATCTTCGAAAAGTGTATAGGCCAGATAAGCCTACTGTTGAGGCTATGTTTAAACCTTTACTCAAGGTTTGGAATCAGTTCCAAGATATTTGCAATAAGAAGAATACATTGCTTATTGATGATAGCCCTTTCAAGGGATGTGTTAATCCAAAAGACAACTGTCTCTTCCCTGAAAATTTTCAAGGAGGGCACGACTACGTACTGTGCAATGACCTTCTACCCTACCTTTTAAATCTAAATAATACAAATGACATTAGGTCTATTATTTTGCTTAATCGGCTAGGTCAATCTCCTATCACACATGGCCATAATTTATTTATCGATTTTCAAGATGTACTGGAAGAATGGCTTCAATTCACCTCCCTATTTTTGCGAGAAGAAGTGGAAAACTCATCTTCTGCATCTTCACACTTACCATTATATGGTGATAAGCTAAAGTATGTCCAATCAAGAGGGGAAAAAAGAGAAGTAGAATCTATAAGCAAGGATCTAGCAATGTTGGCATCCAAAGCTGGAGTACCATTACTATCCAAAGACCAGCTAAGCTTGTTAAAAGTGTGTTACAAAAGAAGGATTTTGAGTGATCAACACGCTATTGCTTATGCTACTCGCTTGGGATATGATCGTGGTCATCTCATAAGTGGAGTTGCAGCAAAAGCATACATATCAAGGCTACAAAAGGCTTACTTGAGCTTATGGGTAGGATAATGTCTGGTTTCATTAAACATTGAGTGACAGTATAATCAGATTCCAACCTAACCCAAACTAGTTATTGCTGTGCAGGTCGAAGGAAACCATTTCTGAGGTCTAAACGTGCAGTTTGAAGTATGAGATCTGTACAAATATCAAGACTTGTTGGGTGCAGAATGTTTGGAGCCATTTTGTACCTAAAAGCCCATAAGATAAACTTAAGCTTTGGCCAAAACAATGTACTTAGATGGGTTTAATTTTTGGATTGTACGAGCCAAATCTTTACACTATTGTATCAAGAAATCAAATGCCTTCAAACTTACTGTCATTTGATTATCTCTTTTGTCAATATTTGCAATTCGATTGCAATAAAGATGTGTTTGTTTTTTATTGAATATATTGCCTTGTCAAGGTGTAAGGCTATGAATATCATAATAATTTAATTTGGATAGACTCAATTATCTCAATAGTGAAAATTTTTTATACATCATATTCAATAAATTTGATGAAATTTAGCATTGACAATATACTCGCTCTTTTATTTTTTTGGTTGAACTAATGAGGTTTTGGAGCATTTGTCTATGAAGGTTTAAGACCATCCATATCATGGATGAAAATTTTGAATGTACATTAACCAAACATTTTGTTTTCAACAGGATATGTTGAAGCATATAGCTTTGATTTCAAGTGTACAGAAAACTTACTATTGAGGTGGCACCAATCATTGGTGACTTATGTACCTAGAGGCAAAAGAGTTCCACCACCCCCAGATACAATAAGGAAACAAAGAAGAGTATTGATACTTGAACTCAATGGTGTTTTACTTAAGACCATTGAGATGCAACATGGTGATGTATGTCCAGACTGGGCCAAACATATGCATCTTGTGGAAGAGAATACAAGTGTTTGGCATTTGATTCGCAAAGATGCATTCACTTTCCTTGATTTTTGTATGCAATGGTTTGAGGTATGGATCTGGAGTACTAATAGACTACAAAGGACTCGACGCATTCTTGAGTTGTGCTTTCCTCGGCACCATCAAAAGTTTAAGGTCGTAGCAGGGCATGCAGCATGTCAAAAGACGGATCTTCTTATTGGATATCGATTTGTATACCACAAAAACTTAGATGTAGCATGGAGAATTTTTCATGACCTGGATGGAAATAACACACTAATTTTTGATGATACCCTCTACAATGTAATGTGGAATATGCCCGGAACCTACTTGATTTTTCCAAAGATGTGGAATCAAAATATAGAGGAGCTTCAAAGTTTTTTGGAGACAACAATCAGCGCATGGTTACTTGGTTGGATTTATGCAAAGAACAAACGGGAGTATACTTGCAACACTTTAGTAAATGAAGCAGCTTATGATAGAGAAACTTTGTATGTATTGGAGCAATACATGAGAAAACGCTATGTTTGAGATACAATTTGTACTCAATTATTATCTTGACGAAGGATTTTTGTCTTCGGATAAATTGTAAACTTGAATGTAACAATCTCATTGAATGTAACAAGTGTTCTTTGGCATTATCATCCCATGCTTTTACTTCAATGTCCCTCAAATTTGAGCATATATATCATGATTTATAATCTTGATATAGTGTCTAAGATGGGTTTTTATCTGTGGATCAATCGTAAACTTAGCATATTGTTACTGTCATTGAGATTTACTTTTTGTTTTGTTGTTTCTAACACCACACCCTTTAGAGATCTCTCATTTTTAAGGTTCCTTTTTATAATGATATTTAGAATTCTTTTGGCAAATTAAATAAACCCCATTTTTTTACTTCAATGTCTCAAAGTGGAGATAGTATTTAACATTATCTTCTTCATATGAAAGGTGTTGTATAATCTCAATTAAGTTTAGTGTCACGTATGTATCTATACAACTACAAACAAATACGCCAAATAGTTGTGTCAAGATATAATCTATTGGCACAAAGAGTGCACCAACAAATAGATGTTAGCTCAAACTACACAAAAATACCGAGTTTCCAACCAATCCTATAAGAAATGGGACTCGAATAATTCCCAAAATTCCTAAATTTGTCTTAAGAGGTTCTATCCTTCGTGGAAACCAAAATGAATGAGTTCTTGGAGCTTAAGCAGGATAGCCGGACGATTGAACAATACCATCAGGCAGTTTCCCTTCTCCTCAAATATTCTCCACTTTTGGATGAAGAGTAGCTGATGGCCAGATTCATTCGAGGGATGAACAAGCCATTGGACACTTTAGTGAAAAATTCCAAACTAGTCTCAATGGCAGAAGCTGTCAAAATGACAAAGGACTTTGTTGTTAAGGTCCCACCAAAGCTGCACCCTCAAACTTTAAGTTCCAAACCCCGGGACGTGCTTCAAAATTTCCACCCCCAAAGAGGCAGCAAGGCCCTAATCAGAATCAAGATGCTGGGAGATTCAGAAGTGAAGGAAGACCCTTTCCTCTCAAAACACTTTCTCAGGAGCCCCACCTTTTTCAAGGATTCAGAGGGATGAGCTTAGAAGTGAGATAAATTCCCCCAAAAGAGAAGTTTAAAAAGAAATTCCTAAGGTGCATTAGAAATAAATTATAATGTGCACAAAAGACCTTAGCCTAAGGGTCAAGATTTTCTGAAAATTTTGGATTAAGGTTCCTATGGACCAATAAGATTAATCCAAATGTAGGGAGGAGATAAATTCAAGAATAAAAGAAACCCTCCCCCCCCCAAAAAAATGAGTAAATGCTCACATAAGAGGAAGAGTGGACTAAGGACCAAAGAAAAGAATTAAAAAACTGAATTTTGACACCTCAGAGTGGGGATCTCCCCTCATGAAGTAGGCACCTTTTTTCTCATCATTACCCCCACTTTTTAATCAATAAAATGAGATATTTTCATCTCTCCTCTCTCCTGTTTCAAAACTAGATCCAAAAAATAAGCTGAACTGACCCAAAAATGGTTGAATATTGACCAAACTGATCTGGAAAATTCTAGAATCAATTTGCTTGGTTAGAGGCTCACTTTTTCCTATAAATAGAAGCCTCCCCCTTTGTAAAAGCTTAATGGTGTTTATGCATTGTTACTCTACTCCTGCCGCCCTGAGCAGCCATCTACATTGAATTTTTTAATAATTCAATTGTTTTTGGCCTAATCCTCTCCAAAGTAAATTGGTGGCCACTCTTGCTTCAAACAAGAGTAGAACCCTCAATCCCTCAAGCCAAAGGAGAGCTTACAAGCTCCATGTAAGCTAATTTTCTTACTTGGTTAATGAAAAATCCATGGTTTTCTTAAATTTTATGAACTTTTACAAATGTTTGAATTAAATTCAAATGCTATGCCTTTGACAAAAAGGCCACCCCCTTCTCTTCTTTACATTCCAACCTTTCTCAATCCTAGAAAGGTTAACTAAGGGATTAATAAAAGTCTTCTTATTGTTTACTTTCTTGAATCTAGAAAATTGTGTAGATTAGAGTTCTATAAATCTAATTTGGGTTAATTTAAGTTAAATAAAGAATGAGACGAATGAGAAATGGTCAGCCATACAAAGGAGGTTATGGCAAAACTTTCCAGAATTTTGTGAAAAAGAAAGTTGTTTTTATATTATTCCAAAAGAGTAATTCCCACCGTTTTTGCATCTAAAAGAAATATTGTAATTACTCCATGTACATATTCACCTATGAATATGCAAGGATATCACTGATATTAATTATTTAAACTAAGTTTTATGCATAAAAAGATGCATAAAGGAATTTTTTAATTATAAAAGTGTTATTCTTATTAAATTTAATTTCTATCCATAGAAAGATGCATAATGGAAATTTTTTTATTATAAAAGTGCTATTCTTGTTAAATCTGATTTTTATGCATAGAAAGATGCATAAAGAAATTTTTTTATTACAAAAGTGTTATTCTTATTAAAATTGATTTTTATGCATAAAAAGATGCATAAGGGATTTTTTTAATTATAAAAGTGTTATTCTTATTAAATTTGATTTTTATGCATAGAAAGATGCATAAAGGAAGTTTTTTATTATAAAAGTGTTATTTTTATTAAATTTGATTTTTATGCATAGAAAGATGCATAAAGGAATTTTCTAAATTACAAAAGTGTTTTTCTATTCAAAATTGATTTTTATGCATAGAAAGATGCATAAAAGAATTTTTTTATTATAAAAGTGTTATTCTTATTAAATTTGATTTTTATGATTAGAAAGATGCATAAAGGAAATTTTTTATTACAAAAGTGTTTTTCTTATTATTAAAATTGATTTTTATGCATAGAAAGATGCATAAAGGAATTTTTTTTAGTATAAAAGTTTTATTCTTATTAAATTTGATTTTTATGCATAGAAAGATGCATAAAGGAATTTTTTATTACAAAAGTGTTATTCTTATTAAAATTGATTTTTATGCATAAAGGAATTTTTTATTACAAAAGTGTTATTCTTATTAAATTTGATTTCTATGCATAGAAAGATGCATAAAGAAATTCTCTTTATTTTAAAGTGTTATTCTTATTAAAATTGATTTTATGCATAAATAGATGCATAAAAGGATATTTTTTAAAAGTGTTATTCCCATTGAAGTTGATTTTTATGCATAAACAGATGCATAAAGAATTTTTATATCAAAATTAGAATTCTCTTAAATTTTAGGTTTAAATTCTATGAGTAATTGATAAATGAATAATTAAATACTCTAAGAGAGAAAATCCTATCATTTTAATTCACACAGTTTGTAAAAAGAAAATTCAGGAAATCTATCAAGATTTAAATATTCAGATAAATGATTAATTCGTAACTAATTTCGAAATCAGTTAAGTGAATATTCAAAGATA
Organism: Cibotium barometz; assembly: GCF_041138505.1. Lineage (NCBI taxonomy): Eukaryota > Viridiplantae > Streptophyta > Polypodiopsida > Cyatheales > Cibotiaceae > Cibotium > Cibotium barometz. The sequence continues at coordinate 19,762,093 of NC_141076.1, read as the reverse complement.
GAAATTTAGCAAATTAGTACTGATTATCAAACCATTTCGAGAAAGATAGTTCAGGAAAAATCTTATCTGACTCGAACCTTGAATCAGACTATGACCAAGACCAAACTCTTTCGTCAGTTTTTCGAGGAAAGAAGATGGAACCAGTTTAGAAAAATACACTCAAAACTCCCGCCAAATCTGAAACTAAGTTTGAGACCCTTCGAATTGATCTGTGGATCAAGGTTAAATTCAGAATTCGGTTTAAGAAGTTTTGGGGATACTGATTCAAGAAATACTCATTGTATTCAAAAGAAAATCAAACTAAAAACTTGCATAGAAACCCTATTTTCTTAAAGGACTGTCTTATGCCAGAATGCTGGAGGGAGCATTTGGTATATGTCTTTCTAAGGGAAGTTCGGTTGCAACTGCTGGCACGGAGTGTTTAAAGGACAGCTCACGCGGCGGCAGAAAAGCCTGCCCAGGTCTTGACCAGCCTCGATATGGTTGAAAAATGGTGCGCTTTTGGTACGATGGACAAAGCCGATGAAGCGGTCCCTGAGTGAAGTGCCAAGACACCTAAGGAGGATCCTAGAGGGTTCTAACCAGGCAATGCACACGCTCGCGGTGCCTAGGACACCCATACGTATGTCGTGGAAGATATATATAATAGTCGAAATGATTATTGTAATCTGTTTTACTGGATCTCGTTTGCTGACCAGCTGGTCTCAACGGAGAGTCTAGAGTGATACTATTTTTTGAGAAACAAGGGATTGGATGGAAATATTGAGTTATGATATCTATAACCAATAACTGTTTGTCAATGGATTATTTTATATGTTTAAGTTTTAACACTAGTTTGGTACCAAAACAGGACACTTCAGTGTCCTTTTTTGGGGGTTGCGAAAAAAAATCAAACTCCTAATGTAGGCTTTAAAAACCAAAATGCTTCATTGGGCATGTAGAACATAACCCTATGCTTATGTAAAAAATGCTAAACATATAAAATGCCTTTTTATTTGGAAGTACATAAGCAACAAAGTAGCATATGTCTTGAAAATGAACATTTTTCAGGATTTTTCAGGATTTTTCCAAATATGCAAGCATCATTCTCTCAAAAAAAAAATCCAATGATATCAATAGCATTTTTCCCAAGATATTTTGATAGCATACATCAGTCCAAGGAGGTAGAAGTTCACCAAAAAAATCATTTTCCTTTCCTAGACTTTTTTCCAAAAAAGTTGTATAAAATCAGCAAAAGTAACGCGTATTATCAAAACTCAATCACGCCACTAAAAAAAATTGTAGCCCTATCAATGAGAATGTTGATTATTGGTTTTCATGCTTGAGATGAGATAAATAAGCCATAATTTGATGTGTATGACACTAACTTAGCCTCCACTTAAGTAGGTTCTTATCGCCTAGTTCTAAAAAAACTGTAAAAAACAAAAATACGAAATTTGATCATCTTTTTTCAAAAACTAATCATAACTATTCTTGCACAAGTAGTCTACACCTATAGTTACAATAAATAATGCACTTACACAGCTTTCCCCTTTGATGAAAATCAAAATTAGGCTCATAATTAGACATTTTATGTATTAAAAACAGGTTGCGCAAAAGGCCATGTATGAGAAGAGGCCCAAAAAGTGGCTCTAAAGTTTTGGAAAATTCAAAACAAAGTAGTATTTACCCTATATAACGTGGGTGCACCTCAAGTTTTACATTATTAGCTTGCATATGGAAGGAGAAAAATTCATGCTCCACCTGTATAAAAAACATCATTTCAATATTAGCGAGTCAAAAATTTATCCAATAATTATCGTTTGATGATTCCAAGATTTAGTTTACATCATGGGCTTTCCATCAAGCCAAGTTTCATGATCAAACTATGTCCCTTCTAAAAGTTATGTACAAATTACTACTATTTTGAAAACAGCAAAAATCATGCGTTTTATCAGCATGTGTCTAAGAAAATTAAAATATTGCCTTGCAAAAGCTAAGAAAAGTGCAATTTAAAAAATCTCAAATTTTTTTTGGGTCTTGAGGAACATCTGTGGATGTTAAGCATTTCAAAACTCTTAATAGATTACCCACAAAAATTCAAGAAAAATGCTAACTTTCAGGACACTTTAGTGTCCTCATGACACTTTAGTGTCCAATTACAGAACTAGTGTTAAAGAGGAGTGTGTGCGTATTTGTATTTGAAAGCAAAAGTTAAGAAAGGCATTCAATTATGGGTGGGTGAGTAATTGTCTGGTTCTACCGATTCCACTGGTTGGGTGGTGGCTATGGGCCGGATGGGGTTGGGCTAGAATCATTGGAGTTTCAATAATTAAATTTAAATAATAGGAATATGCTTAGAATTCGAGTAGTTAAATAAAAATCTGAAGAATTTCTCAAATGAGTAGATCAATGGATGTGCCTGACTTCGGTTAAGAAAAAAGCGTTGATTTCCTCAAATGATTAAATTAACGGCTGTGCCTGATTTCGGTTAGGAAAAAAGCGTTGATTTCTTCAAATGAAGTCAGTGATAGTTTCCTTCTATCTGGTTTAATCAGGTGAAGGATAGTTTAGTCTCTTGACCCGTTAGAAAATTCGTTAAGAAAATTAAAAAGGTGGAATCGTCCTCGTTTTCTGAGCAAGATAAATTTCCCCGGTTTCGGTTTCAGAATGACCCTCAGATTAGTCTTGTGTCTAGATATTTGAGGGTGAGGCCTCGAGTGGGAAAGCCTGCCCCACGCAAGAGGAAGCTACTTCCACTGTCTGCTAGCAACCGGGAATCCGGTGCGTGGAGGGGGCAGAGGGGCCTCACACCACCATGCACTATCAAAGAGATGGATATGCAAATCCTCCAAGGATTTCCATGAGAATTTTGGATACTTCACTGTGACAGTTGGTTGCTGAAGCATGTTGTATTGTAGAAGCCGAGCAGGGAGTGGTGGGGGCGGGGGTGGTGGTATGAACTGTGGTTGTTGTGCCGGGTGGAGTTATTGGTTTGTCTTCTTGTGATGATTTTGAGCCGGAGTTAGCAAACTGAAGTTCCCAAGCTTCTAGCCATGCCAACAAGTAGCACAATTTATGTGCAGACATGTATAATGTATGCAAACACAGAAGAGAGAAAACAGTAAGTGAAACAAGCACCAAGACGCATCGTGGTCACACCAAAGTGTTGTGACCGCCACTACATGATCAACCTAGGGATTGTATTTGGTTATGTGCACACCAATACACCAGTTTGATACAGAAAAAATAAACTGAAAGATGTAGAAAAATAGTGTATTTGTCTTAAAAGAGATATGAATCAGAATGATTACACAAGACAGATCGCCTCATATATATTACCGGATTAAAAACATAAAACATAAACAAGCAAGAATTAAAAGATACATATACATAATGGTAGATGAGATGGATATATACAATGATACATGAGACAGATATACAAAATGATAGAAATTCGATAAACACCACACGACTAAAAGAGCAGCATGTGTATAAATTTTATTACATCTTTATATTGGCTAATGTGCACTTACGGAGTAGTACAAGAAATGGCCTTGTTCTTTGAGAAAGTCTAATTTACATTCATAATGGCCTAATTAACCAACTAGACTATAGTGTTAAATGCACCGGGTTGTGGGCCACAGCTTTGAGATTCTGGTGGCATTCTGGCTCCCAGCCCCAACTGAGGCAACCTGAAATTTTTGTCCACCACTTGATTTATCGATTCTCAAAGCCAGTAGAGATGACCATCATTGCCTCCCCTTGTGAGGGATCTCCTACCAGAGTTGCTAATTAATGAATTACAGTTTCTTCTGATGTCTCCTTGTCAAAGAAATTGATACTTTTGAGGAGAGGTGGCTCCCATTCAGATTCATGTGGCTCCTATTTGGATTCATGTGGCTCCTATTTGGATTCATGTGGCTCCCATTTGGATTCATGTGGTGTTTTATCACTCCAGGCCATCCAGGTTAGAGAGTGTCATCCTTCCCCTTGGTTGTAGCCCCTGCAAACAGATTGGGACTTAGATCATGTATGGTTGCCACCATCCAAGGGCATGCAATGGAGATTTTCCATCATCTACATGATTTGTGCATCACATTGGCATGATTCTCGTAGTCTGACAGGGGGAGCATCTACCCCAATCTTCCTTGCTTGGATATGTTCTACGTGGGTGAGTGGGATTGTGGTCATGGGGGTATGATTGGTATCTTGGTAGGCATTACCTTATCTGATCATGCTCCAATTATTTTGTCTTCAGAGGACCCCTAGAGGCAGGATAGAAACTTGAGCACTAGGATCTTGGATAGCCTCATATATTACTCTGAGATATGTAGTATGATAGAGCAAATATGGGAGGGGTTGTATTTTCTCTCAGGTTTTTCTTATAGGCACCTGGGATGTAGTCCTTAACAAGATTAGAAGCTTACTATAGGAGGTAGCAAAGAGAAGTTTAGCTGGATTCTAAGAGCACGAGAGGAGCATTTGCGAAAGTCTTGCTTCTCACTTCAGTAGAGTTCCCTAGATAGCCCGTGGATTGAGAGTCAACTAGTTGCCACTTCTATAATGCCTAAATTCATAGAAGAGGGTCAGTACATTTACCATGCAAGAGATTCATTCTAGACCTAGGCCGTAGATAGACTCACATGGGATTTCTTTGAGATTGTTGGCCGCCACAAGAAGAGAGATGGTGTTTGAAGGCTACGATGCTAGGATGAATATATCATTTTGATCCCCCATGTGAGATCCATAGCCCCAAATGTTTTTAGATCTTCACGAGTGACCCATTATCCTCACATGTGCTAGATGAATATATCATTTTTGACCCCCCCATGTGAGATCCATCGCCCCAAATGTTTTTAGATCTTCACGAGTGCCCCATTATCCTCACATGTGTTGGATGCACAATCTAGACATTCCTATTGACTCCCTTCACAAACTAAGGCACTCGTGGAGGCCTTCACAGCTCTTCCTAGGGGACAATGCTTGGGAGTGGATGGGCCTCCAGTTTCCTTTTTTATTTGTCTCACTAGGATCTCATGAAAGGAAAACTTTAACACAATTACAAACACAAGTGCCATGCAAGAGAGAGTTTTAGAGGGTTTAATCCACTTGATTCCTAAGGATGGTGGTAACAGATTAGAGATTTGCCTATGGAGATGTATTACCCTCAGTGGGACCACCTACAAGATTTTAGCCAAGGCCATCAGAGCTAAAGACTATAACCTTTCCTCCTTGACTTGATCCATGATACTCAGATAGTTTTTTTTCTAGATCGGAGGATTCTAGATAGCATCCTCACTTTTGGGATGTGAAAGCTTCAGTCAGGATGTGGCAATAGTATCTCATTGTGCTCCTTCTGGATTTTGAGAAAGTCTGTGTGATAGAGTTGTTTGGTTCTTTTTGGAGGGCACAATGTACCGGATGGGTTTCTAGTGGAGTGGATCCACGGTGTTTCTGGAATTTATTCGGCCTTTGACAGTCAGCAGGTACTCATTCAGGGAGCCACATGTGATAGATTTCTTATTTGTCTCTTGGTCTAACATAGCTTCCCTTAAGCACGATACCTCTTTATACTCATTTGTTAAAGGCCTTTGATAGTCAGGTACTCATTGCAAGAGATTTCCCTTTCTCGCTTGGTCCGACAGGGCTTTCCTCTAGTAGCATACCTCTTTCTACTCATTCGTTCAAGGCCATTAGCAATTTTCTCTCAGCTGAAGAGGTTGAGCTCTAGGGATTGCATCTCCCCATTTGTACTCAAGAGGACATTCTAGACTCAAAGTTTGCAGGTGACATAGCAGCATACTTATCCAGAGGTGGGGAATCTTTAGAGATTTGCAGAGGTGATAAAGATCTTCTATCATGCATCAGCAGCACAGGTCAACTAGCACAAGTTATGTGGTTTTTGGGCTGTCTCTCCACTTACTGTGACTTGGCTTGAAGTTTAGGCTTTTGATTGGATCCTAAGGGGCACTCTAGTCCATTATCTTGATTGCAGATGGGCATCAATATCCCCCCTAGAGCACCAACTAGCCCCTCTTCTTCTAAGCATTATGAAGAAGATTTTGTATTGGAGCTCAAGGAGGCTTTCTTTAGTTAGCCGAGTGGTGGTGGCAAACCAGGTTTTTCTTGCTACCATGTGGTATATTACTTCTTGATGGTCCTTCTCTCGTGCCTACATTAGTCGAGTTCAACGGGTTGATCTACAATTTTCTATGGGTGGGCAGGCTTTTGCGGGCCAAGATGGCCTAGAGAGTGGTGATAAAACCATGCCATGAGGGGGCCTAGGCATCATCGACCCTGCCATTTAAAGTTGTGCCTTGCTGGGGAAAATAAATTGTTAGAGGACTCCTCCCAGGAGGCAAGCCAAGAAAGGATTTTCTCTTAACCAAGATTTCAGCCCATACACCTAGCCTAGGGGGCCCTTGGCCATAGAGCACTTGACGGAGATGCGGGCCCATTACTTAAGCCCAACTTTTGAGGATATATTTTGATCCATACTATTATGAGATTGGGATCACCTCAAGATGGCCCTCCAACAGTCACTTCTAGTTAGCCCTTGATTTGGAACCCCCTAATATGTTTACCTAGTGGCCACATGCTAGAGGCTCGACCTCATCTATCATGGAGAGCATTGAGCATGGGAACTCCTAGATCCCTTATGGAAATTAGCTTGCATTCAGATAGCTTCCACTAGAGACTCAAGAGAGAGGCTTGTCTAAGATTAGGGGCAGAGATAGGCTTAGTCTTAACATCAACTATGATATTCCTTCAGAGTGGCTGATCCCTATCATCACCATAGTGGATGGGAATGTTTTCGAGGCATGATATTCTCGCAGTTCATGGTGCTAATGATAGATTTGCCTTGCTCACTTTTTTTATTGGACCTCATGTGGTAGATTAGAGAAATCAAAGCCCCACTTGGATGACTTCCGTGGATGCACCACATAAAGGGTGAGGGTGATCGAATTTCATCCAAATGAGTGACACATTAACCCATATTTGGCCAAAGTGTCTTGACTCTGGTGTTTATGGATATGCGAGAGCCGGCCCATCATCATGCGCCTCCAGTGTCACCCAAGAGAGTGAACTTGGTATGATCCTGTAGACAAGGAGGAGTCACACGGTACCCTGTGTTTTGCATTTACTACATAGCTTGGCTATAGGATCCAGATATCCGAGGTCAAGGACATTGTGACACACCCAGACACTAGTAGCCTTGGGGCCTCTTATTGCATTTTCTCACAAATTTTTGGAAGAGTTGCTTGGAAAATTTTTGATATCTTAGAAGATCACCCTCTTTTTGTGGTTGCATATGAGTTTGGAAGTTGGCACGTGGTTGGCCACCACTGGCAGTAGACCAGTATCACCCTCTTTTTGTGGTTTCATATGAGTTTGGAAGTTGGCACGTGGTTAGCCATTGGCGGTAGACCAGTATCATGTCCGAGATGTAGCCACCCCCATGACAATAACATTGTCTTTGGGATTGCCTAAAGTCTCAACATGTTTGGTACTAGATTCTCCACATCTTCACTATGGACATGGCCTCTTCTCCTACTATTACATAGGGAACTATCACTTGGGCCATCTAGGTCGAGGTTGTCGTGGCTTATGAAGGAGGAAGGAGGGGGGATAGCCCTTCAGTTCTCTCACCTTTTCATATAAACAGTGCCAATCCCAGCCCCATCTATTGGTCAATAGATTCCTAGTTTGGAAGATTTGTATAGCAGCACCATCTCATGGCACATCTAGAGAGCTCGATGAAGCAAAATCATCCCACACTCTACCTACGTAGTCCATCACGAGAATATAGCTCGATGTCATCCATACCCTCTTGGCTAGTGGAGGAAGATTTAGGGTGGTTTTGAATGTATGCAATAGCTTCAAGAAGCCTTCTTGGGGCTCAGGTGACCAAGCCCTTTTCTTGCAATAGAGGTGGTGAGCCCACTTAGCACTACAGACCATCGATGTGGTGATCCCCCCTTGTATAAAATAGCCTTGTCCGTATAGAGAGGATAAGTGCATCCTTCCTCCCCTTTTGTTCTCTAGTCCTTGGCTTTGTACATACACACGAGTTTGTATTTAGCCAATCAAGGTTGTTTTTGTTAACTAATAGAAGGATCTTATTTCCAGACACAAAAGTATCATCACTATTTGCAGACATGCATTAACCACACTACCGTTATGCAATGGAAACACCTTAATTCTTGCCTAAATCAAAGCCCCTAGTGGAAGAATAAAATGCTAAGTCTGTTGGTGAAAATCCCACATAAAAAAACTAGGCCAGTATTTTGAAGGTGATGAGTCTAATGCATTGCTCCCCCACTGCCAAGGGAATCACAATAATGGGAGTCCTAAATGGAGGTGGGAGAATAATAATCACCAAAACATTTTGGGAAAAGATGGCCAAGCCACTGCTTGAAGTCATGAACATTATTATCAAGATGGTTGATGAAAGAAAGGTCTTGCCAAACCTATCAAGTTTGGTGACTGTTGTGAGATCTCATAGTCAAGGTACTTAAAAATTGAGTTAAACATACTTTCTTTGTTATGGAATTTTCCAAACAACCTACATCGTTAGTGAAATGATCTTATGATGTCCTTTCGTGAGATGAGAGAAGCCAAGATGGTACACACGAGTAGTCTACATCCAATTCAATGATTCAATCATGAGAGTTGATCTAATCACATTGTTTTGTAGATCCTATGGGTAATGGAGGATTATTTAAAAATTATTCTAACATAGCCATCCATTCATCCCCATTGAAATATTGTTATACTTGCAGAGAAGAGACCGATGTAGGGAATGATCCACCCTACAAGGATGTTGAAACAAAACATGCCATAGAACCTAAAGATGATTTGAATTAGATACACATGATGGCCACAAGTTATTGTTGGGGTAGAAGAGGGTCTACATGTGTTATTGTTGATATAGTGAATAACTCCCAAAAGTTATACTAAGCACCAATGGTGATAAGTTTGAAATGGAAACCAAAAGTGACACTAACTCTGCAAAAACTATAAAAAAAACATAATTGACAATATTAAAAGATACCTTGGCAAGTGAAGCTGAAATGGAGACTAGTAGCTTTGAAACCAACACTAGGTCCTAATCTAAAGAAAGGATTGAGCGTTCTCAAAAAAATAAGGAATATCTCAAAAATGAAAAAGGAATAAGTGTTATGTGACCAAGAGGACAGCTACCACACCTAATGGGTGGTTGCAGTATGTTGGTGCATTTGATGCACATCATTGATGCACATCATAAATTTAGTAACAATTGGGGCTAAAATTGATATCACTCATGGACCAAATCTTAGTCATTTAGCCAGGAAAATAAAAATACAGAGTTGGCCCAAAAAGAGAAGGAAGTAGAAGCTATACCTAAAGCAACCTAAAGAAGATCATGAGCTAACACCGGACTTACACCATGCACCAAAGCACTATAAATCTTTTACAATTAGAGGGGGGGGCACAAGTTAGGCTAAGTAATGCCACATGAAAACCAACAAGTGAGTTAGGAGGAGTCTGTGATGGCCTAGCTGAATTAAAATAAGTAGACTTGAAAGCCTAGGCAACAACAAGATCAAATAAAAAAGATTCAAAATACTAAATGAAGCCCTCCCATAAGCACATGGGAGGTGAACATTGATGGTGATATCCAATGTCTTCATGGGAGGGGCTATGGTAGATTTACGTCACTCACGAGGGAGGTGCACAACATCGTCAAAGTCAAAGCTTCTAGCACCTTTTTTTGGCAGTGCAACACAAATAAAATGCAGTAGTTCAAATGCATGACTAGGTTCAGAGAGGAGGTTGGTTTAGCTAAACTAAATTCAATTATATATATATGTATATATATATATATATATATATATATATATATATATATACATACCTATAAATGGGCTATCCCATTCTCCGAGCAACCTTCTCCGAGCGAGGTGAAAATTAGAGCCAAACTTGGCAGTAAACCCCAAAAATAAAAATTTCTAGATAAAATTTAAAAACACAAATGTAATTAGAAAACAATGCTTCATTTTTCACCAATCCAATGAGCATAAGACATAAGCACTTACATAATTTTCCATTCACACCTCACCATAAATGAGTCAAAAAATTGGTCTATATATAAGTGATCATTCTTACATAACCACCAATCAGTTGGAAGCTCCCAAAATTGCTTAAACCACCAATACACAAAACTAGTCCAAAATATAGGCAGAGAAAACATTATAACTAGAGAAAATTGAACTACACAAAACATTCTAACAATCCCATGTCCTAGAGACCCCAAAAGGCATAAAAATCTGATGAAAAAAAACACATTCAACTGTGCCCTTTGAAGGTATGACATTTGATCACCTACCTCCAAGTTCTTCAAACAACTCAATTTTTGTTAGAGCTGCTTGGTGAATAAACTCATAACTAATTATATATCCAAACCAAGGACCTGCAAGTAAACAAAGTACATGTGCTTGTATGGAATGTATGTATAGCTCTTACTCTCTCTTTTCTAAAAATCTTCACACGTGCATCTTGGAAAGTTGTTGATCGTCATGGATTAGGTCACTCTGAACACTCTAGAACCATGAGTGAGATTACGTAGAAGATATGAGACTAATTGCATACAATAATGGCCTCATGGATTATCTATCTATCTGAGTTTTGACCCTTGTCAAAAATCTCATTAAATTCTTTTGTTAACCTTGTCCTCCATCTCACAATTTTCCCATCATGAAACTGTGGACGAAAAGCACTAGCCACTGTACCATTTGCAACCGTATTATTATGTGCAAAATGAATCCATTTCTTTCAAGCATTTGCACCTTATGATGATTCAAATTGGTACCTTCTTCCACAGGCGAGACCTCGGGCACCAGTCGTAGTGTGTCTATCACATGGTCCTCATCAACATCCCAAGAGTTTGTCAGAGATGAATTATAGAACCACATATACCCTCCAACAACTCCACCGAGAAACTTTCTACGACCCCAAAAACATGGAGCTAGAACTCCACTATTTTTGTCCAATCCCACATCAATAATCTGAGAGCCACATTTGCCATTATGTCCTGGCAATCTCCCAAAACAAGTTACTTTGCTACCAGGGGAGCAGTTCTACGAATTAACCACATTGTTTTGGGCATTTTAGTCTCCACACATTTACTTGTCTCCACACACTTTGAATTCTGTGTGCTACCATCATGTGGATGATCTATTATCACAATCACATACTCTGGCCAATGACTATCTTCATCCAAGATTTGGCTTGGATCCGCACACAGTGGATGCTTTTGGCGCACACTTTGCTAACCTCTTTTGCCATGTTGCATCTCAGGAGAGTCAATACCCATCTCCTGCATAGTTGTGTGATCCAAATAAATGAGTCTTTTTCCAGAAGATGTTTTTTCACCGGTACTCATAGATCTATTAGCCATATCTTTCATTTTTGGTCCTGTTCCAGAGTGCACACCTTTTAAGTAAGCATTATATTTTAGACTTTGAAAAACAGCCAATGCCATGTGTGTACCTGTGGCCTCAAACAAACTAATATGACTTTTATAACCTATTGATGCTCTCATACTCGCCTCCTTTGCCTCATCAAGGTTCTTCCTTAAAACACCATATTAGAGAATTTGGAAAAATCCCAATTCCCATTTTGAAAGATTATAAAAAGGGGACCATGGTGAACCTTTTTAAGGTTTTGTCAAAAATCCCTCATGTGATATATCATTCGAAAGAGCTTAAAGAGTAGGTTCTAAATGCACATTCTCTAACAACTTTTGAGTTTTTGAGCTTAAGACACACCAAAAAGTAGATTGAAAAGAGAATTTCCAAGGTCTTGGGATTTTTCCAAATTCTCTAATATGGTCTTTTGGAACAAAAACTCTCGAGTCCTACTGAGTAACAAACCAAGAGCCCCATGGAAAGCCCTAATATCCCACCAAGGTAGCCATGTCTCCAATGCAGTAATCTCTCCCTGCACAACATGGCTAGAAAAAAAAAGTTTCAAATCTCATTTTTACAAGCCTCTGTGCGGCTGTCTTTGAAGGAGCATTTCTCTATTTTCTACACAGAGACTTGTGTTCCTCAATGGAAGATGGGTGAATACACTTACGCGAGTGCCTCACCATACTTTGTTCCTAATGGAAAACACAACTTATCTTTCTCAGGCAATATTTTCTTTGCCCCTCCAAAATAAACGGTGTGAACATCAATCCAATAAGCATTTGCTTCATCTACATTAATCCATGGAACTCGGGTTTATCAAAGCCATTTTGATGAACCATTGTATTCAACATCTTCCAAAAATAAATTTGAGCATGCTGATCATCAACTCTAAATTCACACGTAGCTAGGGTAACCAGTTCACGAATGAATGGATCGTATACATTGGCAGACATTGTGGGCCATCCAGACACCCTGTGAACATGGTCAAAATGGACCCACATATGTTGCAAACTACCACCTGGTCTCATCTTGTTGACTAATTCTAATCCACTACCAGAACCCTTTGTAGACAACTTAAAAACATTGGTTTGATGTTTGTCCCCTAACTGGCCTGGAAAGAGCACACTTTGAAAAAAAGGGTATCGACACTTGTTCTTAAGTTTAAGTACTACCTCAAGACAATAGCTAAAATATTTTTATCTTTCATGTGCATCATCCTTCATTAACATGTAAAATATCACATCTTGGGCCACGACTATTCGCAATTGGTTTGCTATAGTGAAAGGATCAAGGGGGACCCTACTGTTCACTTCTCTTCCAAAATTTTCCCAATGCATGTACTTATGCCTTCTTTTTTGTAAGGATGTGCATGATTATCCCCATATGTATAGCACATCTAGTTTGATGATATCTTGGTAGATAGTAATAGATAATGGTTGGGCATGTTTTCACACATTCAGGCATTTGATTACAATGTTTACAAGAAATATTACACCAAAAGTTGAACCAACCATTCCCTGTTAGCAACTTTTTTTCAATTGGCCTTTCCATTATGTCTCATTATATGCAAGTGCATACTAGCATAGTAAGGACAGTTTACATTCACACATCGTAAATGGCCAGAGCATCTACTAAATAAAACAACACCATCAAAATAACCAGAATTGAATGTTACATACTCAACCCACGAGTAGAGTTAGTAGCTACTAGTCGGCTAGCTAGTACATTGTCTTGCTCTTCATGGCCCCATTGAAGTGTTGGGTCATGTCTTGGGAGACGTGACTTATCTCATAATGTGTCCAAGCATATCAAAGATCGCCTCTCTCCCCTTGAATTTAAAAGCACCAAGACCTAGGAAATTATAGTTTGTTTTTAATTTAGTATGTTAGGTAATTATAGTATGTTTTTAATTTAGTATGCTCACAAAGTTTGGTATCTTTTCTTTTCTGGACCATGGTATTTAAATTTTAAACATACTATTTTAAACCTTATAAATTTTTTAAAACATACTATTTATATTTTCAAACATACTATTTACAATTTTAAACATACTATTTTAAACCTTATAATTTACAAGCTTAAAATAATATTTCTAAGAATTCAATAATTTATTTAAACATACTATTTAGAATCTTATAAATCTTTATAATGTACTATTTATATTTTTAAAGATACTATTTAAAATTTTAAACATACAATTTTAAACCTTATAATTTACAAGCTTAAAGTATTTTTTATGAGAATTCAATAGTTTATTTAAACGTACTATTTTGAACCTTATAAATTTTTAAAACATATGATTTACATTTTCAAACATACTATTTAAATTGTTAAACATACTATTTTAAACCCTATAATTTAGCCCAAAACAAGTTGCCCTAGCATGGCTTTTTCTCGGCATTTTTTTGTATATGTTTGGGTAAGTTGAAGGGCGAGAGGCATTAAGACTGTTTTTAAAATGTTTGGCTATGGCTCGCTGAGGCCATGTCTCTTTCCAAAGAGTTTTAAAAAAGCCCAGAAATAGGCCACACTGGTGCGGCCTATTTCTGGGCATTTTTTTATATATGTTTGGGTAAGTTGAAGGGCTATGGATGGGATTAGGACACATGTGGGGCATATGGTTTTCTAAGATAGAGAAGCAAGCAAATACAAGAGGTAAAGTGTAATTTTATGGTTTTTCTCTACTATTCTCAATGTTTTCACTTCTCAATCCCTCTCAAGCTTGAGAAGTTTCTAATTAAGTGTTTATAATGCAAATCAAGCTTTCCTTAAGAGTTGTAATGAATATTTAAGAAAAGTTTATCTTTATGCTTAATTTAGGATTTTTTATGTATATCTCTCTCTCCCCAAAAGAGTGGCCATTCCTATGACCAATTCTCTATTCAAATGATGCTTCTCATTTTGATAAATTTTCAATTCACAAATCAAACTCTAGGCTTCTGAAGCTACAGGTTAAGAAAGTGGCTTTTTATACTTTTATGCTTCGAAAATTATGATAATCTTATGATTTAAATCCATAAATTGGATTTAAGTTTAGAAGATAGTTATACTATCATAATTGTATTACTAAGTTTATTCTTTTCAAAAATATTAAAAATTATTAGTAATAGCAGCGGAGCTATGGTGAAATTTTTAAGAAATTGATACATAATTCATTCTTATGCATAACGTGAAAAGAGGACTTCCTACCATATTCTAGGATTGGTCATCCTATGCTAAAAGAATGATTTTCATCACATTCAATGGAAAACTAATTTTAAAGGTTTATGCATAATTAAATAATTAAAAAATTTTACTTTAATGATAAAAGAGGAATTCCCATGACATTTGAAATTCAATCATTTAAATGGGAAAAGTGAAATTATTAGCATATTGGAATTAATGGATATTTTATTTTAGATAAATTTATTTTATGCATGAGAAAATTTAAATGATAAAAGAGGAATTCTCATGACATTTGGAATTCAATCATTTAAATGGAAAAATCTTTTATTGTGTTAGGTGCTGACAAAAAAACGGTTTAAAATATTTTAAGACAAGGTGATGGTTTTTTTAATATTTCATGAAGATAAGCGTTTCTCCACATTTTAGGTGGGTTTGTACAGAGGTCCCACCACCGGTGAATATCGTTAGTAGATTTCATGTCACTCAATCTATGTATCTATTATTATATTATTATTGAAACAGCCCTCTTTTGAGTCCAGAATTTTCCTAATGCTTAAAAAAAATAGGTTTCATCTACAATTACAATTCCAAATAGAATTCCCATCTTTTCTCATCATCCACATTCTTTCACATTATTCCTCATCATCTCTCATCATTCCACATCATTTTTCATTATTCCACGTCATTTCTTATTATCCCATTCCATGTTATTTCTCATTATTCCACGTCATTTCTCATTATCCCACATTTTCTACATTAAGTCACATCCAATCACATCATTCCTATATCAACTCACATCTATTCACACCATTCCTACATCCATTCACATCATTCCTATATCCATTCACATCATTCCTACATCCATTCACATCCATTCTCATCATTTCTACATCCATTCACATCCATTCACATCCATTCACATCATTCCTATATTCATTCACATCCATTAACATCATTCCTACATCCAGTCACATCACATCACATCCATTCACATCAACCTACATCCGTTGACATCCATTCACATCATTCCTACATCTATTCACATCATTCCTACAGTTATTCACATCCATTCACACCCATTCACATCATTCCTATATCCATTCACATCATTCCTACATCCATTCACATCCATTTATGTCCATTCACATCCATTCACATCATTCCTATATCCATTCACATCTATTCACATCATTCCTATATCCATTCACATCCATGGACATCATTTCTACATCCATTCACATCCATTCACATCATTCCTCTATTCATTCGAATCCATTCACATCATTCCTACATCCATTCACATCATTCCTACATCCATTCACATCCAGTCACATCATATCACATCCATTCACATCATTCCTACATCCATTCACATCATCATCCATTTACATCCATTCACATCATTCCTATATCCATTCACATCCATTAACATCATTCCTACATTCATTCACATCCATTCACATCATTCCTACATCAATTCACATCCAATCACATCATATCACACCATTCACGTCATCCTACATCCGTTCACATCCATTCACATCATTCCTATATCCATTCACATCCATACACATCAATTCTCATCATTCGTACATTCATTCACATCCATTGAATGATTCTAAAACAATTATGCATAACCTTCTTTTTTTTTACTATTGAATAATGCTCAAAACTCCACTCTTAGCATAAGAATATGATAGGAATTCCTCTTTTTACTTTATTAAAATTATGCATAGAAATAAGATTTATCTCTTTTCTAGGAAATTTTACCGAAGCTTCACTACAATTACTGAAAATGTTCAATTTTCTAATTTGAAATGAAAACTTGTCATGAAAATATGATAGGAATTCTTCTTTTTGAGTAAAATTAAATTATGCATACATAGCATAATTATAATCATTTAATTATAATTGAAATGAAAACTTGTAATGAAAATATGATAGGAATTCTTCTTTTCGAGTACAATTAAATTATGCATACATAGCATAATTATAATCATAATTATGAATAAATCTCTTGATTATTCTAAAATAACCATTCCTTATTTCAATTTAGAATGAGGTAATATGATTTGTCTTACTCATAATCAAGCTAAAAAGAATAAACCATCATTTTTACTAGAATAAAAATTATGAAAATATCTAATCTCTTTCTCTAGCTTATCAAGCCTAGAGGTTTGATTAGGATAAAGAGATTATCATTGAGAATCATCCTTGTACCAAGGATCTAACCATAAAGATGATTAATCTTTCCAAAAGAGAGATTTATTAACAAAATACTATAATTAAGCATAAAAACTAGCATTAATCTAATTAAACATTATAAATCATTGGAGAGCTTGATTTCAAGAGAAACCCTTTCCATTGAAAGCTTCTCAAGATTTAGAGGGGTTGAGAAGAAGAAAACCATTGAGAGAAGTGAAAAAAAAACCATTAAATTAGGCTTACCTTTGAATTTGGCTAGAAGTGAAGCCCACAAGCAAGTCCTTGGCCACCAAGAGGGGGAGGGTAATCTCCAAGAGATTGGATGGAGAATAGAGAATCTCCAAAGCTCTCAAGAGAAGAGGAAAATTAGAGGGATAATAGAAATATGCTAATTAACTGGCATGGTATTGCTCAAAGATGAAAATACAAAGGAATGAGGGTCTATTTATAGGTGAGGGAGGCCACTAACCAAGTCCAACTAGGTTCTAGAGGTTTTGAGCTTCAGTTTGACCCAACTTGGACAAGATTTGGATTAGTTTGGCTCCCTTTTTGATCTAGTTTCCATTAGGAGAGAGGAGAGATAAAAATATCACTTTTTTTTAATTAAAAAAAGCCAAGCAATGATGATAAAAAAGGCCCCTATCTCAAGTGGCTTTCCCTCCTAACCGAGGTGACAAAAACACATAATTTTACCAAAATATCCCATTTTTTAACCATTATACCTTAATTTTTAACCAATAAACCCTCTACTCCGTTAACTCTTCATCTTATGTGTGCATTTACTCATTTTTGGGGTATTTTCTTTTATTCTTTGCATTTTTTTCCATCCCAACACTTGGATTAATCCTATTGGCCCTTTGGAACCTTATTTGGATCTTAATCCAAAAATTTATGAAATTGTGGACCCTCAGGCTGTCTCCTATACAAATATTCAATTAATTCCTAATGCACATTTAAAATTTCATATTGAACTTCTATTTTAGGGGAATTCATTTTAGATGTCACGAGATTTTTGTATCTAAAAATATCTGAATTTTGAATTATCTCTCTCTAGACATTTTCTCTCTCAAGGCTAAAACAGGGTAAAGGGAAGGTTCTTACACCTGTACATCTCAAAATATGGGAGGGAGGAATCTTACATGGAATAACGATTTGGATATGGCCTTCATACTTTTGAAAGAAAAATTCAAGGACTTAGCACTACCCAATCCTAGTTGGCCTTATGTTCTTGAGACTAATGACGCGAGTGACTGCGATCGGGCCGGATACTCTATTCCAAGATGGTAGACCTGTTGCTTTCGAGAGTCAAAAGCTCCACAACACTCAATCTCATTGGCAAACCTTTCAAAAGGAACTTGATGCTGTCATTTACACTCTCAAGTTTTGGAGGCATTATTTATTAAAAAGATGCTTGGGAGAAGAGAGCTTGAGCTCTTGCAACCACACACACACTCACACAAACCCTACAAGAGAAAACACAAGGTGAGAGGCTGTAAATTCTTTTTCTTCTTCACACAACAAAAGAGTTCTACAATGAAGATAAAGTGACTAACACACATAGTAGAGTATGTACAAATGGTCCACAATGTAAACACGCTAAGATGAAGATAAAGTGACTAACACACATAGTAGAGTATGTACAAATGGTCCATAATGTAAACACGCTAAGATGAGTGGATAGATGTGGACTAGTTGGTGTAGACCAGCTATAGAATCTTTAGCGAAAATATGCCAATGCCAGCTACCAAACTCACTAGTGATATAAATGTCGAACGATCATGCGTGCGTCTCATGAGTGTCAGCTCATGTTGAGCTTAACATCTCAACACTCCTCCTCAAGCTCAACTCCAGCTCATGAACTCCAAGCATATCTCGAAATGTGCAGAGCTTCTCTGCTCCCAAGACCTTCATGAAGATGTCAGTGACTTGATCTTATGTGCTGACGTAGGTCAAGTCGATGTCGCCTGCCAAGACTCTCTCCCTGATGAAGTGGTAATGTACCTCAATGTGTTTCGTCTGTGCGGCATGGAAAATTGGGTTCTTGGCCAAATGTATACTGCTAAGATTGTCACAATATATGACAAACTTTCTCTCCACATGTAACCCCAATTAGCAAGTAGCTTGTGTAACCAAGCTACCTCACACGCTTCCACCGTAGCTCCTCTATACTCTGCCTCTGGGTTGCTTCTCCATGTCACAGGAGCACTCCCCAATGAAAACATAAATCCACCAGTAGATCTCCTGTCTGAGATGCTACCTGCCCAAACTATATCTATGTACCCATATAGCTCTAATGGTACACCTATTGAATAAAATAATGCATAATCAAAGTGGCCCTCAAATACCAAAGTCAGTGTGGCACATTGTCAAGATGTGGTTTGCACGAAACGTGCATAAATTGGCTCTCTAAGCCAACAATGTAGCTCAAATATGGCTTGCTAATCATGACATAGATCAAACTCCCCACAATCTTCCTCTGTAGATAGTGGGATAGCACATAATGTGCATCCGCACTAAGCTTTCCATTTTGATCTAATGGCACCGAGATTGGCTTACAATCAACTATCCCATACTTGGACAACATGTCCAATACATACTGTCTCTGTGGTGGCAGCCAAATACCCTCAGGTGTGTGAATGACCTCAATTCCTAAAAAGTAGCGCAGATCTCCCAAATCCTTCACCTCAAACTTCCTTTTGAGAAGACTTTTCACATGCTCAATCTCTTCCAAGTTGTCACCCCCAACAAGAAGATCATCTAAATAGATGGTGATGATCAATTCCCTTATCACTCTTGTGCACATACAAAGAGTAATCTGCATCTGCCATATGAAAACTAATAGTGACAAGAGACTTCGCAATCTTGTCATGCCATGCTCGTGGAGCTTGCTTTAGCCCATACAAGGCCTTACGAAGCTTACATACATACTCTGGGTGACCTTTATTCTCAAAGCCCTCTTCTTGCAAGTCACCATGCAAGAACGCATTTTTTACATCCATCTAATATAAAAACCAGCCTTTAGCTGTAGCCACCGCAATCACAACTCTCACAATTGCCATCTTTGCAACTGTGAAAAATGTCTCCTCATAATCAATCCCATGTGTCTGCGCATATCCTTTGGCTACCAATCTAGCCTTGTACTTGATTATGCTACCATCACTGTTATGTTTCACCTTATAAATTACAACCAATAGCTTTCTTGCCTTCAAGAAATGGCACCAAATCCCAAGTCTCATTTTCATACAATGCATGCATCTCCTCATCCATAGCTTTCTCCCCACACAGACTTCCAATAGCCTCATCAAAACACGTGGGTTCTACAACCTCTGCACAACTTTTGCCATATAAGCATAGTGATGTGCCACATAGCCATCATAAGTCAACCTCTACACAGGTTTTTTGACTCTTTCAGATCTTCGTAACTTTGTATTCATGTCTTCCATAGCCTTCTTCACACCAGGTGTCCTCATTGCTGGAATCCCAAGCTCTTCATCAAGGCTCATCTCCGAGAGCCACTAGAATCTTCATCAACAAGATAATGCCCTGGAGAGATATCAGCCATACCAAGGGGCTCAACCACTTTCTCTTTTTCTTTATGTGATGTATCAATTACATTTTCAGGATTGGTATTATGATGCAGCCTGCCACTCCATGGTCTATTAACAGAACCGCTGGATGAGGACTCTCTTGGTCCACTCAATGACTATGATTGTTGACTTGCATTATGTGCAACCACATTTCCACTTACATCAGCCCCAATAACATCTTTTTCAGCAGCATACCAGCTACTCATCTCATCAAATACAACATCCTTGCCTACTCTCAATTCATGTGTAGCAAGATTATAACTTCTATATCCCTTTTCAGAAGGGAATACATTTTTCTGCTTTTGGATCTAGCTTAGTAAGCAACTCATTTGGCACATGCACATATGCAATACGTCCAAAAACTTTCAAGTGAGAAAAATCAGGTTTCTTGCCAGTAAACTTCTCCTCTGGCGTTACATTCAATAGGAGTCTTGATCATGATATAAACTGCTGTAGACATAGCCTTAGTCCAATAGCTATGCGACATGTTCTTCTGTGCCATCAATGCTCATGCTATCTTTGTAATGTGCCTATTTTTATGCTCAGCAACCCCATTTTTCTTCGTAGTGTATCTACATGTACATTGTGTCTTTCGCAAAGAATTCAGAGAACTCATTGGAGAAGTATTCTCCCCCTCCATTTGACCTTACGCACTTCACATGCCTTTATGTTTGTTTTTCAGCCATCACTCTAAAATTTTAAAAATAAGTAAATGCTTCACTTCTCTCCATGAAATACACCCACACTTTCCTCATGTGGTCATCAATGAATGTTATGTGGTACCTGCAGAGCAGCCACCCATAGACATAGTCTTCATAGGACCCCATACATCTGAATGCACAACATTTAGTACATTCCCCCTCAAATTTCTATCATATGAAAATACAAGTCCCAAGTAGGAGTCCTGATCATCATGATATGAACTACTGTAGACATAGCCTTAGCCCAATAGCTATGCGACATGTGCTTCTCTAGCATCAATGCTCATACTATCTCTGTAATGTGCCTGTTTTTCCACTCAGCAACCCCATTTTGCTGCGTAGTGTATCTACATGTACATTGTTTCTTTCGCAAAGAATTCAAAGAACTCATTGGAGAAGTATTCTCCCCCTCCATTTGACCTTCGGCAATTCACATGCTTTCATGTCTATTTTTCAGCCAATCACTCTAAAATTCTGAAAATAAGTGAATGCTTCACTCTTCTTCTTCATGAAATACACCCACACTTTCCTCGTGTGGTCATTAATGAATGTTAAGTGGTACCTGCAGCCACCCACCATAGACATAGTCTATACATCCGAATGCACAACATTTAGTACGTTCCCCCTCAAGTTTCTATCATATGAAAATGCAAGTCCCAAGTAGGAGTCCTGATCACATGATATAAACTGCTATAGACATAGCCTCAGCCCAATAGCTATGCGACATGTTCTTCTCTGCCATCAATGCTCATGCTATCTCTCTAATGTGCCTGTTTTTCCGCTCAGCAACCCCATTTTGCTGCGTAGTGTATCTACATGTACATTGTTTCTTTCGCAAAGAATTTAAAGAACTATTTGGAGAAGTATTCTCCCTCTCCATTTGACCTTAGGCACTTCACATGCTTTCATGTCTGTTTTTCAGCCTAAAATTTTGAAAATAAGTGAACGCTTCACTCTTCTCCTTCATGAAATACACCCACACTTTCCTCGTGTGGGAATTAATGAATGTTACGTGGTACTTGCAGCCACCCATAGGCATAGTCTTCATCGCACGACCCCATACATCCAAATGCACAACATTTAGTACATTTCACCTCAAATTTCTATCATATGAAAATACAAGTCCCAAAATTTATCATGATATTCTACAACAATAAGTTTCCTCTTTTCCAAGTTTAAAAATTCATTCGTTTTCTCCATATATATTCTAGTGGACACTAATGCTTAATCCTATGCCTTTTTATTAGAACATGATGTCCTCATTCCGTAAGTCCCTGCTACGCATAAAAGACTTCCACCATAATTTTGCAGAACCTTCAAAAAGAAGTACTGCTATCTTTGTCTTAGCTTGCTCATTGAAGTTACATGTTCGAAAATAATCTTCAAGCTACTCAATCCATGCTTCTGCTTCTTCACTCAGCTTCCCCTTTCCATTAAGGTTGGTAGTGACCTTTTCTAAAGGAGTAATCCCCACCGTTTGTGCATTCTAAAAGAAATTCTTTTTATTTTAAAAGTGTTATTTCTATTTTATGCATAAATAGATGCATAAAAGGATTTATTTTTAATTCAAAAGTGTTATTCTCATTGGATTTCAATTCTATGCATCGAAAGATGAATAAAATTTTTT
This sequence comes from Cibotium barometz, assembly GCF_041138505.1. Classification (NCBI taxonomy): domain Eukaryota; kingdom Viridiplantae; phylum Streptophyta; class Polypodiopsida; order Cyatheales; family Cibotiaceae; genus Cibotium; species Cibotium barometz. The sequence continues at coordinate 19,739,373 of NC_141076.1, read as the reverse complement.
AAATTATAAAAGTGTTATTTTTATTATATTTGATTTCTATGCATGAAAAGATGCATAATTATAATTTTTTTTAAATTATAAAAGTGTTATTTTCATTACATTTGATTTCTATGCATGGAAAGATGCATAATGGAAATTTTTATTATAAAAGTGTTATTTTCATTATATTTAATTTCTATGCATGGAAAGATGCATGATAGAAATTTTTATTATAAAAGTGTTATTTTTATCATATTTAATTTCTATGCATGGAAAGATGCATAATGGAAAATTTTATTATAAAAGTGTTATTTTCATTATATTTAATTTCTATGCATGGAAAGATGCATAATGAAAATTTTTATTATAAAAGTGTTTTTTTCATTATATTTAATTTCTATGCATGGAAAGATGCATAATGGAAGTTTTTATTATAAAAGTGTTATTTTCGGTATATTTTATTTCTATGCGTGGAAAGATGCATAAAAGATTTATTTTTAATTCAAAAGTGTTATTCGTAAAATAAAATTAATTTTATGCCTAGAAAGATGCATAAAAGATTTATTTATTTTATTCTAAAAGTGTAATTTTCTTTATATTTGAATTATGCATAAAGAATCTTTATATCAAAAATTAAAATTCTCTTAAATTCTATGAATAGAAGTGATGAGAATGTGAGGTGAATAGATGGATGGATGTGATGTGAATAGAGGTGATGAGATGTGAGGTGAATAGATGTGATGAGATGTGAGGTGAATAGATGTGATGAGATGTGATGTGAATCAGATAGATGTGAATGGATGGATGGATGTGATGTGAATAGAGGTGATGATATGTGAGGTGAATAGATGTGATGAGATGTGATGTGAATCAGATAGATGTGAATAGATGGATGTGATGTGATGTGAATAGAGGTGATGAGATGTGATGTGAATCAGATAGATGTGAATGGATGGATGGATGTGATGTGAATAGAGGTGATGAGATGTGAGGTGAATAGATGTGATGAGATGTGATGTGAATGAGATAGATGTGAATGGATGGATGTGATGTGATGTGAATAGAGGTGATGAGATGTGAGGTGAATAGATGTGATGTGAATCAGATAGATGTGAATGAATAGATGGATGTGATGTGAATAGAGGTGATGAGATGTGATGTGAATCAGATAGATGTGAATGGATGGATGTGATGTGATGTGAATAGAGGTGATGAGATGTGAGGTGAATAGATGTGATGAGATGTGATGTGAATCAAATAGATGTGAATGGATGGATGGATGTGATGTGAATAGAGGTGATGAGATGTGAGGTGAATAGATGTGATGAGATGTGATGTGAATGAACTAGATGTGAATGGATGGATGTGATATAATGTGAATAGAGGTGATGAGATGTGATGTGAATCACATAGATGTGAATGGATGGATGGATGTGATGTGAATAGAGGTGATGAGATGTGAGGTGAATAGATGTGATGAGATGTGATGCAAATCATATAGATGTAAATGGATGAATGGATGTGATGTGAATAGAAGTGATGAGATGTGAGGTGAATAGATGTGATGTGAATCTAATAGATAAGAATGAATGGATGAGATGTCATGTCATGTCATGTGAATTAGGATGTAAATGAATGGTATGGGATATGTGTGGATGATATGTGATGAGAATGGATGTGGGTGTAAGTGAAAGAATGGATATAGATGTGTATGTGAAAGAATGTGATGTGATGTAAAGAGACGTGATGTGTCATGAATATATGTGGATGTGAAAAATGTATAGATAGATGTGAGAAGTCATACATTTGAATTATTGGATGGATGAGATGAATGAGATGAGATGTGTATGAATGAGATATGATGTGAATAGAAGTGATGTGATATAATGGTGATGAGAATGAATGTGATAAATATGAATGAATGTGAATGTGATGGATATGAATGAATATGATGTGATGGGATGTGAATCGAGATAGATGTGAATGAATGAGATGTGAGGTAAAATGAATGAGATGTGATGTGAGTGAATGTGATGTGGTCTGAATGGATGGGATGTGAGTGAATGTGATGTGGTCTGAATGGATGAGATGTGAATGAATGTGATGTGATGAGATGTGGATATGGGTAAATGCGAATGGATGAGATTTGAATGAATGTGATGTGATGAGATGTGAATATGGGTAGATGTGAGTGGATGAGATTTGATGAGGATAAATTTAGGAAAGATATGATGAGATGAAAATGATGTGATCAAATGTGAATAGGAATACTTATGAAATGGTTGTGGAATTAAATAATATGGATTGATAATGGAAAAATGTGGAAAGACGAGATTTCGTTATAGAAACTGTATTTATGACATGTTTTTAAATGACTGTTTTATGTCAAGAATGCTGGGGAAGTATATATGACCGTCTTGTGTTTGAGGTCATGGAGACCTTATCTGATAAAGTTGCAAAACAACAGCTCACGGAGAGTCAATGGAGGACATCTCGCGTAGCAAGGTCGGCCGAGGTCTTAACTAGCCTCAGTTTGATTAAAATGGTGAGCTTCCCGGTACGGTGGATGAGGGACCAAGGAAGCGGCCTATGAGTGAAGCGCTACGTCACCTGTGAAGGATCCTAGAGGGTGCTGACCATACGGTGCTCGGGCTTTAGGTCGCTGACGATACCCACGCGTGCATGGATCTGGTTGATTGACCTTGTTGGTTCTCAACGGATGAGTCCATGGCTCTTTTTTATGCATCCGTTGGTTGATCTTGCTGATCTTCAACGGAGATTCCATTTTGATATGTGAACATATTGTCGAGTACTATGAGCTAGGAACCATCGAAAAGACCCTTGAGTGGATAGGTGGTGAGCGTTCTGGTTGCCAATGATGCCATCGAAAAGACCCTTGAGTGGATAGGTGGTGAGCGTTCTGGTTGCCATAGGTACGCCGATGAAAGAATGTTTGGAAATAAGGATTCAATCGAAGATTTTGAGGATTGTGATCAGTGACATAATGGTTTCATTAAAGGATTGTTTTTAAAGATAGCCGATTCTGTGAAAAAGGTAATTTCATATTGGGTGTGTAAGTGGTGTGACGACTAGTTTGAAGTTTGCATGAATATCTACGGGGCCTGGGAACTCTTTTCCCTAGTACCCAGGATAAAACCTAACCAGATTCTTAATTGGATCCCATCATTACAGTGGTTGGGCGGTTGGCTAACCCACGGGACTAGATGGGGTTAGGCTGGACTGATGGATCCCTAATTTGAGACTCAATTCTGTTATGGTATGATAGATGAAGTAAATCTCAGATAAACATTGTTTTATGGAAAAGAATCAACGGCTGTGCCTCTTAATGAGGAAAAAAGCGTTGGTCTCTATGATCCAAGTGCAATATTTTCCCTGATCTGACTATGGGACTTACGGGTTTGGTCAGATTAGTTCAGTGAGTTAAGGCTTTTGACTACGTTAGATAAAATTTATCCTGGAGGAATCGCCCGTGTTTTCTGGGCAAGGGAAATTTTTTCGGGTTCAGTTTTGGAATAACCGATGGATTAGTCTCTTGTCCATATATCCATGGGCGAGGCCTCGTGTGGGACCCTCTGCCCCGCGCAAGAAGTGCTACTTCCGCTGCTAGCACCCCTGAATTCATTGCGTGGTGGGGACACGGATCTTACAGCTGGAAATAGAGCAAATTGGCTAAAGTGGATCATCTGAGAAGCCAAAAATGTCAAATTGATGAAGTAGCAGTAAAAGGTTGAATTTGTGTGATAAAATTCATAAAAATTATTATACAGACTGAAATTCATAAATTGGTAATTGGGTCTTAAGATAGAAGTACCACAATTATATGGAATCCTTGACTTGCTTGAGGCCTAGACATGATGGTATTTACCTTATAATTCCAAGGACCGTGTGACTACCCGTATATACGGAGGGTAACTGCAGCTCTTTACTGGCAGTATATATGAGTAAATCTAAGACCTTGAAATTAAAGCATAAATGCTATCCGGATGATGAATTCAAATGTGGTTGATATGATTTTAAATTTTTGGTTGAGAACTAATGAGTTGATTTGGATTCTGATTGAAAAATGATGATTCCTGAATTTTGGTTGAAAAGCGATAAGCTGATCAAAGCTGAACTGACCCAAAAATGGTCAAAAATTGGCGAAACTCATCTATCAGCCTTTCTTTATCCTAAAATGAGTAACAAATAAATTGATTTAAATTTTTCTTATTGTTTACTCAATTGAAGTGAAAATTGAGTAGATTAGAGTGCTCTACTTCAACTTGGGATTAATTTTAAAGTAAGATTAGAACGTAAAAATTGAGAAATGGTCAGCTATACAAAGGAGGTTATGGTAATTTTTTCTTAAATTTTTATGGAAATTAACTTTATCTTTATGTTATTCTAAAAGAGTAATCCCCACCATTTGTGCATTCTAAAAGAAATTCTTTTTATTTTAAAAGCGTTATTCCTATTTTTGCATAAAAAGATGCAGAAAAGGATTTATTTTTAATTCAAAAGTGTTATTCTCATTGGATTTAAATTCAAAGGATTTAAATTCAATGCATGGAAAGATGCATATTAGAAATTTTTATTATAAAAGTGTTATTTTCATTATATTTAATTTCTATGCATGGAAAGATGCATAATGGAAATTTTTATTATAAAAGTGTTATTTTCATTATATTTAATTTCTATGCATGGAAAGATGCATATTAGAAATTTTTATTAGAAAAGTGTTATTCTCATTATATTTAATTTCTATGCATGGAAAGATGCATAATGAAAATTTTAATTATAAAAGTGTTATTTTCATTATATTTAATTTCTATGCATGGAAAGATGCATAATGGAAATTTTTATAAGAGTGTTATTTTCATTATATTTAATTTCTATGCATGGAAAGATGCATAATGAAAATTTTTATTATAAAAGTGTTATTTTCGTTATATTTAATTTCTATGAATGGAAAGATGCATAATGGAATCTTTTATTATAAAAGTGTTATTTTCATTATATTTAATTTCTATGCATGGAAAGATGCATAATGAATAATTTTTATTATAAAAGTGTTATTTTCATTATATTTAATTTCTATGAATGGAAAGATGCATAATGGAAATTTTTATTATAAAAGTGTTATTTTCATTATATTTAATTTCTATGCATGGAAAGATGCATAATGAAAATTTTTATTATGAAAGTGTTATTTTCATTATATTTAATTCTATGCATGATGGAAAGATGCATAAAAGATTTTTTTTTAAATTCAAAAGTGTTATTCTCATTAAAAATTAATTTTATGCCTAGAAAAATGCATAAAAGATTTATTTTTTTTATTTCAAAAGTGTTATTTTCTTTAAATTTGAATTAATAGATGCATAAAGAATCTTTATATCAAAAATTAGAATTCTCTTAAATTCTATGAATAGAAGTGATGAGAATGTGAGGTGAATGGATGGATGTGATGTGAATAGAGGTGATGAGATGTGAGGTGAATAGATGTGATGAGATGTGATATGAATGAGATAGATGTGAATGGATGGATGTGATGTGATGTGAGGTGTATAGATGTGATGTGAATCAGATAGATGTGAATGGATGGATGTGATGTGATGTGAATAGAGGTGATGAGATGTGAGGTGAATAGATGTGATGAGATGTGATGTGAATGGATGAGATGTGAATGGATGAGATGTGATGTGAATCAGATAGATGTGAATGGATGGATGTGATGTGATGTGAATAGAGGTGATGAGATATGAGATGAATAGATGTGATGAGATGTGATGTGAATCAGATAGATGTGAATGGATGGATGTGACGTGATGTGAATAGAGGTGATGAGATGTGAGGTGAATAGATGTGATGTAAATCAGATAGATGTGAATGGATGGATGGATGTGATGTGAATAGAGGTGATGAGATGTGAGGTGTATAGATGTGATGTGAATCAGATAGATGTGAATGGATGGATGTGATGTGATGTGAATAGAGGTGATGTGATGTGATGTGAATAGAGGTGATGAGATGTGAGGTGAATAGATGTGATGTGAATCAGATAGATGTGAATGGATGGATGGATGTGATGTGAATAGAGGTGATGAGATGTGAGGTGAATAGAGGTGATGAGATGTGATGTGAATCAGATAGATGATGTGAATGGATGGATGGATGTGATGTGAATAGAGGTGATGAGATGTGAGGTGAATAGATGTGTGCGAATCAGATAGATGTAAATCGATGAATGGATGTGATGTTAATAGAGGTGATGAGATGTGAGGTGAATAGATGTGATAAAAATCTGATAGATGAGAATGAATGGATGAGATGTGATGTCATGTGAATTAGGATGTAAATGAATGATATGGGATATGAGTGGATGATATGTGATGAAAATGGATGTGGATGTAAGTGAAAGAATGGATATAGATGTGTATGTGAAAGAATGTGATGTGATGTGTCATGAATATATGTAGATGTGATGACTGTATAGATAGATGTGAGAAGTCGTACATGTGAATGATTGGATGGATGTGGATGAATGAGATGAGATGTGTATGAACGAGATATGATGTGGATAGAAGTTTTGTATATAATGGTGATGAGAATGAATGTGATAGATATGAATGAATGTGAATGTGATGGATATGAATGAATGTGATGTGAATCAAGATAGATGTGAATGAATGAGATGTGAGGTAAAATGAATGAGATGTGATGTGAGTGAATGTGATGTGGTCAGAATGGATGGGATGTGAGTGAATGTGATGTGGTCTGAATGGATGAGATGTGAATGAATGTGATGTGATGAGATGTGGATATGGGTAGATGCGAGTGGATGAGATCTGATGAGCATAAATTTAGGAAATATGTGATGAGATGAAAATGATGTGATTGGATGAGAATAGGAATACATATGAAATGGTTGTGGAATTAAATAATGTGAATTAAATAATGTGGATTGATAATGGAACAATGTGGAAAGATGAGAGTTTGTTATAGAAACTGTATTTATGACATGGTTTTAAATGACTGTTTTATGTCAAGAATGCTAGGGAAGCATATTGATCGTCTTGTGATTGAGGTCATGGAGACATAATCTGATAAAGTTGCAACAGTTGACGCAGAGTCAATGGAGGACGTCTCGCGTAGCAAGGTTGCGGCCGAGGTCTTGACTAGCCTCGGGTTCGATTAAAATGGTGAGCTTCTGGTATGATGGATGAGGGACCAAGGAAGTGGCCTATGAGTGAAGCGCTAGGTCACCTATGAAGGATCCTAGAGGGTGCTGACCATACGGTGCTCGGGCTCTGGGTCACGGGCTCTGGGTCACCGAACGATACCCACGCGTGCATTGAGGAAGATATTGGAACAAGGAGTAAGAGTTGTTTTCTGAATTCGGGCATGGATCTGGTTGATTGGCCTTGTTGGTCCTCAACGGATGAGTTCGTGGCTCTTTTTTATGGATCCGTTGGTTGATCTTCAACGGAGATTCCATTTTGATATGTGAATATATTGTCAAGTACTATGAGCTAGGAACCATGGAAAAGACCCCTGAGTGGACAGGTGGTGAGCCTTTTGGTTGCCAATGATGCCATAGGTACACCGATGAAAGAATGTTTGGAAATAAGGATTCCACCAGAGATTTTGAGGATTATGATCAGTGACACAATGGTTTCATTAAATGATTATTTTTAAAGATAGCTGATTCTGTGAAAAAGGCAATTTTATATTGGGTGTGTAAGTGGTGTGACTAGTTCATGAATATCCGGCTAGGGGGCCTGGGAACTCTTTTTCCAGTTAACCGGGACAAAACCTAACCAAATTCTTAAATGGATCCCATCATTACAATGGTTGGGCGATTGGCTTACCCACGGGACTAATGAGGCTGGACTGATGGATCCCTAATTTGAGACTCAATTCTGATATGGTGCAATAGATGGAGTAAATCCCTAATTTGAGACTCAATTCTGATATGGTGCAATAGATGGAGTAAATCCCGGACAAAAATTGTTCTATGGAAAAGAATCAACGGCTATGCCTCTCAATGAGGAAAAAAGTGTGGGTCTCTATGATCCAAGTGCAATATTTTCCATAGATCCCATCATTGCAATGGATCCCATCATTACAATGGTTGGACGATTGGCTAACCCACAGGACAGGATGGGGTTAGGCTGGACTGATGGATCCCTAATTTGAGACTCAATTCTGATATGGTGCAATAGATGGAGTAAATCCCGGACAAAAATTGTTCCATGGAAAAGAATCAACGGCTATGCCTCTCAATGAGGAAAAAAGCGTGGGTCTCTATGATCCAAGTGCAATATTTTCCCTGATCTGACTATGGGACTTACGGGTTCGGTCAGATCAGTTCAGTGAGTTAAGGCTTTTGACTACATTAGAAAAAATTTATCCTAAAGGAATCGCCCGTGTTTTTTGGGTAATGGAAATTTTTTCGGGTTTGGTTTTGGAAGAACCGATGGATTAGTCTCTTATCCAGATATCCGTGGGTGAGGCCCCAAGTGTGGGACCGTGCCCTGCGCAAGAAGTGCTACCTCCACTGCTAGCACCCCTGAATTCGTTGCGCGGTAGGGACAGGGATCTTACAATGAGAAAACTCAAAAATGAAGATTCGGTAAAAACCTGCAAGTCCTTGAAATCCACAAATGTCTCTAACAAAAATGGGAGTTAGCCATTCCACAATGGTTGCAATCTTCCTGGGATCCATTAAACTACCTTCTTTAGATATAATGTGTCCCAAGTACTCCACCCTATCTTTAAAGAATTCACATTTGGACCTCTTTGCATACAACTTATGCTCTAACAATATGTGAAACACTTTTCGCAAGTGTTCTTCATGCTCTTCTTTACTTTTGGAAAACACCAATATGTCATCCACAAATACGAACACAAAGCCATCCAAGTTCTCCTGGAAAATGCGATTCATCACACACTGAAAAGTAGTGGGTGCATTTGTTAATCCAAATGGCATCATAAAAAATTCCTAATGCCAAAATCATTTTCTGAACGTAGTCTTTTCTATATCACTTTCCCTGATACAGATCTGATGATAACCAGATCGCAGATCAACTTTAGAAAATATGCAACTCACTACAAGCCAATCAAAAATCTCCCCCATTCTTGGCAATGGGTACTTATTCTTGATCGTTAACATATTGAGTCCCTTGTCAACACATAGCCACATAGTCCCATCCTTCTTTTCTACAAAGAGAATAGGAGCACCACATGGTGACACGCTAGGCCTAATAAATCCCTGCTCAAGCAATTTTTGCAATTGCATTTTAAGCTTTGCACTTTCTTCCACAAATAAATGATAAGGAGCTCTACATACAGGTTCTACACCAAGTATGAGCTCTATTTCATGATCTGCAAATCTATGCGGAGGCAATTCAGTCAAATCATCAGAAAATAAATTCGAAATTCTTGAAGCATAGGATGATCATCACCCTTTTTCTGTTCCTTAGGACTTTCTCTCAGCAATTCCACGGCATATACATGACAAACCTTTCTTGCTGCTTTAATAAATTGTATAGCAGACATCATTCTAAATTCTACATCACATCTTTGACCCTGTAAACAATAATCTTTATCGTCTTCTCCAATCATGACATTATTCTAGCCTTTCTCGACACTAACCAATCCATCCCTAAAATGGCATCATACCTTCCTAAAGGCAACACATGGAAATCTGGTTTTGGCTTGAGGTCACCTATGAATGAAAGACATATTCTTGATATAATCCTTACATGTTTGTTGCTTTCCCGAAGCAAGCTCTACCATAAGCCTCTTTTGACAAAATTCAGTTATTCCTAACTGTTTTGTCACGTGGGGTGATAGAAAACTATGGGTGCTTCCCGAGTCAATCAACACTTGAAAAACATTATTTTGCAATCTTGATAGGAATTTTTATAATTGAAGCCGGTTTTCAACCCTACTTGCATGAACAACAGCATTGACATGTGCATATTCTTCAATCTCCCCGGCCACAGTTGCAACACCTTTTCCTTTTAATCCACGAGCATGGTCATTACTTGCAAATCCACGTACATTCTCTTTCACATTTTGTCTTATTTTTTGATCCTTTGTAATTAGTCCCTCACGTTCCTCACATGTTGCTGGTTTGTTTTTGCACTCATAAGTTCTATGACCCCTTTGTATAAACAACAAAAACATAAGCCCTCACATCGTGCCTTTTCTATCATCTCTAGGGACAAAGATGTGAAAGGCTGATTACCCTTATTCTCCTATTCTGCATAAAATTCCCCTTCTCATCATAAAACGGATTTGATCTCTTTCTTTTATTTCCAAAAACTTTCTTCATTCTTTCCCATCCGTTCATATGTCATGGCACGTAGCATAGCATCTTGGACTGTAGTTGGCTTATTACCCCCTTAACCAAAAATTTGATTTGGCTCTTTAATCCATTCACAAATTGGGAGGCTCTTTCCTTTTTTGTTAATGATGGTGAATATTTCTGCAAGTCCCAAAATTTATCATGATATTTTTGCAACAGTAAGTGCCCTCCTCTGTTCCAAGTTTAAAAATTCATTTATTTTCTCCATATGATATTCTGGTGGACAGTAATGCTGAATCATATGCCTTTTTATTAGAGGCCACGTGATGTCCTCATTCCATAAGTCCTTGCTATACATAATAGACTTCCACAATAATTTTGCAGAACCTTCAAAGAACTACTTCTGTCTTTGCCTTAGCTTCCTCACTGAAGTTACATGTTCGAAAATAATCTTCAAGCTACTCAATCCATGCTTCTGCTTCTTCACTCCACTTCCCCTTTCAATTAAAGGTTGGTAGTGACCTTTTCTTTGTAACTTGTTTGAGGGAAAAATCATCTATATGTTTCGATTTAAATCCTGTGCCCATAGTAGTTTTAACGGCCTGCACTCTATCCTACAACTCCTTAATAGCTCGATGAACTGAAAGCTCGAAACCAACCTGTGCAGCTACTCTTGGTTGAGGACTTATAGGAATTTCACTAGGTTCTTCTTATTGCTCCTTGCTGTTCTCGTTGACCCTGTTTATCATCAAAATTTAGACGATCTTCCATCTCCCCATCTTCTCGGTCATCTCTGTCTTCTTCATTCAGATTCATGGAAGCTCGAGCGCGCATGACTCTCATTGTTTCCTCCAATTCTTGATTCCTATCAATAAGTCCAATAACTTCCTCTTTGGAGTTACACCCACACGCAAAAATCCTTGTAAAACCTCCTCTTCTTACCCCAGATTGACTAACTGAATTTGTTTGATGTGCACCCATCTTGTGACTGTACACCAAAACTGCAAAACAATTCTCAAGAGAAAGAAATTCTTGGTTGTATCACAAAAATCGAAAATAATATTAGTCATCCAAGACCTTTAATATCCGCAATGAAGTGGTGCGGATTGCCCAACCTACGCTCTAAGACAAACTGTGACGAACCCATATTCTGTTCTATTTTCTAACACAAAATTTCTCAAATCTTATAAAAAAATCACTCATACTTCAGAAAAATGAAGAGATTTTCAATAAATCATATTTGTTTACAAATCCAAAGTAACAATAATATTCATCAATACAAAAATCTCAAAAATGTCAGAGAGATAATCACCAACAAAAGATCTAGCCAATAGGGCCTTTCTCCGACACCCGTCCACCCAACCACCACTTTGGATGTTTCGTGGGGCTATTCGGGGTATGCCTCTAGTAAATCTCGTCCACTATGTGTTCTACCAAATGGCTCCCAGAGGGCATAAATCACAATCTCTGTCCCACGTTCCCTATCCAAGGACGACGAGCACGAATCTCAAAATTTCTTTCTCTCTCTCTCTCTCTCTCTCTCTATCCTACACAGAAAATCCTGAAGGCTCTGAAAAGAAGCCAAAAAAAACAACCCACAAGAATTAGTAGACTATCATGCATGAAATTGTCAAAAGATAGAAAATCTCTTCTAAAAACACGCATTCGAACCAAATTAGGGATGATACGTTTTTTTTTTAAATTTAACAGTGGAAAGTGGTGTTGGATTCGTTTCGTGAATACCGGCCACCCCATGTGGAATCTCCCAATTATCTGAACACGGACTTTGTTCGTCCTATGATGAACTTACTTTATTTAATTTATCTCTCTGACAAATAAAGATATCTACACCCTCATGCGAGGCCGTTACTAAAAATCAAAGGTTAATTTGGTGTTCGGGCCCCGTTTCGGGCGTGCGAGCGGTTATATTTATTATGTAAACCCTCATATGAGTTTTCTTTAGGCTAAACAACTCACTATGACCCTCTTATACATTATCTAAAATGTTTAAGTATAGAATAGAAATCGCATAGAAATGACACCTTAAAACATGCATGAAAAGTCCCAAAAATCGACATATCTAAGTTATTAAATTTGTGACCAAACTGAATCTTTTATGTCCTCTAAGTATTTCCTACTTTTCAACATTAAATATAGATGATAAAAATCACCGAGTCAAATGGACCCAAAAAATACATACATATGAGTACATTACATTATTCCCGGGTAAAAAAAGAGCGTTGTTCTCAACGCATGACCTAAGGATATTGAGTCCTCATATGATCCTCGGACAACCAAGTGGCATCTTCAGCTGGATATGTCTTCCATTTTATTAAGAGATCGACTATTTTGATGTCTAAGCTCCTTAACCCTCTGTGATCCAAAATTATCTTTGGTTCTATCTCAAAATTGCCCATTTCTTCCACTCTTGTAGTGTCACCCAATATGTTATTTGGATCAACCACGGAATTCTTCAATAAGCTAATGTGAAATACATTATGTGCTTTCACTCCTTCTAGAAGTTGTAGGTGATAATCTTGTGTTCCAATCCTCTTAAGTATCTTGAAAGGTCCTTCATATCTAGGTGCTAATTTCTTAAACTTCCCAAGTCTTATTGAACTCTTCTTTAAGAATATCATTTCACCTTCATTGAATTCTCTTGGCTTTGTTCTCTTGTCTGCATAACTATTTTGACAATTTAGATCAACTCTTATTTATGTCTTGTCTGCATCTCCATTTCATCAAGCATCTGTTTACTTATCTCAACCTTCCCAATAGGATCATACCATAATACAGGTGACATGCAATCTTTCCTATGTAATGCTTTGAATGGAGACATTCCAATACTAGACTGTGGACTACTATTGTATGCATATTCCACCATATGTAAGTATTCATCCCACTTTCCAGGTTTATCCATGCAATACATTCTTAACATATCCTCCAAGATTTGATTCACTCTTTTTGTTTGCCCATCACTTTGAGGATGATATGCAATACTCATATCAAGTGATGTCCCAATAGCTTTAAAGAATGCTTGCCAAAAATTTGAAGTGAATCGAGAATCTTGATCCGATACTATACTTTTAGGCATACCATGTAGCTTGAAGATATTCTTCACAAATATATTTACCACATCCATAGCGGTATATGAACTCTTTATAGGCAAGAAATGAGCGGCTTTTGTAAGCCTATCTACCACCACAAAAATGATGTCATAACCTCCTTTAGTCCTTAGTAGCCCAGTAAAAAAGACCATTGATATACATTGCCATTTCATCTCTGGCACATCCAATGGTAACTTTATTCCTGCCAAAAGAAACTCTTTCTAGCCTTAGTGTATGTCTTCTGAAATCCTAGATGTCCTGCTGTGGAAATATCATGAAGGTCATGCATCAACTTGCTCTTGATCTCGACAACATCAGGTATGCATAACCTTTTCTCATAATATAATATTCCATCAATTACTTCATACTTTGCAAATGTATCTATTTCCTCTTGTGACCTATATTTCTTTGTCAAACTCGCAAAAGCTGTTTTAAAGAAAGAATCTCTTGGAATCTCACTCTCTACCTGTTCTCCCAAACTATTATGTGTGACAGTGATTGCACTCACTAAAGCAACTTCTGGTTTTCTGCTCAATGCATGGGCCACTTTGTTTTCTTGTCCTAGTCTATAAATGATTTCAAAATCATATTCTTGCAAAAATTCTATCGACCTTCTATGCTTTGCATTCAGTTCCGCTTAGCTAAATAAATTCCTCAAAGCAGATTGATCAGTTTGCAACTGAAACTTAACTCCAAGGAGATAATGTCTCCATACACACAATGCATGCACAACAGTCAAAAATTTCGAATTAAATGTTGAATAATTACTCTCATGAGGTTTCAGCTTACATGACTCAAATGCAACTGGATGCCCATCTTGCATCAAAACCCCACCAAGTGCTATAATACGAGTATCCGTTATACAACCAATAAGGTTTTTCCAAGCTTAGGCAATTTAAGCACAGGGGCTGTAGTCAGGGGCTGTAGTCAATGCATGCTTCAAAATCTGAAAACTCTGCTCACATTATACAATCCATATGAATATTCTACCCTTCTTCAAAAGGTCCATCATAGGACTTTCTTTATGAGAAAACTCAAAAATGAAGATTCGGTAAAAACCTGCAAGTCCAAGAAGTCCACGAACTTCTTTAATAGAAATGGGAGTTGGCCATTCTAGAATGGTTGCAATCTTCTTGGAATCCATTGAAATACCTTCTTTAGATATAATGTATCCCAAGTACTCCACCTTGTCTTTAAAGAATTCACATTTGGACCTCTTTGCATACAACTTATTCTCTAGTAATATATGAAACACTTTTGGCAAGTGTTCTTCATGCTCTTCCTTACTTTTGGAAAACACCAATATGTCATCCAAAAATACCAACACAAAGCCATCCAAGTTCTCATGGAAAATGCAATTCATCACACATTGAAAAGTAGTGGGTGCATTTGTTAATCCAAATGGCATCACAACAAATTCATAATACCCAAAACATGTTCTGAATGCAATCTCTGCTATATCACTTTCTCTGATGTGAATTTGATGATAACCAGATCGCAGATTGATTTTAGAAAATATGCAACTCCTTGCAAGTCGAGCAAAAAGCTCTCCCATTCTTGGCAATGAGTAGTTATTCTTGATTGTTAACTTATTGAGCCCCCTGTAATCAACACATAACCGCATAGTCCCATCCTTCTTTTTTACAAAGAGTACATGAGCACTCCATGGCGACACGCTAGGCTTAATAAATCCCTGCTCAAGAAATTTCTACAATTGCATTTTTAGCTCTGCACTTTCTTCCACAGATAAATGATAAGGAGCTCTACATATAGGTTCTGCCCCAAGTATGAGCTCTATTTCATGATCTGCAAATCTATGCGGAGGCAATTCAGTCAAATCATTAGGAAATAAATCTATGCGGAGGCAATTCAGTCAAATCATTAGGAAATAAATCCTGAAATTCTTGAAGCAAAGGACGATCATCACCCTTTTTCTGTTCCTTAAGACTTCTATCAGCAATTCCATGGCATATACACGACAACATTTGCTTGTTGCTTTAACAAACTGTATAGCAGACATCATTCTAAATTCTACATCACATCTTTGACCCTGTAAACAATAACATTTATCGTCATCTCTAATCATGCAAACCCACTTCTCATGACATATTATTCTACCCTTTCTCGGCCAATAACCAATCCATCCCTAAAATGGCATCATACCTTCCTAAAGGCAACACATGGAAATCTGGTTTTGGCTTGAGGCATATTCTTCACATAATCCTTACATGTCTATTTCTTTCCCAAAGCAAGCTCTACCATAAGCTTCTTTTGACAAAATTCAGTTACTCCTAACTGTTTTGTCACGTGGGGTGATAGAAAACTTTGGGTGCTTCGCAAGTCAATCAACACTTGAAAAACATATTTGTAATCTTGATAGGAATCCTTATAATCAAAGCTCGGTTTTTGGCCTTACCTGCATGAAGAACATCATTGCCATGTGCATATTCTTCAATCTCCTCGGCCACAGTTGCAGCAGCTTTTCCTTTTGCTCGATGAGCATTGTCATTACTTGAAACTCCACGTACATTCTCCTGCACATTTTGTCTGGTTTTCTAATCCTTTTTAATTAGTCCCTCACGTGCCTCACGTGTTGCTGGTTTGTTTTTGCACTCATAAGTTATATGACTTGTTTGTAAACAACGAAAACATAAGCCTTCATGTCGTGCCTTTTCTACCATCTCTGGGGACAAATATGGGAAAGGCTGATTACCATTCTTTTTCTTGCCAGTCTATATTCTCCTATTTTACATAAAATTCCCCTTCTCATCTCATACAATGGATTTGATCTCTTTCTTTTATTTCCAAAACTTTCTTTATTCTTTCCCATCTGTTCATATGTCATGGCATGTATCATAGCATCTTGGACTGTAGTTGCCTTAACTAGAAATTTGATTTCGCTCTTTAATCCATTCACAAATCGGGAGGCTCTTTCCTTTTCTGTTAATGAGGGTGAATATTTCTACAAGTCCCAAAACTTATCATGATATTTTTACAACAGTAAGTGCCCTCTGTTCCAAGTTTAAAAATTCATTCATTTTCTTCCTATGGTATTCTGGTGTGGATAATAATGCTGAATCATATGCCTTTTTATTAGAGGCCACGTGATGTCCTCATTCCGTAAGTCCTTGCTGCACATAATAGACTTCCACAATAATTTTACAAAACCTTCTAAAAGAAGTACTGTTGTCTTTGCCTTAGCTTCCTCACTGAAGTTACATGTTCCAAAATAATCTTCAAGCTGCTCAATCCATGCTTCCGCTTCTTCACTCCGCTTCCCCTTTCCATTAAAAGTTGGTAGTGACCTTTTCTTTGTAACTTGTTTGAGGGAAAAATCATCTACATGTCTCGATTTGAATCATGTGCTGATAGTAGTTTTCATGGCCCCTGCACTGTATCCTACAACTCCTTAATAGCTCAATGAACTAAAAGGTCAAAACCAACCTGGTGGAGAAACTCTTGGTTGAGGACTTATATGAATTTCACTAGGTTCTTCTTGTTGGTCATCAAGATTTCTTGCTCCTTGCCATTCTCATTGACCCTATCTATCATCAAAATTTAGACAATCTTTCATCTCCCCATCTTCTCAGTCATCTCTGTCTTCTTCATTCAAATTCATGGAAGCTCGAGTGCGCATGACTCTTATTTTTTCCTCCAATTCTTGATTCCTATTCAATAAGTCCGATAACTTCCTCTGGAGTTACACCCGCATGCAATAATCCTTGTAAAACCTCCTCTTCTTGCCCCAGATTGACTGAATTTCTTTGATGTGCAACCATCTTGTGACTGTACAACAAAATTGCAAAACAATTCTCAAGAGAAAGAAATTCTTGGCTGTATCATAGAAATCGAAAATAATATTAGTCATCCAAGACGTACAATATCCGCAACCTACGCTCTGATACCAACTATGACGAACCCATATTCTATTCTATTTTCTAGCACAAATTGCTCAAATGTTACAGAAACATCATTCATACTTCAAAAAAACGAAGAGATTTTAACTACCTTTAACAATTATTTACCTCTTAATCACCATCTAATAGAACCACCTTCAGTGTTTTGTCCTTCAATAGGCATAACAAGTTGGGGGTTCTATAGCCAGCTCCATTTTGAGGTTAAAATGGCATACCAAAGGAGACTGTAGCTGCTTGGAATTTTGAGGAATCAGAACAGAAGAGTGACAGGTTTGAAATTTAGAGTAAATTCTATGATTCTCAAGATGGATATTGAAGAGCATTAATATGACATGCTGGGAAGACCTTGGTTTAGATTTGCCAAGCTTAACCATGATTGGGGTGGCGAAATCATTATGATCAGATTTAATAAGAAGAAAATTCAGCATAAGGTTCTCCTGAAGCAATGCCATAGGCCATTGGTAGCTCAGACTATCAATTTTGCAAGTGACATAGAAGATGAGGAGGAGGATATGTATCTCGTTGCTAATCCAATAGTGGTGCCCATTTTTTAGATTGATAATGAGAAGATTTTGCAGGAATATCGGGTTTTTGCA
Source organism: Cibotium barometz (assembly GCF_041138505.1). Classification (NCBI taxonomy): domain Eukaryota; kingdom Viridiplantae; phylum Streptophyta; class Polypodiopsida; order Cyatheales; family Cibotiaceae; genus Cibotium; species Cibotium barometz. The sequence continues at coordinate 19,721,459 of NC_141076.1, read as the reverse complement.
AGCTATTAGAGCTCACAAATAGTTTTGGAAGATTCAGGTAGAGCTCAAAAATAGTTATGGAAGATCCGGGTCAGAGTTCTGAACCAGTCTTGGATGATCCAGGTAACAAGTTGGAGAAAAATGATTAGAAATCCATTAGGAGGCTGATCATATATGCAAAGTCTTCCCATGTTCATGCGGAGGAATTAAAAGAGCTAAATCTTGGCTCTTAGTAGGAAGAACCAAAACCAGTGAAAGTAAGTGTCTTGGTTGGAGGTTAGCTCCTTCATGATCTATTTAATTTGTTGATGGAGTTCAAAGACATTTTTTCTTGGGAGTATTCAGATATGAAAGGTATAGATATTTCTATATACGAGCAAATAATTACTCTTAAGAAGGATGCGTTCCCAGTTAGCCAACATAGGTATATGATGAATCTAAATTATGCCAAACTGGTGAAGGAAGAAATTGATAAGTTGTTGAGGGTAGGGTTTATCGAACCTGTTGGATAAAGTGATTTGGTTATCACCATCAATTTTGGTAGTACCAAAGGAAAATGATAAGTTCAAGATGTGGGTAGATTGTAGAAAGCTAAATACAGCAACCATTTGAAACCCATTTCATTTGCCTTTTACTGACACCCTATTAGATGATGTAGCTGGTCATGAGATGTATAGTTAAATTATGGATGGGTTTTGAGGCTATAATCAGGTCCGTATGGAGGAAGAGGACATGGATAAGACTGGTTTTATCACTGAATGGGGAGATTTAGTGAGCACACTCTCATGAACTTTGGCTTAATGATTGGTCCTTGTTCTTTTCAAGATACAGCATACAAGAATTTTCAACCATACCTGACAAAGTTCATGAGAGTCTTCTTGGATGATTTTAGTGTTTTTGGGAGGAGGATGGATCATTTAAAGAATCTTCGGTTGTTTTTTATGAGATGTAGGATGTTTGACATGAGTTTGAATTCCGGAGATATCCCCAATGGTCTGAGGAGCCATTAAAGGTCCTTTGTGAAACTAGAGGGGTCCATACTACATGTAGTATGAATGGCATTCTAAGTGGTGATTTTGGTTCAGGGCCTTGAGGCATGAAAACTGTTCTTGGGTGAAGGGATAGCCATGCTACTTCTTGGCATAAATGGTAGTATTGTGGGTATCTCATGAGTCCAACCTGGGCATAAGCACTCAACAATACTCTCAGAGGTTTGGTCCCTCTGATGGAGCCTTTGCTAGGTTTCCCAAGAAGTCCAAAGGCTCATTATTAAGTTGAGACATATGAGGCAATCACAAACTTGATGAAATGGTCGTATGTTGTGGTAATGTCATGTGAACAACTAACACTTTCACATGACAATAATCTTCAACCAAGGGTAGGTAGCTTGAGGTAAGATGTTCTAGATTTTCTAATAGAGTTTTCTTAAAAGGGTCTATAGTTGGAAACTCGCTCATTGACATTGAAGGGAACCCTTTTTCTAAGCGAGTGTTTGCATGGTCAAAAGGGGGTTTCTCCTGCGAGAATCTTATGGTAGTAGATGTTCCATAAGTGTCCATGTACACTCTACACCCTTCTCTATTTGTGAATTTCCAAACCTTGGGGTTCAAAGGTTTAACTACATTTTCTTAGTTTACTCCTTTGGTTTGGACAATCTTGTAGATCTGATGTAGGGCATCAACATGTTCCACTTCATGTGTGATTGTGATTGGATTGATCATCTATTAAAGGATTCCAATACACCACCCATCATAGTGGACATTGAGATCATCATGAGATTCCTCCAATCTAGATGGAGGGAAAATAACTATCACATGCTTCGGTTTCCCCCTTGAGCTTGTGAGCGATAATGGGACACATTTCGTTAATGAGGTAATCCAATTCCTCTTACAAGAGTTCTTTATCACTCATAGAAATTCCTCTCCCTTTCACCCCCAAGAGAATGGCCATGCTACGAGCATGAACAAGGTTTTGTGTGCCATTGTGACTAAAACTGTAGAGGCCAGCTGCAACGATTGGGAACAAAAGTTACCAACAACATTTTGGGCTTATAGAACTTTCTACAAGGCAACAACCAATGCCATCCTCTTGAGTAACCTATGGTACCGAAGTGGTCATGCCAATGGAGTTCTTGGTCCCCATATTACTCATCATGGTACAAGAGAAGCTCACACGAAACGTCTTAGGCTATCACCTTTTTGAGCTTAAAAAGCACAATGAAATATAACTTCTAGCTATATACAACATGATTGTCGAAAAACTAAGGCATAAAAAATGATTTGATGACTAGCTAAAAGACAAACAAATGAATGAGGGCAACATGGTCCTCCTATTCAGTACAAAGACACATTAAAAAAAACTAAAGCTCGGAGGTTTAGGACCCTTCCTAGTCACTGAAATAACCCCACAAGGTAATGTGCACATAGAAACACTTGATGGTGTTGAAATGGTTAGCTATTTCAATAGCAAAAAATTAAAATGCTACTATGTCCCACTCATTGAAGCCACCTTAGTAGCTATCCACAATAAGAAACAACAAAAAACGGACCATGAGGATATGAAACAAGCCACCCAACAAAAGGCCAAAGCGAGGCAAGCCAAGCTTTGGCAAAAACAAATCATTGTCAACATGGCCCAAGTGCTTGACCTAGAAGAGGAATAATGGGAGGTGAAGCCTCCTCCGTTGTGGTTAGGAATGACCACCTCAACAAGCTTCAGCCAAAAATTAGATCTTGTCGCAATACAGGGGCTAACTACAATTTGATGTCTCATGAAACATGATGTTCCCTCGATCAGTGAAAGATACCCCTGCTAGAGTCTAGTATTCACAGCATTCCTCGCACTATTCGTGTGAATAGAGTTCATGTATTTGAGCAATCAGGGATAGTGCATGAGAGTAGTGATAATTTCATTGATGTGAGACATCGTAGTAGGATTATGCATATTGACCATTTTCATAGTAGATCATATGGCATAGATCTTCAGAGATTTGCATTTGATTTAGACATCTCCTTAGACCCTATATTATTGGAGACAGATTTATCATGGGATTTAGGTCACACAGGGGCATTTGATTTAGACATATCCTTAGACCCTATATTATTGTTCAAGACAGATTTATCATGGGATTTAGGTCACATAGGGGCATCATTGATGGAGATAGACCATTTTTATGATGATGGCCTTGGAGTCCTTCTGCGGATGCCATAGATGATGACTTAGGATATGAAACCATTTATCTTTCATGTGAAGATACCTCTTTATTTTTCAGTGATGATTATGATGAATATGCTAATGAGTATATTCATATCTTAGATTATGATACACACATAGAGGGTTTTGAACATGAGGAGGTAGTGTATGGTTTGGCTCATGTCCATGCACCTATTGACGTACTGGATCGTATATTTGACATTTAATTTGAGTGATGCTACCTAGGATGACAACATTGGTTCACCCTTACCATCGCATGATGCTGACCTTGAGATATGTTCTTTTGGCTTTTATGGATGTCAGCACGAGCCAATGTTCTTTGCAAACATGACATTTTCCTTTAGATGTATTGTCTGCCACTTGAGCAGCATAGTTTTTGGATATGTGGCTCAACATTCAAATGCACCTATGACATATCTTAGTCTTAGCCTTCATGATGGCTCTTTTATGCCAGAACCATTTGACATTCTAGCGAGAAGTTGCAAGATTTTTTGGTGGATACCTTTTGTGCCAGATTTACACTATGGTCGAGAGGATGGGCTTATGAATTTTCCTTTCAACCTTGGAGCTACTATTTCTTTGGAGTCAAGATTTCCTTTTGATCCAGAAGCTACTGCCATCTCATCTTCGATGGTTTGGGATGTACACCATACATGTCCTTTTGATCTTGTGGGATACTCGACTATCTTCATCATCGACAGTGGTTCCTTATCTTCTCCACTTGCACACTAAATTATTGTGGGACCATTGCCTTGGATTTTGCATGCCTCAAGTTTCCTTTTTATCTAGGTGATTGCATAAATAGCCTCATCATCAACGTGATACCTTTACCCTTTCCATTTGACCGTAGGGGTCATATCATTCATGTATGGGTCTTCCGCTACATTGACATTCAATCATGGATGTGATTTTTGGCTTTAGTACATAGCCACTTGTATATGTCTTTAATTTGGGCATGACCACCCTTTGATTTTGAGGATGAGATCATTGTAGGAGGGAATGGTTTTTAATGAATTAGATTTGGTTGCACATGCACATGGTGAATGGGCCTAGGCACTTGGGATTAGGGTCATTTACATGGGTACTTTTAGGGGGCTTTGGGCTATTCTAGGCATAGGGCTCATAGGCATTGTACCCTTTTTGATGATATTCATTTTCATGAGTACACTTACTCTTTGGAGCTCTAAGATTCCATGGTGGACTTCTCCCTCTTGAGATGTAAGGATGGTGACCCACACCCATGTTGTCACTCTATGCCTTGAGTGGCCAACCCTAGTTTCTTGCACTTCTTATGGATCTTCAAAGCATGTAGAATGGGCACTGCAAAAGAGATTCAAGAGTGTCAATATTTTATCAATGTAAAAAATTAATTCAAAATAACCAACACAACCACTTTAAAATATCTAGAACTTCAAACTTAACTTACATTTTTCTTGTGTAGTATTTGTTGTGTCTCTCTTTGCTTTCACCTCCGCACATATTTGGTGAGAATACCCATTTTGGTCTTCTTGGGAATTTTGACATGAGAGAAATCTTGTCTTCATACTATCTAGAAAGAGGGAAGTGAGATAGTGGGGTTTAGAGTTTCTTTTTGTGACTCCACATATAAACTGTATACCTCTCTTTTAGTAAAATTATTGGGGAGATGTCTGAAGTTTGAGTTAGGTCTTACTTCTCCATTGAAAGATCCCTGCCCCCTCCGCGCAATGAATTCAGGGTTGCTAGCAGCGGAAGTAGCACTTCTTGTGTAGGGCAGAGCCTCTCACTTGGGGCCTCGCCCACAGATATCGACACAAGAGACTAATCCCTTGGTTCTTCCAAAACTGAACCTGAAAAAACTTCCCTTGCCCAGAAAGCACGGGCGATTCCTCCAGGATATTTTTATTTTAACGTAGTCAAGAGCCTTAACTAACCCAACAGATCTGATCGAACCTATAATTCACATGGTCAGATCAAGGAGAAAACTTGCACTTGGATCATAGAGACCAACGCTTTTTTCCTCATCGAGAGGCATAGCCGTTGATTCTTTTCCATAGAACAAGGACTGTCTGGGATTTACTTCATCTATCGTACCATAATAGGATTGAGTCTCATTTTAGGGATCCATCAGTCCAGCCTACTAACCCCATCCCAGTCCCATGGGTTAGCCAGCCGCCCAACCACTATAGTGATAGGATCCATTTAATAATTTGGTTATGTTTGTCTCGGGTACCAGGGAAAAGAGTTCCCAAGCCCCCTAGCCAGCGCTTCATGCAAATTTCAAGATAGTCACACCACTTACATACCCATTATGAAATTGCCTTTTTCACACATTCGGTTGTCTTTAAAACAATCTTTGAATGAAACCATAGCATCACTGATCATAATACTCCAAAATATTTGGTTGAATTCTAATTTTCAATCATTTCTTCATCGGTGTACCTATGGCATCATTGGCAACCAGAACGCTCACCACCTGTCCACTCAGGGGACTTTTCAATAGTTCGTAGTACCCGGCAATATATTCACTTATAAAAATCTAGACGAACTCTCTGTTGAAGATCAGCAAGATCAACCAACAGATCTATATAAAAGAGCCATGGACTGATCCGTTGAGTGAAAAGATACAAGGGAGAAGAGAGCTTGAGCTCTTGCAAGCACACACACACTCACAATACCCTAAAAGAGAACACACAAGGTGAGAGGTTAAAAATCTTCTTCTTCTTCACACAACACTCAACACACCATATACAAAAATAAATATGAAAAGGTAGTCAACCAAATATGAAAAGGTAGTCAACCAAATACATACTAGGGTTCTCTATAGTGTGAACCCAACTAAATGAGCTGGCGCTATAACTATGCCAGCACACTCTAGAATGGCTGTCACATAGCCTGTCATCCCACTGGCCGCATATATCACCCATGATCTCACCAACCATGCCAGTGGTGTAAGAGTGGGGCATATCCCCCTGGCGGGTCATCAGTGTCCACCGCCTCACTAGATGAGCTCGATATCTCAACACTCCCCCTTGAGCTCAACTCCATCTCATGTACACCAAGCGAAGCCCTGAATATGTGGAGCTTCTCTGTACCCAATGCTTTGGTGAAGATGTCAGCTACCTGATCCTGTGTACTGACATACATAAGGTCAACGACTCCATCTTATGTACACTAAGCGAAGCCCTGAATCTGTGGAGCTTCTCTGTACCCAATGCTTTGGTGAAGATGTGAGCTACCTGATCGTGTGTGTTGACATAAACAAGGTCAACAACTCCTCCCAAAACCTTCTCTCTGACAAAATGGTAGTGGACCTCTATATGCTTTGTGCAAGCATGAAAAACTCGGTTCCTGGCCAACTGTATACTGCTAATGTTGTCACAAAAAATGACAACTTGTCTATCCACTGATAGACCCAAATGTGCAACAAGTAACTTTCTCAACCAAGCTACCTCATATGCTGCCATAGCAGCACCTCTGTACTCAGCCTCTGTAGTACTGGTGGATAGAGTAACCGTAGGCTGCTTCTTGCTGCTCCAAGTCACAACAGCACTCCCCAAAAAAAACATGAAGCCACTAGTAGATCTTCTATCTGAGATACTACCAGCCCAATCAGCATTTGTGTACCCATATACACAAATCTCTTTCCTAGTTTCATAAAATAGTCCACAATGCAAAGTAGACCTCACATACCTCAATATGCATCTCAATGCATCCAACTGCGTCTTCCGAAGAACCTACATAAACTGACTCACAAACCTAACAACATAGCTCAAATCTGGCCTGGTGATCGTCATGTAGATCAAGCTTCCTACTATTCGCCTTGTCTCTGCATGTGGTGACCTAATCCCCTCAATGCCCAAGAAATATCTGAGCTCCCCCAGATCCTTCATCTCAAACTTCTGTCTAAGCAAGATCTTTACGTCAAAGATATCTACATCATGGTCCCCCGTAATGATCAGGTCATCTACATAGATGACAACAAACACAACCCCTCTATCACTGTGTCTCACATAGAGCGAGAAATCTGCATTGGCTACATGAAAGCCAATAGTGAGACAAGATATTCAGAAATCTTGTCATACAATACTCTTGGTGCTTGTTTTAAGCCATACAAGGCTTTCTTCAACCTGCAAACATGCTCAGGGTGACTCACATTCTCATAACCAGGTGGCTGCAACATATACACCTCTTCGTGCAAATCCCCATGCAAAAATGCATTCTTTATATCCATCTGATGTAAAGACCATTGCTTTGACGCAGCCACTGCTATCACAACTCTTACTGTTGCCATCTTGGCAACTGGGCTGAAAGTTTCCTCATAATCAATGCCATATGTCTGTGCATATCCTTTGCCTACCAGTCTAGCCTTGTACCTACTTATGCTTCCATCACTTTTATGTTTTACTTTGTACACCCACTTGCATCCAATGGCTTTCTTGCCTTCAGGAAATTGCACTAAATCCCAAGTCTCATTTCCATATAGTGAATCTATCTCCTCATCCATAGCTTTCTCCCAACACACATTTCCAACAGCCTCATCAATGCATGTGGGCTCTACAACCTGTACAACTTTTGCCATGTATGCATAGTGATATGCCATATAACCATCATAGGTAAACCTCTGCATAGGGTTCTTCACTCTCCTAGATCTTTGCAGCTTTGCATTCATGGCTTCCATAGCCTTCTTTACACCACAGGTGTTCTCATAGCTGGTATCCCAAGATCCTCATCAAGGCTCATCTCTGAGCCACTAGATTCTCCATCAACATGAGAATGCCCTTTGTAGAAATGTGAGGCATACTAAGGGGCTCAATCACTTTCTCTTTACCTTTATGTGATATACTAATCACATTTGTAGGACTAGTATTATGATGCAGCCTACCACTCCATGGTCTATCAACTGAACCACTAGATGAGGACTCTCTTGTTCCACTCAAAGACTGTGATTGCTTACTTGCATTCTGTGCGACCACATTCCACTCACATCAACCCCAACAGCTTCTTTTTCAGCAGCATACCAGTTGCTCATCTCATCAAAAACAACATCCCTGCTTACCCTCTACTCACGTGTAGCACGGTTATAACACCTGTATCTCTTTTGCTCAACGGAATACCCAATAAACACACATTTTTTAGCTTTTGGATCCAGCTTAGTTCTCAACTCATCTGGCACATGCCAATATGCAATGCATCCAAAGACTTTCAGATGAGACAAATCAGGGTTTTTTGCCAGTAAACCTCTCCTCTGGAGTTACATCATGTATGGCTGCAGTTGGAGTCTTGTTCATGATGTAAACTGCTGTGGAAACAGCCTCAGCCCAATAGCTATACAACATATTCTTCTCTCCCATCAATGCTCATGCAATCTCAGCAATGTGCCTATTTTTCCGCTCAGCAACTCCATTTTGTTGCGGAGTGTATCTGCATGTAAACTGTCTCCGAATACCATTCTTCTTCAAAAATTCAGAGAACTCATTGGAGAAGTACTCTCCCCCTCCATCTGACCTTAGGCTCTTTACGTATTTCCCTATTTGCTTTTTAACCATAACTTTGAAATTTTGAAAATGAGTAACACCTCACCCTTCTCCTTCATGAAGTATACCCACACTTTCCTTGTGTGGTCATCAATAAATGTCACATAATACTTGCAGCCTCCCATAGACATGGACTTCGTAGGACCCCATACATCTGAATGCACAACATCTAGTGCATTTCTACTCACGTGGAAATACATGCTTTGTTTGCTTTCCAAATTGGCATGCTTCACATATTTTTTGCATACCTTCAACTTTAAATGTGAGTAGAAATGCACAACATCTAGTGCATTTCTACTCACATTTCTCTCATGTGGAAATACATGCTTTGTTTGCTTTCCAAATTGGCATGCTTCACATATTTTTTGCATACCTTCAACTTTAAACTTTGGTAGCCCTGTCACAATTCCTTTAGTCTGCATAGACTTCATTCTCTACACATTCACATGTCCAATTCTTTTATGCCAAATGTCTGTGTCTGCAACAATTCCTGGACCATTTGCAAACATCGCAGCACTCACTTCACGCATGTTTACATTCAATGTAAACATTCTGCCTACTCTGTTGCCTTTTGCAACCAACCTCCACTTGTCTTTAAAGTCTTCAACATAACAACCATCAGGATTAAACCAAACCTGCAAACCTTGCTCAATCATTAGGCTAATTGAAACCAGATTCTTTGTTATGTTTGGAACATGAAGTACATCTACAAGGTACTTCACTTTTCCATCCTGCATAGACAATGGCACATCTCCAACATGGGCAATTGGATGAGCACTGTCATCCCCTGTCTGCACAAAACTTGGTCTTTCAAGGTTTTTCATCTCCTTGAACCACTTCCCCCATGACCTCATGTGGTTCGAAGCACCTGAATCAATGTACCATACATTATCTTTATGTGCTGCTTCAACATTTTCAGACATGGCATTAACGACATGCTACATAACAAACAACCTTTCATTATCCTCATTGTTTTTTCTCAAGGATGCATAGTTAATTTGCTGCGATTTTCCATTTTGCATGTCAGCTTGCTTCTTATAACAATTTGCCTGCACATGTCCAGGCTTACCACAATAAAAGCATCCACGTGTATCATTATACTGCCTTTGCCAATTTCCACAACCTCTTTGACTCCCCCTGCCTGTGAATTGGCCTCTTCCACCTGCGTGTTGTTGTTGTTGTGAATTCTGGGACTGTTGTTGTTGCTGGTGCTGGCTATAATTTTCATTACCTGTTCGGCCACCTCCTTGGCCGCATCCACGGCCTCCTCTACCTCGTCCTCTTCTTGAACTTGCGTAGAAGGCCTGTTGCTGTGAACTCTTTTTGTTTTGTGAAGACTGTTGGTCTTCACCCAAGCTCTTCTCTTCTATAATCAACATAGACACGAAATATGTGAAGTTGGGAATGTTTTCCCAAGTTTGAATAGACGTCTTGAACGCCTTGTATTGTGGCTTGAGACCACGTAGACAGACTTCCACCTTATCATCATCATTTACTGAAACGCCAATAGATGCAAGGGATTCCACAATACCCTTGATCTTCAATGCATAGTCATTCACATACGTACTCTTTTTCTCCACAGTATGAAGTTCATTCTTCAACTGTATCTTTCGTGCCTTGGTATTTGTTTTATAGAGTCTTACCAAGGTGTCCCAAGCCTCCTTGGGGGACTTGGCATCATGTATGTTCCCAATCATGGTGTCCTGTATACTGATAGAGAGCCAATACATAACTTTTCTGGCTCCTTGGTTTTAATCCTTGAAGTCTTTCACATCTGCAGCAGTCGGATTGATCTCCGGTATCTCTAGTGCCTCTTCATGCTCACCTTCTATGTAGTCCCAGTAACCCTTTCCCATCAAGAAATTTGTTAACCTGAACCTCCAAGCATGGATGTTGTTCTTATTAAGCTTCTCAGCAACAATTTGGTATGCCATCATTTGACATCTTGCCAAACACACAAATTTACCAGAAACAGCACTCTGGTTACTGCTGTATTTTCTACAGCGGTACTGTACTACACTCAAATGTCACAACCAGTGACCTCAATGTGCATACATACACCCAATGGCAACTGCTCGGGGGGGTCACTATATGTAAATCCTCTATATCACGTGCGTTCAAGGCCTATTTAAAAAGTCCCTTATCTGTGAATTTTTTAGTGAATATAATGTATCCTTTCCTATTCAAATCTGTAAAATTTTTTTAAAATACAATAAATAAATCCCCTCTGTAAATATATTTCTGTAAGTTTTAAATATTTAAAATGTCCTTCTGTTGAACCCACGTGATACTTACATATTTATACGAGTGACCCCCCCCCCCCCTGAGGGCAACTATTGACCTCCTTGTTGCAGCACACACAATGTCTGCACAACCAATCTGTCTTCTTGCAGTTCTTAAAACAGAGTTCTGCATAGAATCGATGACTTACTCCCAGTGCTCAAAATCCTGCTTTCTGAAAAACTCAGGTCCTAACGCGCCCAAAACGCGTTTTCGGCCTGAAAAAGTAAGTCCAATAGGATAGGTTAATTGCCCTATAGCTTTACTCCTGCGAAGAAAGCTCCTCAATCAGAGATCGTTTGCCGGTGCCTCCCGTAGAGCTCCCGACAAGGGTGTAGTCGCCAACACAAATAGGGAAGAGTAGATGAAGCTCTTACCCTCGTACTGCTTCATGTGCTTCTCTTCCTTGCAACTCAGCCCTTAGCATGAACCAGGCTCTGATACCATGAAAAGATGCAGGGGAGAAGAGAGCTTGAGCTCTTGTAAGCACACACAGACTCACAAAACCCTAAAAGTGAACACACAAGGTGAGAGGCTGAAAATCTTCTTCTTCTTCAATCAACACTCAACACACCATGTACAAAGATAAGAGTACACACAATATGAAAAGGTACTCAACCAAATACATACTAGGGTTCTCTATAGTGTGAACCCAACTAAATGAGCTGGCACTATAACTATGCCAGTCTCTAGAATGGCTGTCACACAGCCTGTCATCCCACTAGCTGCATACCACCCATGATCTCACCAACCATGCCAGTGGTGTAAGTGTGGGGCCTATCCCCCAGGTCATCAGTGTCCACTGCCTCACTAGATGAGCTCGATATCTCAAAATTCAGGACCGGCAAGGTCAATCAACCAGATCCATACCCGAGTTCAGAAAACAACTCTAACACTTTGTTCCATTTTTCATCCTCGACGCACGTGTGGGTATCTTGCCGACCCACAGCCCGAGCACCGTATGGTCAGCACCCTCTAGGATCCTTTGCAGGTGACCTAGTGCTTCTGATAGGCCGCTTCCTTGGTTCCTCATCCATACCAAAAGCTCACCATTTAAATCAAACCGAGGCTGGTCAAGACCTTGGCCGACCTTGCTACGTGAGACGTCCTCGATTGACTCTCCGTCAGCTGTTGCAACTTTATCACTTAGGTCTCCATGACCTCATTCACAAGACAGTCAAAATGCTTCCCCAACATTCTTGACATAAAACACTCATTTAAAAACAGGTCATAAATACAGTTTCTATAACGAACTCTCGTCTTTCCACATTGTTTCACATCAATCTACATTTCCTAATCCATGTCCAATCATATGTATTCCCATCGTCCTTCATCCATTCTCATCCAATCACATCATATTCCATCTCATCACATCTATCCACATTTATCCTTATCACATCTCATTCATTCACATCTACCCATGTCCACATCTCAGTCATTCACATCTACCCATGTCCACATCTCAGTCATTCACATCTACCCATGTCCACATCTCATTCATTCACATCTATCCATGTCCACATCTCATCACATTACATTCATTCATATCTCATCCATTCATATATACCTCAATCCACATCACATCACATCCATTTCACATCACATCTATCCCGATTCACATCACATCACATCACATCTCAGCCATTCACATTCACATCACATCACATCTCATCTCATCCATTCACATCTATCCCGATTCACATCACATCCATTTCACATCACATCTCATCCATTCACATCTATCCTGATTCACATCACATCACATCACATCCATTCACATCCATTCACATCCATTCACATCCATCACATCACATCCATTCACATTCATCACATCCATCACATTCATTTATATCACATCCATTCATATCCATCACATCACATCCATCACATTCATTTATATCACATCCACTCATATCCATCACATCACATCCATCACATTCATTTATATCACATCCATTCATATCCATCACATCACATCCAGTCATATCCATCATATTCATTCTCATCACCATCCCATCACATACATTCTATCCACATTCCATCACATCACATCCAGTCATATCCATCATATTCATTCTCATCACCATCCCATCACATACATTCTATTTACATCACATCCACATCTATCCACATCATATCTCATTCATACACATCCCATCTCATTCATCCACATCCATCGAGTCATTCACATCATGCACGACTATCCACATCCACATCCATTCATATCCATCACATCACATCCATCACATTCATTTATATCACATCCATTCATATCCATCACATCACATCCAGTCATATCCATCATATTCATTCTCATCACCATCCCATCACATACATTCTATCCACATTACATCACATCCACATCTATCCACATCATATCTCATTCATACACATCCCATCTCATTCATCCACATCCATCGAGTCATTCACATCATGCACGACTATTCACATCCATCCATTCATTCACATTCACACCTATCACTTCACATCTCATCACATTCACATCCACAACCCTTTACATCACATCACACCCACATCCCTTTACATCACATCACATTCATTCACATCCACATCCCCTCTACATCACATCACATCTCATTCCACATCCACATCCACATCAATTTACATCACATCACATCTTATCGCATCCACATCCATATCTATTTACATCACATCACATCCTATCACATCCACATCCACATCCATTTACATCACATCACATCCAATCACATCCACATCCACGTCCATTTACATCACATCACATCCTATCACATCCACATCAACATCCATTTACATCACATCACATCCTATCACATCCACTCCACATCCATTTACATCACATCACATCCTATCATATCCACATCCACATCCATTTACATCACATCACATCCTTTCACGTAACCTCACATCTCATTCTCATCTCATCATTCACATCCACATTCATTTACATCACATTCTTTCACATACACATACACATCCACATCCATTTACTTTACATCTCATCCTTTCACATAGCCTCACATCTCATTCTCATCTCATCATTCACATCCACATTCATTTACTTCACATCTCATCCACATTCATTTACATCACACCACATCCTGTCACATCCCATTCACATCTTATCACATCCATTCACATCTTATCACATCCATTCACATCCTATCACATCTCATTCCCATTTAGTAGCTTTTTCTACTTCGATACCGACGATGGGACTTTTTATAAATTTATGCCAATTGCTTGGTCTAGGTAAAGGTTCTTTTTCTCGAGACGGCTATTTTCATATTCTTTCTCAAATTCCTCAAGTGAAATATGTTCAATATTCTTCTTTTGAATAAAAGAATTCATGGGATTTACAAAAATCAAATTTACCCATATTTCCCAATAATGCTCAAAATTCCACTTTTGATAAATATTCATAAATTGAATTATACTAAAAATTTCTCTTTTTCCATTTAATTTCTTGGATCTCAAATATCATGGGAATTCCTCTTTTTGCATTTAATTAATTGCATTCCAAATGTCATGGAAATTCCTCTTTTATAATAAAATAAATTTATCTAAAAATCCTCTTTTCTTTAATAAAAATATCCATGATCCTAATATGACAAGAATTCTACTTTTACCATTTAAATGATTGAATTCCAAATGTCATGGGAATTCCTCTTTTATCATTTAAATTTTCTCATGCATAAAATAAATTTATCTTAAATTTATCTTTGAATTCAATTAAAATATCCATTAATTCTAATATGCTAAGAATTCCATGTTTTCCACATTCTTGTGTTAGACGTGGAGCACTAAAAAATTCTTTCCACCACCCCTAGAACTAATGATTTTGAATGCTTGGAATAGATTGATACCCAATCTCCTAGTTATTCCCTCAACTTGGTTCCACTTTTGAAACTCGAAACATCTTTGGCACCCAAAAGGACACACCATCCCTCATTTCTTCTTCCCTCCTTGATCCACAAAAGTGGTTAGCTCAGTCAACCACTTTCTGCTACTTCTTCTTTCTCATATGTCTGTTAATCTCTCATGGCAACCGAAAGTAGACTGAAACGAGCAAGGAGAAGTATCTCATCTGATGTGTTGTATAACATAAAAGACGAGAACGAAGAATGGATTCCCCAAGTATATAGGAAGTACTCTTGGGTCACTATGCAGCTAGGAAAACGTGGCCATTACCGAGTGAAGGGAAAGGCATCTGAAGACTTGGCCAAACATTGGAAAGGAAGGATCCTTGACTTCAAGATGGCACTAGGAGGGAAAACTGTCAAAGAAGTGTTGATCCAGCATGTATTCATGCAAAAAGAGATCAACGTGGGACCATTGGAAGGACTTCCAAGACACTAAGTGCTTGTGTTTTGTATTCCAATGTTGCAAATAAGGTGATTGATATACATTTTTCTGCCTTGCACAGATTTGTACCCATCCAATCTCCAGAAGTGGGAGCCTGCACAATGCTTGATGGGATTCTTGAATGTCGTACATGGTGAGGTGGGGAAACTTCAATATGAAGGTCGTGCACCAACAAGTGATCTCGCAAGAAGTAGAACATATTTCTATGACTCATTTTATACCTTGCCCACTCAATCGAGTCGACATGGAAAGTTGGAACGTATTCCTTTGCCTGCACTTGATAGTCGTGAGTGGCCATTGCTTGATACAGAAGTGATAGAGTCATACAGGACCAAAATGTTTAATGATATTAAATGTGCTATGAAGCCTAGCATTGGTGCAAGAAATGTCCAATTAAGTTTGTTTGTTCCAATTGCATGCTTTGTTGATTTATTTTCTGATTGTAAACAATTGAGAAAAACTAGAACAACTTTTATGTGCAAAGATATAGATGAAGCCTGGCTTGATCATTTGTTTGACAAAGGTTGGAGAGTGAAATCATCAAAGGGAGATGATTTGATTGAATGTCGATTAAACACCTCCGACATTGCATTTCGGTGAGTGTTATAACATTCAAATGTCTTTTTGTGAAACAGTTACAAAGCTTATTTGATTATATTCGGAAAATTATCCTAATGATATTTTGGAATCAGATACTATATTGCCAGGCAACATCTGTGCATATGTCATTTACTTATAGAAGGTGGCGATGGATCAACAACAACTAGGAAAGCATGGACCAAGATACAAGAGATGGCAGCCGCTCTTGCTTAATAGATATAGTTATGATTCGACAGGGTCACCCATCATTGACATTGGAAGTGGAAGAGAATTGGACTCTCGAATATGTTAGGAAGGAATTAGAAGTAGCTATTCAAAATCCTCTAGATCAATTTTGCTTCAAGCTCGATGGTCGGAAGGTAAGTAGAAGAAGAGAGCATTAGATCATTTGTAAAGATGTTGCAGCCCCACATGAAGTGGAGGCACTAGAAGATATATGATGTGACCATGTATATGTATACGGTGACAATGTATTTTCCATATGCAATAAACTTATCTATTCGAAACATTGCTTTTGTAATGCTTTATTGTTTAAAACAATGTATTGAAGGTAAAAATTCCCAATTGAATTTTTATGTACACAAATAGGCCTAAAGTAAGAAAACAAGAAGTGAAGGAACACAGTAGCAAATTTAATCCTCTGATTTTTAAATTAAAAGTGCATTTACAATTAATGTTCTCTCTCCAATAACACTAAATATGTGTAAAAAAATATAAATGTACATGTGTAGTTGTTGCATATTTACAAATAGTATGTTACAGAGTGGAGTACATTTGTTGGAAGAAGCAATCCAACAACACATCAATAAGGAAAAAACTATATATTACTGGAACCCATAGGACTGGGCTTCAGCATGGAGCCATGGCTCTTCTCCCAAGTACGGAGCCCATGTAAGAGGCTCATGGGGCCTATCCCCCCTCGTCGTGGATTGGGCGAGATGAAGTCCATTGGGCCGTCTAGAGGCATTACTTCTGCGACCTCGATCATTTTCGCAATCGTTTCCTCCCTAAACGTTTGGACTCGGCTTCAGGATGGAGCCATGGCTGTTCTCCCAAGTACGGAGCCCATGTAAGTGGCTTAGGGGGACCTATCCCCCCTCGTGGATTGGGCGAGATGAGGTCCACTGGGCCGTCTGGAGGCATTACTTTTGCGACCTCGATCATTTTCGCAATCATTTCCTCCCTAAACGTTTGGACGTCTAGGTCCACGTAACGAGACATGGATGGAAACTGTCATCACAATTCATCAAGGCATAAGATCAACATGACAATATACAAGAAGATAAACAAGAGTACGCATGCGTATGGGAGCTGAAAAATGCTTACATCCTCTGAAGGGAGCTGAAAAATGCTCCGTAGTAGCAACAATGCATTGAGAGCAACCCTCCACCCATAGCTATAACCATCATCTTGTTTGGGCACACTAACCCTTCGAATGGTCGCTCGCTCCACGGTGTCAATGTCCATGCTCAGGCTCTCATAAGCGTGTTGAGATATCGAGCTCTAGTGAGGCGGTGGACACTGATGACCCGCCTGGGGGATAGGCCCCGCACTTACACCACACTGGCATGGTTGGTGAGATCTTGGGTGATATGCGGCCAGTGGGATGACAGGCTGTGTGACAGCCACAGAGACTGGCATAGTTATAGCGCCAGCTCATTTAGTCGGGTTCACATTATAGAGAAACCGTGTATGTATTGGTTGAGTACCTTTCATATTGTGTGTACTCTCATTCTTGTATATGGTGTGTTGAGTGTTGAGTAGAGAAGAAGAAGATTTTCAGCCTCTCACCGTGTGTGTTCTCTATTAGGGTTTGAAAGTGTGTGTGTGTGCTTGCAAGAGCTCAAGCTCTCTTCCCCCCTGCATCTTTTCATGGTATCAGAGCCTGGTTCGTGCTAAGGGCTGAGCTGCAAGCAAGAGAACCACAGGAAGCGGTACGAGGGTAAGAGCTTCAACTACTCTTCCCTATTGTGTTGGTGACTACACCCTTGTCGGGAGCTCTACGGGAGGCACCGGCAAACGATCTCCGATTGAGGAGCTTTCTTCGCGGGAGTGAAGCTATAGGGCAACTACACAGTCCTACGATCAGTCCTACGATCAGTCCTACGGACTGATATTTGCTACTACGGACTGATATTTGCGGGCCGAAAACGCGTTTCGGGCGCGTCTGGACCTCCGTTTTTCAGAAAGCAAGCGATTTCGGGCACTGCGGGTAAGTCATCGATTCTCTGCAGAACTCTGTTTTAAGAACTGCAGGAAGACAGATTGACTGTGCAGACACTGTGGGTGCTGCAAAGAGGTCTACAGTTGCCATTGGGTGTATGTATGCACATTGAAGTCACTGGTTGTGACATTTGAGTACTACAGTACCGCTGTGCAGAAAATACTGCAGGTTGTGCAGAAAAACCAGAGTGCAGTTTCTGGTAAAATTGTGTGTTTGGCAAGATGTCTAATGATGGCATAACACAGATTGTGGCTGAGAAGCTGGATAAGAATAACTTCCATGCTTGGAGGTTCAGGTTGACGAATTTCCTGATGGGAAAAGGCTATTGGGACTACATAGAAGGCGAGCATGAAGAGGCACCGGAGATACCGGATATAAATCCGACTGCTGCAGATGTGAAAGAGTTTAAAGACTGGAACCAAGGAGCCAGGAAGGTTATGTATTGGCTTTCCATTAGTATATAGGACACCATGATTGGGCACATTCAGGATGCCAAGTCCCCCAAGGAGGCATGGGACACCTTGGTAAAGCTGTATGAAACAAATACCAAGGCACGTAAGATACAGTTGAAGAATGAACTTCATACTGTGGAGAAAAAGAGCATGTCTGTGAATGACTATGCGTTGAAGATAAAGGGTATTGTGGAATCCCTTGCATCTATTGGTGTGTCAGTAGATGATGATGATAAGGTGGAGGTCTGTCTACGTGGTCTCGGGCCACAATACAAGGCGTTCAAGACGTCCATTCAGACTCGGGAAAACATTCCCAACTTTACAGATTTGGTGTCTATGCTGATTATCGAAGAGAAGAGCTTGGGTGAAGACCAACAGACTTCACAAAGCAAAAACAGTTCAGAGCAACAGGCCTTCTACACGAGTTCAGGAAGAGGACGAGGTAGAGGAGGCCGTGGATGCGGTCAAGGAGGTGGCCGAACAGGTAATCAGAATTATGGCCAGCAGCAGCAGCAGCAACAACAGTCCCAGAATCAACAACAACAACAACACGCAGGTGGAAGAGGCAAATTCAGAGGCAGGGGGAGTCAAAGAGGCCGTGGAAATTGGCAAAGGCAATATAATGATGCACGTGAATGCTATTATTGTGGTAAGACAGGACATGTGCAGGCAGAATGTTATAAGAAGCAAGCTGACATGCAAAATGGGAAAGTGCAGCAAAACAACTATGCATCCTCAAGCAGAAAAAATGAGGATAATGAAAGGTTGTTTGTTATGCAGCATGTCGTGAATGCCATGTCTGAAAATGTTGATGCAGCACAAAAAGATAATGTATGGTATGTGGATTCAGGCGCTTCGAACCACATGACGAGTCATGGAGAGTGGTTCAAGGAGATGAAAAACCCGGAAAGACCAGGTTTTGTGGAAACAGGGGATGACACTGCTCATCCAATTGCCCACGTTGGAGATGTGCCATTGTCTATGCAGGATGGCAAAGTGAAGTACCTTGCAGATGTACTTCATGTACCGAACATAACAAAGAATCTGGTTTCAGTTGGCCAGATGATTGAGTAGGGTTTGCAGGTTCGGTTTAACCCTGATGGGTGTTATGTTGAAGATTTTAAAGACAAGTGCAGGTTGGTTGCAAAAGGCAACAGAGTGGGCAGAATGTTTACGTTGGATGTAGACATGCCTGAAATGAGTGCTGCAATGTTTGCAAATGGTTCAGGAGTTGTTGCAGACACAGACATATGGCATAAAAGGATTGGTCATGTGAATGTGCAGAGATTGAAGTCTATGCAGACAAAAGGAATTGTGACAGGGCTGCCAAAATTTAAAGTGGAAGGTATGCAGAAAATATGTGAAGCATGCCAATTTGGGAAGCAAACAAAGCATGTGTTTCCACGTAACAGGTATGTGAGCAGAAATGCACTAGATGTTGTGCATTCAGATGTATGGGGTCCTGCGAAGACCGTGTCTATGGGAGGCTGCAGGTACTATGTCACTTTCATTGATGACCACACAAGGAAAGTGTGGGTATATTTCATGAAGGAGAAGAGTGAGGTGTTCACTCACTTTCAGAATTTCAGAGTTTTGGTTGAAAAGCAAACAGGGAAATATGTAAAGTGCCTAAGGTCAGATGGAGGGGGAGAGTACTTCTCCAATGAGTTCTCTGAATTCTTGAAGAAGAATGGTATTCGGAGACAGTTTACATGCAGATACACTCCGCAGCAAAATGGAGTTGCTGAGCGGAAAAACAGGCACATTGCTGAGATTGCGCGAGCATTGATGGAAGAGAAGAATATGCCGCATTGCTATTGGGCTGAGGCTGTTTCTACAGCAGTATACATCATGAACAGGACTCCAACTGCAGCCATACATGATGTAACTCCAGAGGAGAGGTTTACTGGCAGAAAACCAGATTTGTCTCATCTGAAAGTTTTTGGATGCATTGCATATGTGCATGTGCCAGATGAGCTGAGAACTAAGCTGGATCCGAAAGCTGAAAAATGTGTGTTTATTGGATATTCCCTTGAGCAAAAGGGATACAAGTGTTATAACCCTGCTACACGTGAGTTGAGGGTAAGCAGGGATGTTGTCTTTGATGAGATGAGCAGCTGGTATGCTGCTGAAAAAGAAGCTATTGGGGCTGATGTGAGTGGAAGTGTGGTTGCACAGAATGCAGGTCAGCAATCACAGTCTTTGAGTGGACCAGGAGAGTCCTCATCTAGTGGGTCTGTTGATAGACCATGGAGTGGCAGGTTACGTCATAATACCAGTCCTGCAAATGTGATTAGTACATCACGTAAAGGAAAAGAGAAAGTGGTTGAGCCCCTTGGTATGCCTGACATTTCTGCAGGGCATTCTCATGTTGATGGAGAGTCTAGTGGCTCAGATATGAGCCTTGATGAGGAGCTTGGGATCCCAGCTATGAGAACACCTGGTGTAAAGAAGGCTATGGAGGCCATGAATGAAAAGCTGCGAAGATCAGGGAGAGTGAAGAACCCTGTGCAGAGATTTACATATGATGGTTATGTGGCACATCACTATGCATATATGGCAAAGGTTGTGCAGGTTGTTGAACCCACATGCATTGATGAGGCTGTTGGAAATGTGAATTGGGAGAAAGCTATGGATGAGGAGATGGATGCACTATATGGAAATGAAACTTGGGATTTAGTGCAATTGCCAGAAGGCAAGAAAGCCATTGGATGCAAGTGGGTGTACAAAGTTAAACATAACAGTGATGGGAGCATAAACAGGTACAAGGCTAGATTGGTAGCCAAAGGATATGCGCAGACATATGGGATTGATTATGAGGAAACTTTCAGCCCAGTTGCCAAGATGGCAACGGTGAGAGTTGTGATAGCAGTGGCTGCGTCAAAGCAATGGTCTTTACATCAGATGGATGTAAAGAATGCATTCTTGCATGGGGATTTGCAAGAAGAGGTGTATATGTTGCAGCCACCTGGTTATGAGGATGTGGGTCACCCCGAACATGTTTGCAGGTTGAAGAAAGCCTTGTATGGCTTAAAGCAAGCACCAAGAGCATGGTCTGACAAGATTTCTGAATATCTTGTCACTATTGGCTTTCATGTAGCCAATGCAGATTTCTCATTGTATGTGAGACATGGTGATAGAGGAGTTGTGCTTGTTGTCATCTATGTAGATGACTTGATCATTACGGGGGACCATGATGCAGAGATCTTTGATGTGAAGATCTTGCTTAGACAGAAGTTCGAGATGAAGGATCTGGGGGAGCTCAGATATTTCTTGGGCATTGAGGTGATTAGGTCACCACATGGTATTGGATTACTCTGCAGAGACAGTATGGCTTGGACATGTTGTCCAAGTATGGTATGACAGGCTGTAAGCCTATTTCTGTGCCATTGGATCAGAATGGCAAGTTGAGTGCAGATTCAGGAGAGATCTTGGAGGATCCTACTATGTATAGACGCATAGTAGGAAGTTTGATCTACATGACGATCACCAGACCAGATTTGAGCTATGCTGTTGGGTTGGTGAGTCAGTTTATGCAGGTTCCACGGAAACCGCATTTGGATGCAGTGAGACGCATACTGAGGTATGTGAGGTCTACTTTGCATTGTGGACTATTCTATGAGACTGGGACAGAGATATGTGTACATGGGTACACAGATGCTGATTGGGCTGGTAGTATCTCAGATAGAAGATCTACCAGTGGATTCATGTTTTCTTTTGGGAGTGCTGCTGTGACTTGGAGCAGCAAGAAGCAGCCTACGGTTGCTCTATCGAGTACAGAGGCCGAGTACAGAGGAGCTGCTATGGCAGCATGTGAGGTAGCTTGGTTGAGAAAGCTACTTGGAGATTTGGGTCTATCAGTGGATAGACAAGTTGTCATTTTCTGTGACAACATTAGCAGTATACAGTTGGCCAGGAACCCAGTCTTTCATGCTCGTACGAAGCACATAGAGGTCCACTACCACTTCGTCAGAGAGAAGGTCTTGGCAGGAGACCTTGACCTTGTTTATGTCAGCACAGAGGATCAGGTAGCTGACATCTTCACCAAAGCATTGGGTATAGAGAAGCTCCGCAGATTCAGAGCTTCGCTTGGTGTACATGAGATGGAGTTGAGCTCGAGGGGGAGTGTTGAGATATCGAGCTCTAGTGAGGCGGTGGACACTGATGACCCGCCTGGGGGATAGGCCCCGCACTTGCACCACTGGCATGGTTGGTGAGATCTTGGGTGATATGCGGCCAGTGGGATGATAGGCTGTGTGACAGCCACTCTAGAGACTGGCATAGTTATAGCGCCAGCTCATTTAGTCGGGTTCACATTATAGAGAACCCGTGTATGTATTGGTTGAGTACCTTTCATATTGTGTGTACTCTCATTCTTGTATATGGTGTGTTGAGTGTTGAGTAGAGAAGAAGAAGATTTTCAGCCTCTCACCGTGTGTGTTCTCTATTAGGGTTTGAAAGTGTGTGTGTGTGCTTGCAAGAGCTCAAGCTCTCTTCCCCCCTGCATCTTTTCAAAGCGGCCATTAGTTTCTTGACACCACTGCAAACAAAGACCAATCAATATCCTTATCAATCCAGACTTCTAACTTAAACAATAATATGTATCGTAATGATTTTAACTTACAGCAAAACATTACCATGGACACCAGATGTCGAATTTGCAAGGTAAATAACATTGTCTTGCACATCGACTAGAACAAGACTCCAATGGGCACTGCATCACATCCAAATAGATTTCTATTAGTTTCAAGCCAGATGAAAAACAAAATGCCTCCTCGCATTGTGGTGAATCGATTCACTGTGAAACGAGAGCACGTGCCAAAGGAAGCACTATATAGCTCGTGTATGGTGATTCGTATAAACATCATGCAAGAGAGATACAGAAACCATGATATGCCAAAAAAATTACTCGACCATCGTCCAGCTGGACCTCCCAAAACCAGTTCAGCACATCAAGGTATGGAACTGACTCTACTAGCAAAACTGTCGACACTAGTGAATCAATCTGGAACACCCGATGCTGTACATCCTCGAGCAATTGCGAAATAACAAAACTTCACAAGAAAACATATCAAGAGTTAGGCATAAACTTTTAAGAGCCAAGAATGAAAAATTGTGGGAGGACAGAGAAAAGAGTATACCTTGAAACACATCTGAGCACTTTGTCGTTGACTTCAGTTCTAGGATCAAACAAAATGTTTATCTCCTCAGCATGAATCGGGAAAGAACATCTTTGCCTCTAATATGATAAGGTACATAGAACTCCGACAACAAAAATTAAAGCGCCTCCCGATTCATAGCGTGGAGTGCGCGAACATTTTTTCTTTTTGTTTGCAATGCAAGCATTGCCACATGATGTTCCCTTTGAGCACTTGTTTGAAGATTTGCCCGAGTCTCATGTTCATGTTCTGGAACTCCCTCCGTCACCTCTTAAATTCTCACTTTTTGAATGGGACGAACATCCATAATTTGCACCATTCGTGCATCAGTAATTGTAACTGGCCTAAGTAACTTATCATATCTAAAACGAAGGGCTACTAGGCTGAAAAAATCTTTGTTCATCACTGTGACCCTGTGTGCATGGGCCACAAGAACGTAACTATCCAAAAAAATTCAATCATCCAATCCTCTGAGGCCTCCTGTAAGCAAAATAGGGCCGATGCCTTCCACCTAAACAAAATTCCATTTCGCTCGCAAATCCTCCTCACAAGCCTCTGGAAAGGTAATCTTGGAAAAGCAGCAATCGGGTGCTTCGTAAATCGTGTGATTTCTCATAGCGCTGACGAATGCTCTGCAAAACGCCTTTGTTTAGGCTGGAGTTTGGATAATCAGAAAGGACTGCTTGATTTCCTTGATCTTGAGGGATTCAGAGTGCCCATCTTCTTCCCACTAGATAGATGAGGGACCTGCATTGTCCTTGGGTCTAGCTGTATGCCTTACACGAGCCATCTGAAAATGCAAGAAAGTGCAGAAAACTTAGCTATTCAGTAGTACACGATTAACAATTCACCATAACGCGAGAGAGGGTGGCCAAGAAAGCAATATGCACTTCCTCATGTTATGTTGAATCCATTCACCATAACGCGAGATGAAGGGCCACTGAAAGCACAATAATCCTCCTCGCATTATGGTGAATTAATTGACACCTGTGCGAGGTGGATTATTGTCAATCCTTTGCCCTTTGATCTTGTGTTATAGTGAATTGATTCACCATAACGCGAGACCAAGGGCCAGTCAGAGCAAAACAATCCTCCTCGCATTATAGTGAATCGATTTACTACAACGGGAGGAGGATTATCGTGAATCTCTTACCATTCCATCTTGCATTTTGGTGGTTCGATTCACCATAACACATGGAGCCGTATTGAGATTCTAATGGCCCGTCATCTGCTTTAAGGTGAATCGAATCACCATAAAGCAAGATTCAATGGAAGAGGGCAAACAGTCAAAGAATAAACAAAACAATCAAGGAATATACAAAAAACTCACAAAACAATCAAGTAATATACAAAAACTCACATTTCATGCGTGGGAATGGATGGAGACTATCGTGTAGGAGGTGGAATATCGGTTCAGTAGTGTGGGGGTAGTTGAAAGTTGGAAGGAGGCAAACAAGAGGACGGACAAGGCGAAATCGATAAGAGGACGAAAAGGTGGCCTAATTAACGGCTTTGATTAGTCTTTATAGCGTGTACACGTGCAAGGTACATGGCGGGCTGTTACATGGCATTCATGGAATGGCGGGTGAAAAGGCGGCGCTGACGTATTGCATAGCATTAAAAACGGTTTTTAATTACCTCTCTTGCTTTGATTAGTCTTTATAGCATGTACATGTGTTAGGTACATGGCGGGCTGCCATGTGGCATTCATGGAATGGCGGGTGTAAACACGGTGCTAATGTGTCACATATCATTAAAAATGGTTTTTAATTGCCTCTCTTGGATACCCATCCGGTCGTATTCTCATTTATCTCCCCACACCAACGGCCTTCATCTCCATCAACGACTATCTCCTCCTACCCTCCATCAATCATCCTCCTTCATCGTCCTGTATATCAAATGACAAAGATAAACCTCCAACCTCCATCTCCATCTCCTGCGACCAACATCGATTCATTTTCCTGGTATTTTTATCTCTTTTGTGCTTCCTTCTCCTTGGTTTCATTCTTGCATAACTCCTTGCTTTGTTTTTTTGTGATAGAAACGTTATGGTGAATTTAAAACCTATGACTCCTTGCATTATGGTGAATTGACTCACCACAATGCGAGGAAGACTATTTTAATTCATTTGGCACCTCCTCTCTCAGTATGGGTACATGAGAAGTATCTTTATTTGTAATTCACCATAACGTGAGAGGCAAAAGTCCTCATGTAGCGGTGAATCAATTCACCATAACGCGAGCGAAGGTCCCATTAGGAAGCATAATATGCCTCCTCGCATTATGGTGAATCGATTCACCATAACACGAGAAGAGGTCCTTGACGAAGCTGCAATTTTATTTGCGTTAGGGAAAATAGATTCACTACAATGCGAGGAGGAATACCTGGCTTCCTCTGGCATCTCCTCTCGCATTATGTTGAATCCATTCACCACACAGAGATTTGGTGTTTAAGACCGACTGTCTCTTGATTCATTGCTTGAACTAATAGTTTTCATGTCTTATCTACACCCTTGAATTTAGCCATGGCGCAAGTTCAAGTTGAGTTTGATGTGGAGGAAGAGATTAAAGAAACACCTGCAAATCTGTTGTATGACTTCCTCTACAAATGTCGACATCATGATTTGCACCCTTCGATTTCGATGATGTTTAATTGTGATTTTTCTCTAGAGGATACACTTTCTAGCCATCCCGAATACTTTGAAGAGGCAAAGCAAGAGTTTGATGAGCTCACAAATGAAGATACAATGATGATTGATGGGAAAAACTACATTCATTTAAATCTCAAGGTGTCGCCGGAGAAGAAGCAGAGGTTAAATAGGGATTGGCACAAGGTACCATGTGATAAGAAGAGAGCTTTGCCATGCCCTTTTCACAAAAGAAAATGCCGCTTGATGGAATACTCTTATGCCTTCTTATGCTTCTTGCACATGAATGTGCAATTAACAGATGAAGAATGTACAGAGCCGCATGCGACAAATGAAAGTGAAGACACGGTTTCTCGTCAGGCTAGTCCCATCGTTGAGGATGTTGCTGAAGAGGAGGACAGTCCTCATGTGATTGAGGAGTTCAATGTTTAAGAAGAGAGGAAGCTCAGTGCGGCGGTTGATATTGAGGCAGTGACAGAACAAAACACTGACGTAGGCCAGCCTATGATTGAATCAAATGAATTCTCCCCCATTCCAACGCCATTGCTCCCCTCCTACCAAGTAGGAGATTCAGAGTATATATTGCTGACAGACATATATGTATTTAACTTAAGGGAGGACCATTGCATAGCCTTCATAGCCTAAAATCTGGAGGTTGATGACAATTTTGTAGATGATGATGGGATAGATAAGTACTTACTAGTGGATAGCCATGTAAAAGACATCGAGTTCCTATCTGCTCTGCAGATGATCTATGCTGATGCTCTTAAATATGAAGGAAAAGATGCCACAGAGGAAGAGCTACAAGAAGCAAGGAAAAGACTGAATATTACCAACATGGGAGAGGTTAGGGATGTGCCAAGTAAGATAGCGGAAACCATTCCTAGTTCGAGCACTAATTTATGGCAAGACGCCTTGCTTGAAGTAGATGAGAACCAAGAGGTTATTTTCTTTTGTTGTGTTTTCATACTTTTGTTGCGGACTTGGCTTTATCAACTTTGTCCTCGATTGTTTGGTGATGTTGTTTCTGGGCTAATACTCCTTTATTTTTTCAGTTGGAAATATATGAAGACACATTCCTCAAATGTGCTTTAGGCAAGCGTATGGCGGGATTGGGCCACGATGCGACACTAGGAACATATATACATCGCCTAAAATTCCCTCAAATTGTAATATTTCACGGTAGCTTCTCCAAGGACAATGCAAGTTTTCCTTTGATGGTGATAAAGACTCTATCCAGGTATTTAGGTGGCTATCACTTAAGGCTGAATACAAACAAGGCAATACTTCTAGAGTGGCAAGCAGCTGTTTGACTTTTTGGGGAGGGACCAAGAGTATATTCATTGAGATGTAAATATTATTTAACATATGCTGCTTACGGCTTGGCATGTGGAATCACAGATCCTAATCTGTTGAGTGATTGCAGGAAGAAGCATCTTCTTAGAACAGCAAGGCCAATGGTCCCTGTTGTGCCATTGATAGAGGAAGAAGAAGATGTTATAGAAACTTCATCAAAAAGGGCTCGGCTGGGGGATGTCTCTGCTCCACAAAAATAGATTTAGATTGTTCCAGTTGTTAAGAAGTTTCTTCAAATTTCTTGATACTCTTCTTGCTTACCATTAAAAACTATGAAATGTATATATATTGAAAACATTTGTATGGGACATAGATGAAAGCTCTTGTTCTTTTAAAATCTTTTGAAGTTACATCATTGTTTTATAATATGTATTTCAATGATCAATTTTCTTCCACACTCTGCCCTATCTTTGCCGTTGTCTTAGCCATTCAGCATGATTCTGCCTCCCTTGTGAGGAGACATATATTGATCGTCTCCGTTCAGCCTGCATCTCTCTTATTGCACATGACACAGCTGATTTAGACTGTTTGATCTTCACACGAGCCCTCACTTGAATCCGCCTATACCCCCACTGACATAGTTGCTTCATGGGACTACTTTTCTTGACTCCTCCTCCATGTTGAGTGCCCTTTGATAGGCACAACGTGCTTGCCAATGAGATCTTCCCATGCCTTGGGTAGAACAAATCCCAAGGCTTCCACACTCTTCCGCAAAAAAGGGTCCATGTGCATGCAAAATGTGCTACAAATGCTCAACAACAACAAGACATTTAGTATCGTACAATATATTTTGAACAATAATAAAAACTCAAAGTTGTAGGTATTCAAGTAATAACCATGTATTGTGTCAAGTTTGTCGCACCCCAGGCCTTTTCATAGCTAGTGTAGAACTCTGTCACAACTGCCTCAAATTTCTCAACATCCCCATCTTCAAACCTAGCTTTTTGCAACAAAGGTGCTAGGCGATCAAGTGCCAACCACGCTTTGGCCTTTGCCACCCTTGCTTGTCCTAAAGAGCCTCGATCAGGTACAGCTGCATGAAGCTTTCTCCACATCTCAAAATCTGTACCCAGGTGACCTCTCTGGGTATGATTAGATAAGAACTTTCTAGCTTTTGCACCTCCAAAACATTGTTTGCTCTAGGAACATTTCCTGTCTTCCCTGATCTTTTCAACTCCTTCTCAATCTTCACTTGACCACAATGTAAACTTGCATCTGAAAGCACTTGCTCTATTTTTTTAATAGTTCTTTCACTCTCTAATGTTGGTTTCATAATCCATGCAAATTTGATATACATGTAGACTAGTTTCTCAATTATTCTAACCAGCGCATACAAAACACAAATATGAACTCTGATCAAAGGGATAGCAAGAATTGGATCCCAATTAGGATCCACTCTTGGAGCATTACGATTTGGGGCTTGACGCCTATTACTGTTTTCATTTAGGCATTTCCATTCTCTCTCTTTTCCTCCTTTGGAGACACCTCGTTCGGCCATGCAATACAGGCAAGGATACTTGGCCATTGCTCCTTGTTTGGGAAATACCAAACATGCATTTCAAGGTTTTAAGATCTGTAGAGCCAGGTGCCATTCAACCTCATATTCACCATATCCTTCTACATAAAGCTTTTTGCCATTCGACTGCTGCTGGTGGATAGTGGAAGGAAGCTCAGTCTGGTTAAAGTACCACTTTAGAATTTCATGGGTCTCTGTTGGAACCTGTTAACAAGAGGCCTGTTAAATTGTCTACATGTAATGGATAGCAACATAATATACTTTTTTTTAAAATGGATAGCACCTCACCTCAAATGCAGCCAGAGCCACCAAATCTCATTTTCGGATTGTACACTAAAGTACCTCTCATCAGCATTACTGATACTTGCATCCAAAAGCTCTATTCATTAAAGTCAAGCTAACTCTTTCCAGCTTCTGTCCTTTGATCACCTCACTCTCATCAAGTTTTAAAACAAATTTTAGCCTTCCATTGCACTCATGAACACTGATGTCATAAAATTTTACCATAGCCATTTGTAATTTCTGAACATCCATAATGAAATTGTTGAACTCTGTAAGCTCTATGATTTTCTGTTCCCCGCTCTTTTTAGTCACTTTCAATGTACTAGACACGTAACAAGGCTCTCCAACAAGTTCGACCATTCCCAAGTTGAGAATATTTCGAGCTTTGTTCACATGAAATGATTTTGGAATAGGAATTACTGTTTTTTTCCCAAGCTTAGAATTGAAACCTTCTTTAACTTTATTAAACAAAATTTTGTAAGACTTCGTGCTTATGCCAGCCATGTCACATATACCTTGTGCATCTGCAAGAGTGAATGCTTCACTCACCTTCTGCAAGGATTGCTTTGCTATGTCTGATCGAAGTCTTGCAAACTTAGGATGATGTATTGCTGACTCCACGATGTCTTTTGTCAGAACTTTGCCAAATATATCAGAACCTTGCTCTTTTGGACCCACAACATCTCTGACCATCCTGAAGCAACAGCGATAGCTATTTCAGTCCATCATTCATCTAACTATACCACCCCCACACCCAATCCCCCATCTCCAAAAAAGGAACTAAAGATGAAAATGAAAAGTGAGTTCTCAAAGAAATTATAGATCCCATAATACTTGCAAGCTTTTACACGACGCTTCCATTGGCCACCTCCAACATTGAGTTCTTCTAATGGTTTGAACTATCTCTTGCGTAATCGAGCACCCAATGGCGTGTCTTTAAAATATTGTAATTTTTTGTTGAACTTTTCAAGTTGTTTTCTAAGGTGTGCATTCTCACTCTCCAAAGTGAAATTATTGATTTCTCAAACTGCCAAAATTTCATTCTTCTCTTTAATAGTGGCCTGCATCTTACGAATAGTCTACTGCAAATGATCAATCTCTTTTTGTAACCCAGAACAAACTTTTGCTTTGTCCTCATATGAAGCTTGCAAAGCTGTTGTGATCGATGCCAAGTAAAAATTCTCACCTTCAAGCATTTTTATTCTGGCATCTCTATCACTCAAATGTCTTTCAAAGCTACATTGAATGATACTTTGACATTGGCCAAACAATCTTTTGCAATATCCAAGCAATCCATTTTCACCCTCACACAAAAACTTGAAGAAACTTGTCAACCCAAAGAATGATGGAGATTGAGAGGAGGTTGGATCTGGTGGGTAGATACTACCATCCAACCATAGGTCCATTTTTTTTTCTTCATTTCGAAGCTCAATAATGTGGGCTTTGCATGCTGGCCTAGACCAATTTCTCTTACAACAGGGAGCATAATCGGCTTCTACTTGGAAGTGGATTTTCACCTTTTTCTTCTTTTGTTTCACAGGTTCCATTGCATTGTTCTGTGCTTTAACAATACCAAAAAGCATCATGAACTCACACTTAAACCAAAAGAAACCAAAGATATTACACTTATCTCCCGTGAAGAAGATTGCTTCATTAAAACCAAAAGACAACATCACTAAATAATACCTCCTTGTCCATACAAACTTGTTGGTATTCTGGATGCACCAAAATGTACACAATACTTGTAAGCACAACCCTCACTTGAAAAAGGTAAGAAATGGGATTGTTATTCATGCACAAGCAAGTATGGCGCATGAAGAACAAATTCTTTTCCATCCTTTTTCAAAACTTGCCGCCTCAGTCTCTCCTCAAACCTTGATGTATGATGAATCAATGTTCCATTGGAGGTAGGCAGGCACTCATGAGATGGAGAGGAAGATTATGGCATGAGAAAGATGCGGGAGGCTATGAGCTTCCAAAATGGAAGGAATGTGAATGAGAAGAAGAGAAAGTCAAAAACTTCCCGCTCAAAACAATTTGGATTTGGAGTGGTTGTGGTTGTCGGGAAGATAATGAGGGAGACAATGCAAGATGATGGGTTGCAAGGACGAAGTTTGGTTCAAGTTTGGTAAGCAAAGTTGGCTTGGTTCCATTCAAAAGTGTAATGAAGAAAGAGAGTGGTGACTTTTTTCAATAAATTAAGGCACCATAGTGGGAATAAAAAACTATAGTTAAGAGGCATTGTTTTGAATTAAAAAACACCCCACATGTGAGTTAATGGAATAAAGAACTCAAAAATGACACACCTGCCCTCCAATATTATATGTGGGTTTATTGGCTTGCTTTGTCCACATCACCATCCCAAGGGATCTTTTACAAGGCCCCTTTTTGAGTCCAAATTTTCTCTAATGATTGTTTTATGTCAAGAATGTTGGGGAAGAATTTTAACCATCTTGTGAATGAGGTCGTGCAAACCTAAGTGAAAAAGTTGAAACAGCTGACGGAGAGTCAATGAAGGACATCTCGTCCACTGAGGTCTTAACTAGCCTCCTCGGTTTGATTAAAATGGTGATATTCCGGTTACGGTGGATAAGGGACCAAGGAAGCGGCCTATGAGTGAAGCACTAGGTCACCTAATAAAGGAACCTAAAGGGTGTTGACCATACGGTGCTCGGGCTCTGAGAGTCACCGAAGATACCCATGCATGCGTCGGGGAAGAAAATGAGTTGGAACTGTTTTCTGAACATGGGCATGGATCTAGTTGATTGACCTTGCTAGTCTTCAACAGGTGAGTTCATGGCTCTTTTACATGGATGTTGTTGGTTGACCTTGTTGATCTCCAACTGAGAGTCCATATGGTTTTTATGTGATTAAACTCCTAGGTACTATGGGCTAGGAACTATTGAAAAGGCCCCTGAGTGAGCACATGGTGAGTGTTTTGGTTGCCAATGATGCCATAGGTACGGTGAGGAAGGAATGATTAAAATTGGATTTTATGGTTGGAAAGTGAAAAAGTTAGAAATTAGATCTAGATATTTTGGAGGATTATGATCAGTAATACTATGGTTTCATTTCAAGTTTGCTTTAAAGATAGCTGAATTTGTAAAAGGCAATTCCATATTGGGTGCATAAGTGGTGTGTCTAAATTGTATTTCGCATGAGTGCTGGCTAGGGGACGTGGGAACTCTTTTCCTTGGTACTCGAGACAAAACATAACCAAATTTTCATAATGGATCCTATCAATACAGTGGTTGGGCGGTTGGCTGGGCGGTTGGCTAACCCATGGGACTGGATGGGGTTAGGCTGGACTGATAGATAGTTGAAGTAAATCACAGATAATCCTTGTTCTATGGAAAAGAATCAACACTTGTGCCTCTTTAACGAGAAAAAAAGTATTTATCTCTATGATCCAAGTGGAGGTTCCTCCCTTGATCCGGCCATGTGATCCATGGGTTTGGTCGGAATGAAAAAGGGAAGTTAAGGCCTTGACTACATTAGAATAATTCTCTTGGAGAAATCACCTATGCTTTCTCGGCGAGGGAAGTTTTTTTCGGGTTTGGTTTTCAAAGAATCGAGGTATTAGTCTCTTGTTCGGACATTCGTGAGGTTGCTACTTCTGTTGCCCCATGCGTGAGGTTGCGACTTCCGCTGCTAGCTTCCTGGATTCCGGTGTGCAGAGGGGGCAGGGGTCTCACAGCAAGCTGGTATCAGAGCTTTGTTAAAAGCTTAAGAAAGAAAAAAATAAATTTTATTAGAAATTTATAAACTCAGAAAGAGCATTTACATATTGTGTTCTCATTCCTTAAGCTTCATTAATGAAGACTTTTAATTGATGAATTTGGTTTTTAGATAGAAGTACCGCAATTGTGTGCAATCCCTAACTTGCTTGAGGTCTAGATATGATGATATTTACCTTATAGCTCCAAGGATTGTGATTACCCATATATAACGTGTGGGTATAAGTGCAACTCTTTACTGATAATATATACGAGTGAATCTAAGACCTTGAAGTTATAAGAAAAAAATGCTATCCCAGATGATGAATTCGAATGTTGGTTGATATGATTTTAGAATTCTGATTGAGAATTGATGAATTGATTTGGATTCTGATTGAAAGATGATGATTTTTGAATTCTGGTTGAAAGAAGACAAGTTGAATAAAGCCACAATGAGGATGAATGAAGAGAATCCCAATGATGATGTTAGTAACTTGGAAGACGATTATGACTTTCAATAGATCACTATGAGATTAGTGGATTGTGCTGACAGATCGTGACCTTTGACCCAATAGACCCAATTGAGGAATGAGAAATTGAGAACTTGAATAACTGGAATTTCTGTGGGAAGTGTTAAGATGAAATTACTAGTCTGATGGACCATTTTTGTGTTAAGGATATGAATGAACTTTTTTTTAATGATGATGAGTTCTATATGTTCTTCTTATAGAAGGGATCTTTATCCCAGGATTCTGTGAGGGTTGACCAAACTATAAGGAACCCTAGAATCCTAGGATCTTTATCCCAGGATTCTCTCAGGGTTGACCAAACTATAAGGAACCCTAGAATCAGTTGGATCTAAAGTTTAATTCCTTTCAGATTTGAAGTAATCTTTTCAACTAACCGTCTTGGATAAGTTGGAAAAAGGGACTTAACAGGGAATTTTTCGTATTAATAGGATCATGGATCAAGGTTGTCGTGGTAGAAATGTTAGCTCCCAACGCGATGAGGAAGAGCTCGACCCGGATATTCGTAAAGCTCTTCATAAATCTCAGCGTGGACCTTTTAAAGGTGAAGAGGAGCACTTGGGAGAAACAGTAGAGAAGTGGATCGAAGCTATGGAAGAGTAATTCGATGTCACTGGCTATAATGAAAAAAGTAAGGCAGATCTTGCCAGGATGAAGATCGTAGAAACAGCCAGGGTAGCATGGAGGAGCCTTTGTGAGACAAACTGTTTGGATCAGAACACCCAAACATGGAATGATCTCAAAGCTTACCTAAGGAAGAGATTCTGTCCTGCTAGCTTCCTAGAAACAAAGATGAACGAGTTCCTGGATCTAACCTAGGAAAGGCGAACCGCGGAGAAATATCACTTGGCATTTGCTCTCCTCCTCAAATACTCGCCATTGCTGGATGAAGAACAACTGATGGCCAGGTTCATTCGGGGAATGAACGAACCCTTGGATACCCTAGTGAAGAATGCAAAGCCAGTTTCTATGGCTGAAGCGGTGCCGATGGCGAAGCATGTTACCAAGGCCTTTGATGTCAAGGTCTCGTCGAAGCCAATGTCGTTATCTTTCAAAAGATTCCTAGCTCTGGAAGGTGATTCCAACTTTTTGCCTCCTAAGAGACAACAAGGTCAAACTCAGGATATGGAAAGTTCCAGAATGGAAGAAAGGTCTTTTTTCCGGAACACAATCCCCTAGAATTCAACTTTAGGAGTCCCACCCTTGAACAAAGAAGTTAAATGCTTCAACTGCCAAGGATACAATCATCCTAGTATGGATTGCCTAACTCCTTTTGGATCAAGGTTTTCAAGACAAGGAAGTCAAGGACCAAGATTCCAGATGCTAGATCCTCCCTTCTAGAGTAATCAAGGTCTTTCTTGTCAAAATCAAGGAAACCCTAGAGGTAGACCCTCTAACCAACCCTCAGTTTCAATGCAAAGTAATGCAAGACCTCTGCCTCAGAATAAGGGAAGTCGAAGAGAGATATTCCCAAATCGGCTATCTACTTTCCAAGGCAGTAACACTAGAAGTAATAGAAGAAAGAGAACTAAGAAATTATCCTCCAGCTGGCGAGATGAGGACATCTCGCGTTTTTTTAAGTGGGGTAGGATGTAAGATTCCTCCCCACCAGCTTTTGAGATGTACATGTGTAAGAACCTTCCCTTCTATCTCTTATAATCATCCCCCTCTCAGAAATGGAAAAAGATCTTGTTTTACCCTGTTTTGGGCCTTGAGAGAGAAAATGTCTAGAGAGAGGTAATATGAAAAGAGGACTTCCTACCATATTATAGGAATTATCATCCTAGATTAATTGAATGATTCTCATTGTAATCATGAAGATTTTTTTTTATGATTATGCATAATTAGTAAATTAGGGAAAAGAGGAATTTTTGGTAATTTATTTTTATGTTAAAAGAGTTATCCCCCCAAGACATTGAAAATCCATGTATTCCAATGATTTAGAGAATAAAATTGGAATGCTAAAATAATGTATAATTTATGAAAGATTTTAGTTAAATTTATCTTTTTGTATAGATAGTAATTAATGAAGATTTTTATTTAATTTTTAAGAGAAAATATAGTTAAATTTATCTTTTTGTATAGATAAAGTTTTATGATGAAGGAGGAATTCCCACCATATTGGAATCCAATTAATTAAATGAAGAAAGTGTAATTTCTAGTGTAAAGTAATCAATGGAGATTTTTATCTAATTATTAAGAGAAAAATTTAATTAAATTTATCTTTTTGCATAGATAAGTTTAATCGATAAAAGAGGAATTTTTACTATATTGGAATTCAAATGTTTAGATGGGAAAAGTGGAATTTTTAGCTTAAAGGAATTAATGGTTTTTTTATGTAATTTTTAAGAAGAATTTTAATATATTTAAATTAGGGAAAAGAGGAATTCCCATGATATTTGGATTGCACTCATTGAAATGAGAAAAAGAAGGATTTCAAGTTTATTCAAAAAAATAGGTATTGATATTTTAGTTAAAAGATGAGTTTCCATGATAATTGAGAAAAGATGGATTTGAATTAAATTCTAATGTCAAAAGATGAATTTCCATCATAATTCTACCTAATGAATCAAGGTTGAGAATTTATGTGGACAAAAGAAAATCTTGGATAATTGAATTGGAAAAATCACTAAATGGATATTTACCCAAAAACTAGATGTTTAGTTGAAAGGAATCCTGGTAGAACTAAACTCAATGAATTTAGTTAGACTACGTGAGGTCGGACAGTAAACCTAATTGTCCTTCTCTCGAACTAGATCAGAAAAAAACTTCGTGACCAATTCCAGTTACTAAATCCAAAGAATAGACTACCGAAACTAATCTAGTTTTTTCCTGACCAATATCACCAAGAATCTAGTTGGATAAATGGATAAATGTGATGGGTAGATTACCCTCATGAGAGATCAAGGATCCTCATTATGAAACTGGGAATTATTGGAAAAAGGTTCTTTGGAACCAATCTCAAACTGGAATCTCACTTGCATTGGAAACTCTGTTTTTCATTCAAAGGAGTCACTGTTTTACGCCAGAATGCTGGAGGAAGCATTGGCTTATGTTTTTCTAAAGGAGGTTCGTTGGAACAGCTGGCGGGGAGTCATCAAGGGACGTCCCCCGCGACAAAGCCTACCGAGGTCTTGACCAACCTCGGTACGGTTAAAATGGTGTGCTTCGCGTATGATGGACGAGGGCGGACGAAGCGGTCCCTGAGTGAAGTGCTAGGACACCTAAGGAGGTTCCTAAAGGGTTCTGACCAGGCTCGCGGTTGCTACTAGGACACCCACCAGGTGTACGTCGAGGAAGATTTCATATGGATAAAAAGGAAAGGTTTTTGGGAACAAAAATTTGATACTGGATCTCGTTGGTTG
Source organism: Cibotium barometz (assembly GCF_041138505.1). Taxonomy (NCBI): domain Eukaryota; kingdom Viridiplantae; phylum Streptophyta; class Polypodiopsida; order Cyatheales; family Cibotiaceae; genus Cibotium; species Cibotium barometz. Next base: position 19,684,262 of record NC_141076.1, on the reverse strand, counting down.
GCCAGCTGGTCTTCAACGGAGAGTTCAGATGATGCATTTTTGTAATACAATGGACTTGGAATTTTGGAAAATGATGATCGAAAATATTAAGATTTTATTTAAGGATTGTCTTAAAGCCAGTCGAATCTGTTATAAGTGGCAATTTCATATTGGGTATGTATGTGGTGTGCCTATTTGATTTTTGTATGAATCGCCGGCTAGGGGGCCTGGTAACTCTTTTCCTCGGTACTCGGGCAAAAACCCAATCAAATCTTTATAAAGAAATCCCACGAATTTAGTGGTCCCATGGGCCGGATGGGGTAGGCTGGATCGGAGGATTCGTGAGAAACAACTAGATAGGATTAGTTACGTTAATCAGTTTAAATCTTGAGAAGACCTTGTTCTGTGGGAAGGGATCATCGGCTGTGCCTCAAAAATGAGAAAAAAAGTGGTGATTCCATGGACCAACAAGTGCAAGTCTGACCATGTGACTTTAGGCTTGGTCATAGATTAGTTTAGACTTGACTCGTTAGAGTAATCTCCTAGTTAAAAGATCTTTCACCTTCCTCGTGGAATCGCCCGTGTCTTTCGGGCGAGGGGAGTCTTCCGAGCCCGGCCTCGGGGAGGGGGACCGCCCCCCGGGCTAGCCTCTCATCCCAGACATCCGCGGGCGAGGCCCCGACGAGTGTGCAGGATCCCCACCCCCGCATGGGAGACCGATGCCACTTCCGCCACCGGCAGGAGCCTCGGAGAGCGGGCGGGCGGGGACCTCACAAGTTGGACTTGGTTAGTGGCCTCCCTCACCTATAAATAGACCCTCATTTCTTTGTATTTTCATCTTTGAGCAATACCATGCCAGTATTATCTCTAAATTGGCATATTTCTATTATCCCTCTAATTTGCCTCTTCTCTTGAGAGCTTTTGGGCTTCTCTATTCTCCATCCTCCCTTTGAGATTACCCTCCTGTTCCACGGGAACACTCACGGGAACACGGATTATGGAAGGAGGTGGGAAGTAATTAATGCGAGAGAGCAGGAATGTAGCCATGGGAACATAAAGACGCACATAATTTTTCCATATTTTTGTGCCGAAGTGCAATGTAAATCGTTTTAGGCCAATGTGGGTTCTAAATGAGAGTTCTAAGTGTATTAAGCAAGGCTCACTTATGGGGTTGTCCGCCCATGTGTGAAAGAGGCCTAGGGTTAGGGTTAGTGACATCTCTACAAAAGAGATGTTAGCTAAAGAAAGTGGACGTTTTTGGCCATTCTCATAAGCTATTGAGTGAAGCTCTTGAGCTCTCAAGCTATGGCAACTCTCTAACTCTCTCTCTATTGTACTCTAATGAGCATTAAGCTCCAATGAGTATAGCTCCACTTCATACTCTTAATCTGTTTAGCATCATTGAAGTAGATTAATCTATTATTAGTTGAATGCTTCTTTCTTTCTCTTGTGTATGCTGCATGCTTGTAGTGTGTGTGTGTATAGTCTCCATTGATGCAAGCTCTTGCCCACTTCATTGGCAATGAGTTATTCATGGATAGACTCTCTCTATGAGCTTGTGGGTTTGTGAATGTTACATTCTATGCTTGCTTAAGCTTGTGGGTAAGTAGATGCACGCTTATGGGTTTGCAGGCATTAGGGAAAGCTAAGATTTAATCAATGTTTGAATGGGATTAAGAGATTGCCATGAATTGCTTGTTCTCTTGATTAGTGTAGTGGATTTAAGGGATTGAGAGATTGATTGAGGTGTTGAATGGTTGAATCGTCAAGTGGTGGTTTGTGTATGTGAGCTCTCCCTCATAGGATAAGCCTTCATGCACTAATCGGGTCGAGTCCTTGGATTGCCATTGTGTTTCTTAACACATTTGTTGATCGGTAGTACTCTATGAGCACTATATTGCACGGTAGAGAGAACTGCTCTACAATGGCGCCGTTGCCGGGGAGCGAGTGTCTACATTAGTTGAGCACCATACACAGACTACCACTCCGGTTGCAAAACTGTTGGATAGGAGAGCAGGATTTGGGACTAATTTTGGTACTTATTTAAGGCTAATCTATTGTTAAATTCTCTTTAATTGTCTTGTAATTCGAGTGCGATTAGCTAGCTACGCTTCTCCCTTGAGGTCAGGACAAGGATTCAACACACGAAAAGGATTGGAGGTAGGCGCTAAACCTGCAAATTTCAATTTGTGTGCGAAAGAGAGAGGCCTATTTTTGCATTTTTGTCATTCTGTTTGAGGATAATTTTTACAGTTTCAATTTTTTGCATGTTCGTTTTATTTTCTGTTCTTAGCTTAGTTTAGTTTTCTGCATCTTTAATTTTGTGCATTCTGTTAAACCTGCACCTGTAGAGAGACTGAAATCTGTACACACACATGAAGATTGAACATTTCGAATTTGCTGCAAATCTCGCTGCACACGCATTTAGTTCACTGCACATGCACTTTTTAAAAAAAAAATAATAATAAAAGAAGACGACTGTGCATGAACAGCGCACCGTGCGGAGAGACCCACACACCGCACCATAAAGACCGGCACTGCACCGGATAAGGGGGTGCAAAAAAAAAATCATTTTCTGTCGCAAAAATTTGGGAGGTTATCTAACTTTTCGAGAGGAGTTAGAAAACACCCATCGTCAAAATTTCGGTCCCGGAACCATTTTCCCATAGTGAGTCAGTATGGGAAACTGGTAAATTTTAGGCGATTTTTGATTCGGAAAAATATGCTATTTTCTTGGCCTAATGTGTTCGAGGTGGTTCAAAATGGGTTCTGGCAAAGTTTGAAAATTTTTGGATTTTTTTGAAAAAAAAACTTTAAAATTTGACCTTATGCACTTGCAGTCGGGACGTCATATAGACACTGCCATAGAGCCTAGGGCACCTTCTAAGAGTACCTACGCAGGAAAGTGAGACCCAATCGGTAGAAAATTTGGCAGATATTGCTGAAACCTTTTTCGAATCCCAATCTGATACCCTTTCCAGGACAACCAGCTCATTGTCTATGGACAATCTAGGGCCGTCAAATAGTCTTCCCTTAGCCCCAAATAGGACACCCACAAGATCTTTTAATCCATTTGAAGCCGACATCATGGGGTTACCACTCAATGTGAGACTTCAATATGTCTACACGAATGCTCAAGGAGCTGAGATCTTTAGGGATCCACAACAACGGTATCTCGTTAAGATCGCAGACTTTTTCTCAGAGCTTGATAGAGCACCTCTAGTCAATGACCAGGGTAACATGTACATGGGTGGCGATGGTGTTCGCTACGAAGTCACCTATCATCCAGAGAATGTAGACAAATTAGGGGAGCTCTCTAAAAGTGAGTTCTTAGACTTATCAAAGCCTTCCGGAGCAAGGGAGTCTAGACATGATTGGCTCATTGAGCCGGACATGCCTGGACCATCCAATGCCGAGTCCTTAAAGCCATCCATAGATGATTTACTTTTTGTAGATCTAAATTTGGAAAGGGATAGGAAAGGCAAGAGCAAAATGGATCAGGGGGCTAAGAACCAACGGGAGTTTGTACGACAAATTCCAATAACAAAGGTCTTTCAGGATGACCCACTTCAAGAGGTCTATAATAAGGACTCTTTAGAAGGATATTATGCCACAACTAGATTGCTAGAGCTAGATCTTCCTCTAGCACTTGTGGTGGTGGTAGTCGAGAAGCTTGCAGGATACAAGAGCCGAATCATTGATAAATGGGCCAATGAATACCGAACCTTAGATTGGAAGGAGATTCATGAGCTCACGTGGAAAGGACAACCATTATTCATGGAAGTGTTCTCAACAAATACAGCTAAACCAGGAGAGACAGCCTTTCTTGGAGAAATTGTTGCTCCTCCCCCTACGAGAGTTCACTAGAGAGGGACCCTCAACATCAAAGTGGACCACTGCAAGTAGCCCAACTCTAGCACCAAGATATTATCCTACACCAAAAGTGCGACCACAGATCACACCACAACAGTGTTTCTCTCACTATGACAATCGAAGGGTAGGGGAGCCAACTTGGCCTCCCATAAATGCACCTCCTGAAATGCGGGTAACACGATCTATGGAGAGCGTTGGTGAGGCAGGTAATAGGGGACCCACACCAATTTGGGATGCATGTGGACCATCTTACCAGAGAGAGGAATAGTTCCCACTGAGAGTGAGAGGCCGTAGGCCCGATGATGAGTATTCAAGACGAGTAAGGCCATCAACTCTTCAGAAAAACTGGTAAAGAAGTACGAAGGGTCGGGAGATCCATATGACCATGTAGCAGCATTTAGGAAAGCAGTTCGAGCTGAGCAAGTGACTAACAAGCATACGCAAATTGAAGGATATGGGCTCACTCTTGAGGGAAAGGCCCTTGCTTGGTTTAAGGCACTAGAGGCTTCAGACAAATCTTCTTTACGAGTTTTGGAAGAGAGATTCATTGGTGCTTTTTCCTTGATGGGTATTCAGCATGACACAGTAGCAAACATCTACTCTTTCAAGCAAGGCGAGACTGAGAGTGTTAGAGACTGTGTAAATAGGATGAAGTAGTACATTAATCATTGCCCAGAAGATGAGAAGCCCACCCAGAGTCGATTAATTTCTCTCTTCTTAAAAGGACTCAAAATTCAACACTGCACACATATCTCTATGCAAAGAAGCATACAAATTTCAATTGAGTGTTGCCATGATGCTATGGATTTCACAGATAACTTCAAATTCCAAGATGGTACTAGCCCTGAGTCTAGAGATTAGTGGGGTGATGACCAAAGTTCAAGGTCTAGCGCACTAGTAAATCCAGACCACATAGCTAACCTAGTACTAAGGAGATTGGGACAAATCTATCACCCACCCATGCAGCCACAACAACAACAGTAGCGAATGAGGAGTGTACTACCTACAGGTCCTCATCTTTGTGGAGCATGTGGCGGTAACCATAAAACCGAAGAATGTAATACCTTTTCTCCTCTAGTCACAAACCAACCCACAAAGAAGTGGTGCCAGGCCTGTGCTTGGAGTTATACCCACACCATACAGGAATGTACTTGCATTGCAAGAATGAGACAAGAGCGTGAGCAGCAAAGGGGTGTAGTGGCTCCACAAATGTATCAACAGTATACTAATTTTGAACGTAAGCCACCGCGATGGCACAAGAGCAAGCACCACCTGTACTTGGAGCTCAACCTCCTGCTCCTGGGACTGCTCCTGTGAGGTTTGTTGACTACGACAATTCAAATATGTGTAGAGACTTGGTAAACCCAAGCTATGTGGAGGAGGAATATGCATCATATTCATCCAAGGAAAATCTCTTTGAAAGTCCCGCATATCCAAGCCAAGCACTGGAGCCGGGGAAACAAAATTCTTTGATGTTGCTAGGCGGCTACCAACCTAGGACTCCAAGCCCCTCAGGTCAATGGCAGCAAAGGAAAGTAGAAGCCAAACTAATGGACCCCTGTTATGAGTGCGGAGAACCCCATTGGGCTCGTGATTGTCCACATCACCCAAGGCAAGTAGCTCGATCCAATACAACAGTACCAGAGTTTCCACCAATTGACAGATATTGTCTAGGGTGTTGTGTAGAACACTTTCCAAATGATTGTTTGTTGAAACCACATGAGGAAGGCACCTCTCAACCAAAGGTCTCACTCAACTTTGTAGAGGCAGTTCCATCGCCACCTTCATCAGAGAATGAGGATGTCGTGCCACTTAGAGTCATGACTAGATCACAGACACGAAATGCCGAAATGCAGACTGATGAGACACCTCGAACTAGGGATGCAAAGGCAAATCTAGTGGACAAGACCCTACATTCCAATAGAAAAAGGACCACTAGGAGGAAAAAGAACCGCAACAAGCAAACTAAGAGTGCATCCAGTAGTTCTCAAGAAGTCTCTAAACAAAACATGAAGGATCAAGCTTTTACATCCCAAGAAGTACATGAGGAGCATCAACCTCAACCTGGGCCTAGTGCTAAACAAGATGAGGCTAGTACAACCGAGGATAGTTCTGGGGGTTCTGTTTTTGTGGATAAGGTGAACGAGACTCTAGATGCTATCATTGATGCTCATAGAAGTCGCATTGCAGCTTTATCTGAGCTACCCAAGAAGCTTCAAGAATACCCAAACCCTCGTGGAGGAGAAGATCAATCTAGCTGTACATCAGCAACTCATTAAGGAAGCTCCATCAATACTTGAGGGCCCACCTCCACCTATCCCTCGGGGCCCCAACCTCTCTTAAGCCAACATTAGAAACCATACCAGAAGTGTCATCAAGCTGGGAAATGAAAAGTGAGCTAATCTCTCATAGCGAGAAGTCTGCACCAATTGACGCCCCATTGAAAGAAGGCATTCTGCCACCACCTAGTCTTGCCTTCCCATGCAATGATGAAGTTATTGATGCTAACGAGGACATGGCAAATGAGATGTGGGCAGCAGTTCATGAGAAAGTTAATGAGAATATGTCGTCTATTATTTCACCTCCATTCTCTGAAGTGGATTTTACCAGGGGCACAGGAAATAACTTTAGACGCCCAAGCATCTAGGAGGAAGTTCAAACAATTGTTTCTCCTAGAAGTAAGCATACAATGAAAACCTTACCATCTTATTTGGGAGAATATGAGAACTGTTCTCAAACCTTGAGGATACCCTCCATGCATAGAAGGTTGACAAAGGAGATGAATATGGGTATCGTGCAAGCTATTTTGTCAGCACCAGTGGCTTGTACCATACCTTTACTTGATTTGATAAAGCTTCAACGAGAGTTGTGGAATGATATTACCACATGTTTGTCAGAGCAGGTATTGCTACAAAAGGTTCACCATCATTGTACCATACACCCTGAGACAAAGCATGTTATGCCAGTTCCTATCAACAAAGTAGGAAAATTTTGTGAGGACGATCAGGGAAATGCTACCCTCCCATTGGAAGTGCGAAAAGTAGCTTCAACTGCAATACTTGACAGTGGTACAGGAGTGGGCATTGTGACAAGGTCCATTTGGAAAAAGTGGGGCGGCAAACCAACTATTAGGAGTACCAGAATGCGCTTGCAGCTAGCGGATGGAAGCTTAGAACATCCCATTGGGCTGCTAGAGAACATATTGGTCACCACATGTGGGATTGAATATGAGCACACATTTGCAGTAGGGGCCCTTTTGGAAAGCATCCAAACTATGAAGTGATATTGGGTAGACCATTCATGCAACAATTTCAAATGATTCAAGATTGGGGATACAATTATTTGTACCTCTGACATGATTCTATCATCACAAGGGTCAACCTAAAGAATCACTCATATCGTGATGTAACAATGTATGAGTACGTGTTTACACGCTATGGCTTACCTATTGAAATCGTTAGTGATCAGGGTGTGCACTTTGTGAATGAGGTCATAGAGTTTTTACTTCAATAATTTATGGTAATTCACAAGCGTTCTGCACCCTATCATCCCCAGACCAATGGTCAAGCTGAGAGTACTAACAAGATTCTCTGCACAGCACTCACAAAGATTGTTGAGGGACATAGGACTGATTGGGAGCAAAAGTTGCATTTAGTTCTTTGGGCATATAGAACAGCCTACAAAACATCTGTGGTGGGCACAACCCCATTTGAGCTTGCTTTTGGGCTAGATGCAATTCTTCCCATTGAATTTCTTGTACCTACTCTACGAGTTGCTAAACAATTGGACTAGACTGGTCATGAGCTTTCTCAACGCATTGATGAATTGAAAAAGCTTGATGAGACCCGCTTATTGGCGGTAATGGGGATGTATGCCAAGAAGAGGAGACAAAAGCAATGGTATGATAGAAATGTAACAACTGGCCGCTTCAAAAGAGGGGACCTTGTGCTCTTGTACACACTTAAGAAGCATAATCGAAAGCTCAAGAAACGTGGCCTAGGACCGTTTGTGATTAATGAGCTTACTCCTAGTGGTGCAGTGCGTTTAGAGACACTAGAAGGTGAGCAAATGCCTAACTTCATTAATGGAAGTCGTCTCAAGAAATACAATGAACCATTAACTGAAGTCATGCTTCAACAAATGCATGCTGCCAACACACAGAAAGAAGCACATGACCTACTTAAATGCCAGGCTCAAGAAGAGGCTAAAGCTAGAGTTGCAAAAGCCAAGGAGCGTCGCAAGGCTTCTTGTGTTGGCCTTACAGTTGGCTACTGATGAACAATATGTCGATCCTTTCAATATTCACTTGTGTCTTCATCTTCATGAGACTACCTACTTTGTCTCTGCCTTAATTGATTCTCGTGCAGATTATAATGTTCTCTCATTTGACACATGGATAGTAGCCTTGGGACAACAACACTTGTGCACATTCCTATTGACTTACGAAGCTTTTCAGGTGAAGATAACCCTATAGAGGGAAAATGTGTCATTATGATGTCCATTCAAGATCACCAGATGTCAGTTCCCTTTTATGTGGCTGTAAGTCCAAGGCAGTGGTAGAGGTTGTTCTTGGTCGCTCATGGTTAAGTGCTACCAATTGTTCATTAGATTAGAAGAATAGACAATACAAATTACAAATTGATTCTAATTGCATCTTGGGATCTGCTGCTCCACGAGTTTTATCATGTTAAAAGGGTGGTAGTTCTACCTTACACAACCCACTTTCAACATCTGTTCTTTAAGCTCCAAGACAAATGATGTGAATAATCGATGAGTCCTCAAGTGAGGGCCATGGCTGGCATGTTCCAACTACTCTAGTCACTGCTCAAAGAAGGCCAGGCAAGAAGGAATCGTCAATTTGGCTACCCAAAGATGCGTACAAACTTGTACCATCTAGCCTAGTTGCTAAACCTCCTAAAAAGAATATCCTTTCCAAGCCTAAGCCTGAGATTGTTACTCATTGGGTCCCAAAGCATGTTCTTAAAGCACAAGGCTATTATGAGGGTGCAATAGCACTTTGGCTTCCCAAATGCCATGGTTTGCTAGAGCCAGAAGAGTGTATCAATAAGATTCCAAAAGCCACTCTTGGTTTTTCATATCAGTGGGTGCAAAGGAAATCAACACAACCTCTTCAAGATAGGATAGGTGGTTGTGATAGCACCTACAAATCTCCTTGTGTTGACCTTCTCCAAACATGTATTGAATCACCAGTTGTCCCAACTTCTCCTTGTTACACACTTCCACCATCAACTTGTGTACCTAAGATAAATCCAACTTTACATGAGTCTCCTTTGAGCATAGATTCTAGCACTTCACTGCCTAAATCCTCTTATCTTGCTCAAATTCCTCGACAATTGCTATCCTTCCCACCTCTTAAAAAGGACATGCACAAAACCAAAGGTAAGGCATTAACACTACAATTGAAGCTCTTTGGTAGATCAGTGTTTGAATAGCCTCACTTCTACTAATGTGGTTCCTTATCCCTTTACAGGATTGTATTCTTTTTGAGATGATCTTATTTACATTGTTTTTGATAGGGATTGTAATGATGGATATGAGTGTATAAAGTTTGAAGTTTCTAAATTTCATTGTTCTACGCCCAGATACCTCTTGATGGATACTTGGCGGGATACATGTCCACCATGCATTGACCCTGATAGTATTCAACCTGAACATCGCGGGGGTTATAGTGCTCCTCCTTTTCAAACTCATTCTAGGTAATTTTATGCTCCCTTAGGTTAAATTTGCTGTGGGCATCACTTTGTCACTTTATTCTATCAACAGCATCACCTATTTCCACATTGTCAAGAGTGTGCACGACTCGTATTACGAGAAGCTTCACACATTTGTTGGCTATGCCGCTCTTACTTTCGACGATATGGCATGGGCTTAATGAAACAAATTGTGGGAATTACACCCCAATGCCATAACCTTCTTGATGTGAGTACCAGACCGAGGATCAAATCAACGTAGATTACCTGAGGAGGTTCAAGCACAACAATGGAGGGATACATGCATACATGACTTGCAACCACCTATCTTGCAAGCCCTCCTTCCCCCAGCCTCAACATGTCAATTTTGGATCACTATGAGTAACTATATTGAGCAATTCCAAAATCCGAATTGTCTGCTTAACCTTCCCATAGAACCAATGCCATATTTTAGAGAGGAAGCACTCCTTCCTCTACCACCTTCTCCAGAGGCCGGGTTTTGTACAAGGTTGTCCTTGCATCTTGAAGTGATTGATACCACCTTTCTAGCAGAAGTGGACACGGATCCACCACCAGTGCAAGGGTAAGCTCATCAAATCCACAATAAGATCAACAAGCCAGGGCACTTTTCTCCCACTGGGTTTTTTCCCTCGGCTATATTCGGTGATTGGCACCAATAACAAATTTTATTCTTTTCTTTTCTTTTCTTGTTTGTTAATAAGACATTTTGCAGAGATCTCAGCTAAACAAGAGCATATAAACACGCCCCAATAGTCCACCTACCATGCACAAAAATTAGGAAGGGGGGGAGACATGCACTGCCTACAAAGAGCAAAGAGAAGCAGTCTGCACAACATCAGCAATGCATCAATGCAAACGCACAACATCAATGAGCATTACAACAGGTGTATTCAAATCATAATCTTTTGTTCTTTATGTGCTTTTCACTTTTGCATATGTTGTTTGCATGTTCACACACAGTTGGCTGGTTTAAGTTTTAAATTAGTTGTTACTATGTGGTGAGTGATTTCTAGATTCTTAGAGGACTTAGTAGGAGATATTTCTATTTGGAGACGATGTAAGATATATGCTAACGGAGTATGCCAAGTTCTTATGCTCTCAAAGTATATTAGTTATCCCTAGTGGTTATGGGCTAGGTGCTACGATTAATAAAAAATTTACGAAAATTATGCCCTAAAAATATATATATACAAGTGAATCGAAACATGACGTGTCTACAGCCATGTGGAATGCTTGGTAGGACCTTGGGTTGTCTTAGCACCTTGGGGCCGATGCCTTGGTTTCCATGGGGTGAACACTGACGTCTAAAAGATTAAGAAGAAGACCTTCAAGGACTCTATCGCCTTGATAGATGTTCGTAGGACTCTGGGGTACATTATGGGCCCTCGAGACCGATGCCCTCATCTTCATGGGGTACTCCTTATGTCAAAAAGAAAGAAAAGGGTCTATCTCCCTTGAGATACTTAGCGGCCTTTAGATTCTCTTAGCGGAGGTCTCTTGTTCATTGCTTGGGTCTCATTGGGATGGAACCTTCCTCTTTATCATCTTTTACATACACACACACCAAAAAAAAAAAGAGAGAGAAAGAAAGAAAGAAAAATCCAATCACCATTGCTCATATTTAGGAGTAGGGTCCCACTTAGGAATAACTTGAATACTTGTAGGACATTGAGACTGCGGTCATAACCTGCGGTGTTCAAGCACACTTGCCTTTGCATAGCACTATCTACCACTTAGTCTAGTCTTTCCTCACTTCTTTTAGCACTCTTTAAAACTCTAATCGGCCTTTCACTTGCATGCTCATGTGTGAGATTGTCATTGCTGGTTTTTTTTTCAATAAAAGGCTTTACTTGTGAGATCCCAGTCTCCACCGCGCAACGGATTCGGGTACTAGCAGCGGAAGTAGCACATCGTGCGCGGGTAGGGGTCTCACACTGGGGCCTCGCCCACGGATATCCGGACAAGAGACTAATCCGTCGGTTTGTCCAAAACCGAAACCAGAAAAACTTCCTTTACCCGAAAAGCATGGGCGATTCCACCACGATAACTCTTTACTCTAACGTAGTCAAGATCATTACTGATCACGCTGATCCGACTGCACCTATAAAGATACTCGGTCGGATCAAGGAAGAAACTTGCACTTGGATAATTGGGATCAACGTTTTTTTCCCCATCAAGAGGCACAGCAGTTGATTCCTATCCATAGAACAATTACTATCCAGGATTTACTTTAACTATCATAATAACAGAAGTTGAGTCTCGATTTACAGATCCATCAGTCCAGCCTAACCCCATCCGATCCCATGGGTTAGCCAACTGCCCAACCACTGTAGTGATGGGATCCAATTTGGAATTCGGTTAGGTTTTGTCCCGGGTACCAAGGAAAAGAGTTCCAAGGCCCCCTAGCCGGACGTTCATGCAAACATAAAACTAGCCACACCACTTACACACCCAATATGAAATTGCCTTTTTCTTAGCATCAGCTAACTTTAAAACAATCCTTTAATGAAACCATAGTACCACTGATCACAATCTTCCAATTTATCCGGTTGATTCATAATTTCCCATCATTCCTTCATCAGAGTATCTATGGCATCATTGGCAACTAGAACGCTCACCACCTGTCCACACAGGGGTCTTTTCAATAGTTCCTAGCCCATAATACTCGGCAATATAATCACTTATAAAAATCAAGATGGACTCTCGTTGAAGATCAGCAAGATCAACCAACAGATCCATAAAAAGAGCCATGGACTCATCCATTGAAGACCAGCAAGGTCAATCAACCAGATCCATGCCCGGTTTCAGAAAACAACTCTTACTCCTTGTTCCAATATCTTCCTCGACGCACGTGTGGGTATCCTAGGCGACCCAGAGCCCGAGCACCGTATGGTTAGCACCCTCTAGGATCCTTCGCAGGTGACCTAGCGCTTCACTCATAGGCCGCTTCCTTGGTCCCTCATCCACCGTACCGGAAGCTCACCATTTTAATCGAACCGAGGCTGGTCAAGACCTCGGTTGACCTTACTACGCGAGACGTCCTCCATTGACTCTCCGTCACAGCACTTGCAACTTTATCAGTTAGGTCTCCACGACCTTAATCACAAGACGGTCAAAATGCTTCCCCAGCATTCTTGACATAAAACAATCATTTACAAACAGTCACAAAATACAGTTTCTATATTAACTCTCATTTTTCCACATTATCCCTCATTAATCCACATTACTTATTCCACATTCCATTTATATGTGTACTCATCCAATCACCTCATTTTCCATCTCTTCACTTCAGATTCCTTCACATCACATATCATATATTCACATCCATATCCACATCCATACATCCACATCCACATATCATATATTCACATCCATATCCACATCCATACATCCACATCCACATCCACATTCACATCCATACATCCACATCTACATACTTATCTCCATTTTCACATCCTCATTTATACATCCACATCCCATATCCACATTCATAAATACACATCCATATCCACATCCACATGCATACATCCATTACCACGTCCACATGCATACATCCATATCCACCTCCACATCCATACATCCACATCTACATACTTATCTCCATTTTCACATCCTCATTTATACATCCACATCCCATATCCACATTCATAAATACACATCCATATCCACATCCACATGCATACATCCATTACCACGTCCTCATTCATACATCCACATCCACATACATACATACATCCACATCCACATTCCCATTCACATCTATACATCTATATCTACATGCACATTCACATCCATACATCCACATCTATATCCTCATTCACATCCATACATCCACATTCATGCATCCACATCTACATGCATACATCCATATCCACATTTACATCCATACATACACATCCACATTTACATCCATGCATCCACATCTACATGCATACCTCCATTTTTACATCCTCATTTATACATCCACATCCCTTATCTACATTCCTATACATCCACATCCACATTCACATTCCCATTCACATCTATACATCCACATCTATACATCCACATCTACATCCACATACATACATACATCCACATCCACATTCCCATTCACATCTATACTTCCACATCCACATCCACATTCCCATTCACATCTATACATCCACATTCACATCTATGTATATACATCTTCATGCATACATCCATTTTCACATTCATATATCCATTTTCACATTCATACATCCATACTCCCATCTCCACATCCACACATCCACATACATACATCCATTTCCACATTCCCATTCATATAACCCCATATGCCTTCACATCTAATCTTTTACATCACATCCATTCTCGCCCTATCACAACCCATATACATCTTATCCTATCACATACACTTCTTACCTCATCCCATACACATCTTATCACATCTTAATTCATCTTATCTCCTCTTATCACCTCTTATACACCTCTTATCACATCCTATCACATCTCATATCTATTTATAGAATACAAGAGAATTCTTATATTTGATATAAGATTTCTTTACACATTTACTTATGCATAAATTCCATTTAAGGAGATTAATACTTCCGAAGAAAAATCAATCTTTTATGCATTTTCCTATGCATAAATTCATTTTAAATGAAAATGACACTTTTGAATTAAAATTCAATCTTTTATGCATCTTCCTATGCATAAATTTAATTTAGATGAGAGAATGACACTTTTGAATTAAAAATTCAATCTTTTATGCATCTTCCTATGCATAAATTCAAATTAGATGAGAATAACACTTTTGAATTAAAAATCAATTTTTTTATGCATCTTCTTATGCATAAAGTCAATTTGATAGGAATTACACTTTTAGAATAAAAGAATTTCTCTTATGCATCTAAGTTATGCATAAAATCCATTTATGATGAAAATCACACTTTTAGTATAAAAAGAATATCTTTTATGCATACCTCCATGCATGAAATCCAATTATGATAAAAGTAACACTTTTATAATAAAATAATCAACTTTTATGCATACCTCTATGCATGAAATTCAATTGTGACAAAAGTAACACTTTTACATTAAAATAATCATCTTCTATGCATACCTCTATGCATGAAATCCAATATGATAAAAGTAACACTTTTGATATAAAAAAATTATCCTTTATGCATACTTCTATGCATGAAAATTAAAAATGATAAAAGTAACACTTTTGATATAAAAAATTTATCTTTTATGCATACTTCTATGCATGAAAATTAAAAATGATAAAAGTAACACTTTTGATATAAAAAAATTATCCTTTGTGCATACTTCTATGCATGAAAATTAAAAATGATAAAAGTAACACTTTTGATATAAAAATTATCCTTTATGCATACTTCTATGCATGAAAATTAAAAATGATAAAAGTAACACTTTTGATATAAAAAATTATCCTTTATGCATACTTCTATGCATGAAAATAAAAAATGATAAAAGTAACACTTTTAATATAAAAAAATATATCTTTTATGCATACTTCTATGCATGAAAAGAGGGATTGATTATAGGGGAAGATGCTGGACATTTTGAGAGGCTGGGGAGGAATCTTACATTCTACCCCACTTAAAAAACGCGAGATGTCCTCATCTCGCAAACTCTAGGGTAATTTCACAAGATGCACGAATATGAGACTTAGAGAAAAATTTTAATCAAGATTGACCACCAAGAAAAGTCTCAAAGAGAGCAAGATAAGAACAAGATTTAAACTTTATTCATTCTCGGAACTTTTACAGTAAAGATAGAAGAACTCTTTACACTTCCATAAGCCCGTCCATCATATGGTCACAAAAGCAGCACTCACAAGCTGCACAAGTATAAGGTAACTCATCTATGGGAATAATTTTGTTGGTTATTTCCGCACCTATCTCAGTGGTATGAGGTGATCTAACAAAAGGACCTCTGAGAGGCAAGCCAAAAACGGGGTAAAGGCATATCTTCTCATGAGGAAGAAAACACGCCAGTAAGAAGACCCGCTCAGAAAACCCAAGATGTCTTGATCTCATGACGCAGTAGTATCGGGGACCCAAACCCAAAGCTTCAATAACCATGGCCAAGCGGACATTGTTACGAGAGTGCTGCTGACCCCAGGGTGTTACCCTCGTTATGTTTTGATAGGTCCGCCATTTGGTCTGAGCTACAGAAGTTCCCAAGTGAGGGAAAAGTGAGCGCTCATACTGTTCTATAAAGTCCTTCTTCACAGACTCACTTGCGTCTTGAAGGTGAGGAATCATTATGGATAAAACTAATTCTTGTTGCCAAGCCATGAAGGAGATTAAGAAAGAAAGGAGATCGATGGGAGTAAGATTACTGTGAATGACAAGTAAAAGTTATGACTTATATAAAGGAAGGAGCTAGCGTAACTTAGAAGCCAACGGTAACTTGCCACTGAAGTTTTACCATCTTTCCATGATTTGGGTTTGGCACATTTTTCTATACAAGGCATTCAGAACTTTGAGATGAGGAGATAAAAGAAGTTCGTAAGCTAAATCACCTACTTTCTTTGGTCCACAATATCTGGGAGATAACTTCTTATACTTCCCAAGAGATAAAGAACTTCTTTTGGGCCGTACTCGAATGAAGACCAAAACCTTGATATCCACAACATCGATTCTCACTTCTGAACTCATTGTTCTGAATCCTTAAAACAGTTGGGACTCTTGAGAAGTATTCAGGGAAAAGGTTCTTCCTTTTTTAAACAGAATCTTTCTTTTATTTTAGAGAGAGAATAATTATAAGATCAGAAAGGGAGATTCTTACTCCTGTATACCTCGAAGGCTGGGGGAGAATCTTACATTCTACCCCACTTGAAAAGTGCGAGATGTCCTCATCTCGCAAGGTAGAGGACAACTCTTTTTCTTAAGATCCAATTTTTTTCCTGGGTTCCTTATATTCTGGTCAACCCAACAGAATAGTGGGATAATTATCCCTTAAATGGAACTCATCATTAAATGACAATTCATTCAAATCATATCATTCATATCTTTAACATGATAATGGTCCATTAGACCAAAAATTTCCCTTCTGAAGATTCCTCCACGGAAATTTCAGTTAAGCAAGTTCTCAATTTGCCATCCCTTAACTTGATCTACGGGTCAAGTGTTAACAATAGCAATCTGACAGCACAATCCACTAATCTCATAGTGATTTGCTGAAATCATTATTATCATTCCAGTTATGAATATCATCACAGGGACTCGTCCCATTCATCCTCATTGAGGTTTCGCTCAGCTTATTACATTTCAACCAATTTTCAGAAATCATCATTTTTCAATCAGAATCCAAATCAATTCATCAATTCTCAAACAGAATTAAAAATCATATCAACCACATTCGAAATCATCCTCTGGATAGCATTAACGCTTATAATTTCAAGTCTTAGATTTACTCGTATATACTGTCAGTAAAGAGCTGCAGTATACTCTCGGTATATACGGGTAGTCACGGCCCTTGGAATTATAAGGTAAATACCATCATGTCTAGGCCTCAAGCAAGTCAGGGATTCTATATAATTACGGTACTTCCATCTGAAGACCCAATTACCAAATTACGAATTTCAGTTTGAATATCAAATTGTATGAATTATATCACACAATTACAACCTTTTTGTGCTTCTTGATAAATTTTTGACATATTTGTCTTCTCAGTTGATCTTTATTAACCAAATGCTCTGATACCAACTGTGAGATCCCAGTCTCCACCGCGCAACGGATTCGGGTACTAGCAGCGAAAGTAGCACATCGTGCGCGGGTAGGGGTCTCACACTCGGGGCCTCGCCCACGGATATCCGGACAAGAGACTAATCCGTCGGTTTGTCCAAAATCGAGAAACCGAAAAAACTTCCTTTACCCGGAAAGCATGGGCAATTCCACCAGGATAACTCTTTACTCTAACGTAGTCAAGATCATCACTGATCACGCTGATGCGACTGCACCTATAAAGATACTCGGTCGGATCAAGGAAGAAACTTGCACTTGGATAATTGGGATCAACGCTTTTTTCCCCATCAAGAGGCACAACCGTTGATTCCTATCCATAGAGAAATTACTATCCAGGATTTACTTTATCTATCGTAATAACAGAAGTTGAGTCTCGATTTATGGATCCATCAGTCCAGCCTAACCCCATCCGATCCCATGGGTTAGCCAACCGCCCAACCACTGTAGTGATGGGATCCAATTTGGAATTCGGTTAGGTTTTGTCCCGGGTACCAAGGAAAAGAGTTCCAAGGCCCCCTAGCCGGACGTTCATGCAAACATAAAACTAGCCACACCACTTACACACCCAATATGAAATTGCCTTTTTCTTAGCATCAGCTAACTTTAAAACAATCCTTTAATGAAACCATAGTACCACTGATCACAATCTTCCAATTTATCCGGTTGATTCATAATTTCCCATCATTCCTTCATCAGAGTATCTCTGGCATCATTGGCAACTAGAACGCTCACCACATGTCCACACAGGGGGTCATTTACAAACAGTCACAAAATACAGTTTCTATATTAACTCTCATTTTTCCACATTATCCCTCATTAATCCACATTACTTATTCCACATTCCATTTATATGTGTACTCATCCAATCACCTCATTTTCCATCTCTTCACTTCAGATTCCTTCACATCACATATCATATATTCACATCCATATCGACAGCCATACATCCACATCCACATCCACATTCACATCCATACATCCACATCTACATACTTATCTCCATTTTCACATCCTCATTTATACATCCACATCCCATATCCACATTCATAAATACACATCCATATCCACATCCACATGCATACATCCATTACCACGTCCACATGCATACATCCATATCCACCTCCACATCCATACATCCACATCTACATACTTATCTCCATTTTCACATCCTCATTTATACATCCACATCCCATATCCACATTCATAAATACACATCCATATCCACATCCACATGCATACATCCATTACCACGTCCTCATTCATACATCCACATCCACATTCCCATTCACATCTATACATCTATATCTACATGCACATTCACATCCATACATCCACATCTATATCCTCATTCACATCCATACATCCACATTCATGCATCCACATCTACATGCATACATCCATATCCACATTTACATCCATACATACACATCCACATTTACATCCATGCATCCACATCTACATGCATACCTCCATTTTCACATCCTCATTTATACATCCACATCCCTTATCTACATTCATATACATCCACATCCACATTCCCATTCACATCTATACATCCACATCTACATCCACATACATACATACATCCACATCTACATCCACATTCCCATTCACATCTATACATCCACATCTACATCCACGTACATACATACATCCACATCCAGATCCACATTCCCATTCACATCTATACATCCACATCTACATCCACATTCACATCTATGTATATACATCTTCATGCATACATCCATTTTCACATTCATATATCCATTTTCACATTCATACATCCATACTCCCATCTCCACATCCACACATCCACATACATACATCCATTTCCACATTCCCATTCATATAACCCCATATGCCTTCACATCTAATCTTTTACATCACATCCATTCTCGCCCTATCACAACCCATATACATCTTATCCTATCACATACACTTCTTACCTCATCCCATACACATCTTATCACATCTTAATTCATCTTATCTCCTCTTATCACCTCTTATACACCTCTTATCACATCCTATCACATCTCATATCTATTTATAGAATACAAGAGAATTCTTATATTTGATATAAGATTTCTTTACACATTTACTTATGCATAAATTCCATTTAAGGAGATTAATACTTCCGAAGAAAAATCAATCTTTTATGCATTTTCCTATGCATAAATTCATTTTAAATGAAAATGACACTTTTGAATTAAAATTCAATCTTTTATGCATCTTCCTATGCATAAATTTAATTTAGATGAGAGAATGACACTTTTGAATTAAAAATTCAATCTTTTATGCATCTTCCTATGCATAAATTCAAATTAGATGAGAATAACACTTTTGAATTAAAAATCAATTTTTTTATGCATCTTCTTATGCATAAAGTCAATTTGGTAGGAATTACACTTTTAGAATAAAAGAATTTCTCTTATGCATCTAAGTTATGCATAAAATCCATTTATGATGAAAATCACACTTTTAGTATAAAAAGAATATCTTTTATGCATACCTCCATGCATGAAATCCAATTATGATAAAAGTAACACTTTTATAATAAAATAATCAACTTTTATGCATACCTCTATGCATGAAATTCAATTGTGACAAAAGTAACACTTTTACATTAAAATAATCATCTTCTATGCATACCTCTATGCATGAAATCCAATATGATAAAAGTAACACTTTTGATATAAAAAAATTATCCTTTATGCATACTTCTATGCATGAAAATTAAAAATGATAAAAGTAACACTTTTGATATAAAAAATTTATCTTTTATGCATACTTCTATGCATGAAAATTAAAAATGATAAAAGTAACACTTTTGATATAAAAAAATTATCCTTTATGCATACTTCTATGCATGAAAATTAAAAATGATAAAAGTAACACTTTTGATATAAAAATTATCCTTTATGCATACTTCTATGCATGAAAATTAAAAATGATAAAAGTAACACTTTTGATATAAAAAATTATCCTTTATGCATACTTCTATGCATGAAAATAAAAAATGATAAAAGTAACACTTTTAATATAAAAAAATTATCTTTTATGCATACTTCTATGCATGAAAAGAGGGATTGATTATAGGGAAAGATGCAGGACATTTTGAGAGACTGGGGAGGAATCTTACATTACTTGTCTTCCATTGTTTTTTGCAGCTTTTGCTTCTACCGCGCTCGAGGACGTGCGTAATTTAGGAAGGGGGGAATGTTCCACGGGAACACTCATGGGAACACGGATTATGGAAGGAGGCCGGAAGTAATTAATGCGAGAGAGTAGAATTGTAGCCATGGGAACATAAAGACGCACATAATTTTTCCATATATTTTGTGTCGAAGTGCAATGTACATCGTTTTAGGCCAATGTGGGTTCTAAATGAGAGTTCTAAGTGTATCAAGCAAGGCTCATTTATGGGGTTGTCCGCCCATGTGTGAAAGAGGCCTAGGGTTAGGGTTAGTGACATCTCTACAAAAGAGATGTTAGCTAAAGAAAGTGGACGTTTTTGGCCATCCTCATAAGCTATTGAGTGAAGCTCTTGAGCTCTCAAGCTATGGTACCTCTCTAACTCTCTCTCTATTGTACTCTAATGAGCATTAAGCTCCAATGAGTATAGCTCCACTTCATTCTCTTAATCTGTTTAGCATCATTGAAGTAGATTAATCTATGATTAGTTGAATGCTTCTTTCTTTCTCTTGTGTATGCTGCATGCTTGTAGTGTGTGTGTGTATAGTTTCCATTGATGCAAGCTCTTGCCCACTTCATTGGCAATGCGTTATTCATAGATAGACTCTCTCTATGAGCTTGTGGGTTTGTGAATGTTACATTCTATGCTTGCTTAAGCTTGTGGGTTAGTAGATGCACGCTTATGGGTTTACAGGGAAAGCTAAGATTTAATCAATGTTTGAATGGGATTAAGAGATTGCCATGCATTACTTGTTCTCTTGATTAGTGTAGTGGACTTAAGGGATTGAGATATTGATTGAGGTGTTGAATGGTTGAATCGTCAAGTGGTGGTTTGTGTATGTGAGCTCTCCCTCATGGGATAAGCCTTCATGCACTAATCGGGTCGAGTCCTCGGATTGACATTGTGTTTCTTAACACATTTGTTGATCGGTAGTACTGTATGAGCACTATATTGCACGGTAGAGAGAACCGCTCTACACCTCCCCCTCTTGGTGGCTAAGGACTTGCTTGTCGGCTTCACTTCTACCCAAAGAATCAAGCCAAATTCAAAGGTAAACCTAATTTAATGGTTTTTTTTCAATTCTCTCAATGATTTTCTTCTTTTGAACCCCTATAAAGCTTGAGAAGCTTTCAATTGAATGGGTTTCTCTTCAAATCAAGCTCTCCAATGATTTATAATGTTTAATTAGATTAATATTAATTTTTATTCTTAATTATAGTATTTTGTTAGTTAATCTCTCTTTTGAAAAGATTAAGCATCTTTATGGTTAAATCCTTGGTAGAAGGATGATTCTCATAGATAATCTCTTTATCCTAATCAAAACTCTAGGCTTGATAAGCTAGAGAAAGAGATTAGATATTTTCATGATTTTTTATCTAGAAAAATGATGGTTAATTCTTTTTAGCTTGATTATAAGTAAGACAAATCATATTTCCTCATTCTAAATTGAAATAGGGTTATGCTTACATTTTTAGAAATAAGGAATGGTTATTTTAGAATAATCAAGAGATTTATTCATAATTATGCTTAAAATTATGGTTATAATTATGCTATGTATGCATAATTTAATTTTACTCGAAAAAAGGAATTCCTATCATATTTTCCAGTAATTACAGTGAAGCTCTAGCCAAATTTCCCAGAAAAGAGATATATCTTATTTTTATGCATAATTTTAATAAAGTAAAAAGAGAAATTCCTATCATATTCTAGGCATAGATATTTTTATGCTAAAAGTGGAGTTTTGAGCATTATTCAATAGTCAAAAAATAAATAAAGAAGGTTATGCACAAATTTTATAGAATCATTCAATGGATGTGAATGAATGTAGGAATGATGAGAATGGATGTGTATGGATGTGAATGGATGTAGGAATGATGTGTGGATGTGAACGGATGTAGGATGATGTGAATGGATGTGATATGATGTGACTGGATGTGAATGGATGTAGCAATGATGTGAATGGATATAGGAATGATGTGAATGGATGTAAATGGATATAGGAATGATGTGAATGGTTGTATCAATGATGTGAATGGATGTGAATGGATGTAGGATGATGTGAATGGATGTGATATGATGTGAATGGATGTAGGATGATGTGAATGGATGTGATATGATGTGAATGGATGTAGGATGATGTGAATGGATATAGGAATGATGTGAATGGATGTAGGAATGATATGAATGGATGTGAATGGATATAGGAATGATGTGAATGGATATAGGAATGATGTGAATGGATGTAGGGATGATGTGAATGGATGTGAATGGCTATAGGAATGATGTGAATGAATGTAGGAATGATGTGAATGGATGTCAAACGGATGTAGGAATGTTGTGAATGGATGTGACTGGATGTGAATGGGTGTAGGAATGATGTGAATGGATGTGAATGGATATAGGCATGATGTGAATGGATGTAGGAATGATGTGAATGGTTGTAGGAATGATGTGAATGGATGTGGGAATGATGTGAATGGATGTGAACGGATGTAGGATGCTGTGAATAGATGTGATATGATGTGACTGGATGTGAATGGATGTAGGAATGATGTCAATGGATGTGAATGGATATAGGAATGATGTGAATGGATGTGGGAATGATGAGAATGGATGTAGGAATGATGTGAATGGATATAGGAATGAAGTGAATGGATGTAGGAATGGTGTGAATGGATGTGAGTTGATATAGGATTGATGTGATTGGATGTGACTTAATGTAGAAAATGTGGGATAATGAGAAATGACGTGGAATAATGAGATGATGTGGAATGGGATAATAAGAAATGACGTGGAATAATGAGAAATGATGAGAGATGATGAGGAATGATGTGAAAAGATGTGGATGATGAAAAAAGATAGGAATTCTATTTGGAACTGTAATTGTAGATGAAACTTGTTTTTTTAAAAGATTGTTTTATGTCAAGAATGATGGGAAAGCATTTTGACCATCTTGTGAATGAGGTCATGCGAACCTAAGTGAAAAAGTTGCACAAGAGCTGATGGAAAGTCAATGAAAGACATCTCGCGTGGCAAGGTCGGCCGATGTCTTGAGCTTCCAGTACGGTGGATGAGGGACCAAGGAAGCGGCCTATAAGTGAAGCGTAAGGTCACCTGATAAGGAACCTAGAGGGTGCTAACCATACGATGGTGAGCTTCCAGTACAGTGGATGAGGGACCAAGGAAGCGGCCTATAAGTGAAGCGTACGGTCACCTGATAAGGAACCTAGAGGGTGCTAACCATACGATGCTCGGGCTTTGAGTCGCCGAAGATACCCACGCGTGCATTGGGGAAGAAAATGAGTTGGAAATGTTTTCTGAACACGGGAATGGATCTAGTTGATTGACCTTGCTGGTCTTCACCAGATGAGCTCATGGCTCTTTTACATGGATCTTGTTGTTGGTTGATCTTACTGATCCCCAACTGAGAGTCCATATGGTCTTTATGTGATTAAACTAATAGGTACTATGGGCTAGGAACTATTGAAAAGGCCCTTGAGTGAGCCGATGATGTCATCATAGGTACGCTGAGGAAGGAATGACTGAAATTCGATTTTATGGTTGGAAAGTGGAAAAGTTGAAAATTGGATCTTGATATTTTGGAGGATTATGATCTTGATATTTTGGAGGATTATGATCAGTAATACTATGGTTTCATTTCAAGTTTGCTTTAAAGATATTGAATCTGTAAAAGGCAATTTCATATTGGGTGCGTAAGTGGTGTGTCTAAATTGTATTTTGCATGAGTGTGCTGGCTAGGGGACCTCAGAACTCTTTTCCCAAGTACCTGGGACAAAACATAACTAAATTTTTGTCATGGATCCTATCAATACAATGGTTGGGCGGTTGGCTAACCCATGGGACTAGATGGGGCTAGGCTAGTAGACTGATGGATCCCTATAATTAAAATTCAATTCTGTTCAAGTTATGATAGTTGAAGTAAATCACAGATAATCCTTGTTCTATGGAAAAGAATCAACGGTTGTGTAGGTTCCTCCCTCGATCCGGACATGTGATCCACAAGGGTTCGGTCGGAATGAAAAAGGGAAGTTAAGGCCTTGACTATGTTAGAATAATTCTCTTGAAGGAAGAGGGAAGTTTTTTTCGGGTTCCGTTTTCCAAAAATCGAGGAATTAGTCTCTTGTCCAGACATTCGTGGGGGAGGCCCTAAGTGGGAAAATGACAGAACCTAGAAAAGAACGAAGTTGTGTCACCGTCTGCGGTATCATCCAAGCCAAAACCTTCTGCCCTTGGTCATAGTCAATGATCAACCAGTCTAGTGTGATCGTGTCCCAAGTAAATGATTTTTGTCATAAAAAACTCACATTTACTAAACTTAGCATACAATCGATTCTATCTTAAAATAGTCAACACAATTGTGAGACGTCTAACATGATCCTCAAGAGTACTACTATATACTAAAATATCATCGAGGAATACCACCATGAACTTCGCCAAATGTTTACAAAAAATATCGTTCATCATTTGCTGGAAATGTGCTGGAGCATTGGTAAACCCAACAGATAATACGAGAAACTTGTAATGGCCATACCTAATCCAAAAGGCGGTTCTTTTGACGTTCCTTTCATGAATACGTATCTGGTGGTAGCCAGTACGTAAATCTATCTTTGTGAAATACTTCACTCCCACTAAACAATCAATCACGTCATCTGATCGAGGGAGAGGATAGCGGTTCTTGATTGTCACTTTGTTCAGTCTCTTGTAATCTACACACATTCACGAGATGTTGTCCTTCTTTCTCCTAAGTAACACAGGCGTACCCCAAGGCGATTTACTTGGATGGATCTCGCCCATCCTCAAATAATCTACGAGTTGTTTGGCCGACTCATCTTCCTTAGCCTAGCTCATTGTGTAAGGCGGAATGCTAGCAAGTTGAGCACTAGGGAGGACTAGATCAATATGATGATCCCCTTCCCTTTGCGGGTGGTAAGCCTGATGGTAGCTCCTTATAAAATACATCTTGAAACGAGTCACGTAACTTCTTTAATTCTTTGCTTTCAAACACACTTATTTCATTCACATCCATAGTGGGTATGAGAAATGAAGAAAGTGGAATCAAGACACACTAGAAAGGAATATGCAATGAATAATCCATTATATTTCCAAAATCAGTTGTATTTACAAGAGGTCCCCGAGAGGGATGTTTACAATCACCTTGGATACAAAATTGGGTGTTCCTATGTTCAAAAGAAAAATAATGAGTATATCAGTCTATCTCGACCTTAAGGGTGACCTTAAACCACTCAATCCCTAAGAGAAACTCTACATTCTCTAGGTGCATAACATAGAACTCTTGAATATCTCTATAGTCCTCAATCGAGATCGGTAGTTTCTCCACCTTTCGATTGCACACTTGGGTGCCTCACCACCAAGTGTTCACACTTGGGCCATCCCCCAACTCGTGAGTCAGCCTGCCTAGCTACCCCAAGGCTCCAAGCTAGTCTTGTGTGCGTGCTTCTATGAGTCGGGGAAATCCTACTACGAAGAAACCCAAAGGAGTTATAGAATCCATCTTCATAGCTTTCATTTGCAAGTCTTGAAATTTCCAAAGGTAGACCTCATAAGTGAGGTTCTACGAGGTCATGGTCAAACTGGCAAACTTAGCACTGTGTCGTAGTCATCCTCCTTCTTGAGGAACTCTTTCTTGAAGACTTCTTCAAACTACGCCCAGGTTGTTGGTTTAGGTTTGAGTTCTTCCACCAGAGAAAATCCCTGCCTGAGAGGAAACTTGCCTGCTAATTGAATCTTTTTGTCATTGCCATATGGATGAAACTGGAAGTGGACCTGCCACTTATGTAGCTACTTTTGCTCACCCCCAAACTACTCCGGAGTGATGTTGCGTCCTAAAGAAGATGCCAAGGTATCCATTCCCGAGAGAGTAGATAGGTAGTGGTAAAGAGATGGAATTTTGAAAAGTCTACATCTATGCAGTAACCTGTGCCTAATGCTCCATAAAATAAGCCTTGAAAGTAACTTTCAACTCCCAAAAAATAGATTTAGTCACGAAATCTTTCAAAAAATCACCATCGGCGGCCTCAGGAGCCGGCAGGTCTTTGTGTTCGAGAGCGGGTTCCAACTCTCAAGCCTGTCGACATCATAAAGTGGAAAAGTTTGCAAGTGAGATAAAAGCCTCGCTATAAGCAAGAGATGGTGCAAGAGAACTCTAAGAGATGTGCTTCTAGAAGCACATGCTAGGCATTTTTTATAAGCCCACAAAAGCTTTTGTTTTTTGTTTTGTGGCTTTTTGTGTGTTTTTTTTAAACCTCACGGAATGGCTTTTGTAAAAGCCACACATAAACGTGAAAAGCCACACTAAAAAACCAAGCTCCTGAGTGACTGCCGTAGATCTCTCGCAAAGACTCTCACCAAAACTGACTGACCTAGGCCACCCTTTTATACGCTCTTGGTCGGTCAATAGCACTTAAGTACTCGCTCATCAGTCCTCCAACTCGCGAATCAGCGTGCCTAGCTCCAAGCTACCCCAAGCCTTGAAGCTAGTCTTGTGTGTGTGTTGCACATAGTAGATACACTCTGTGCACATGACATGTGGTCTAGACCTACCTCTTCTTTACGCGAGGAACAATCTCACGCTCAAGTAAAAAAAATGGTGACCTTTAACATAGATGTTTTCCCTCTAGTGGATCAAAGGAATCTCATGAACCCTTAATGTCCACCACTGATGGGTGGTGTATTGGAATACTTAAATAGATCAATCCAACCACACATGGAAAAATGGTGACCTTTAACCCCACTCTCAAGTGGGACAACGGTGACCTTAAATATATAGTTATTTTCCCTCCTTCTAGATTGAAGGAATCTCATGATGATCTCAATGTCCACTGTGATGGGTGATGTATTGGAATCCTTTAATACATTATCAATCCAATCACAATCACACATGAAGCGGAATATGTTGATGTGACCAACATCAGATCTCCAAGATTGTCCAAACCAAAGGAGTAAACCAAGAAAATGTAGTTGAACGTTTGAACCCCAAGGTTTGGAAATTCACAAATAGAGAAGGGTGTAGAGTGTACATGGACACTTATGGGAACATCTACTACCATAAGATTCTCACAAGAGAAACCCCTTTTGACCATGCAAACACTCGCTTAGAAAGAGGGTTCCCTTTAATGTCAAGGAGCGGGTTGCCAACTATAGACCCTTTTAAGAAAACTCTATTAGAAAATCTAGAACCTCTTACCTCAAGCTACCCACCCTTGGTTGAATATTATTGTCATGTGAAAGTGTCAGTTCTTCACACGACATTACCACAACATACGACCATTTCATCAAGTTTGCGATTGCCTCATATGTCTCAACTTAATAATGAGCCTTTGGACTTCTTGGGAAACCTAGCAAAGGCTCCATCAGAGGGACCAAACCTCTGAGAGTATTGCTGAGTGCTCATGCCCAGGTTGGGACTCATGAGAGACCCGCAATACTACCATTTATGCTAAGAAGTAGCATGGATATCCCTTCACCCAAGAACGGTTTTCATGCCTCAAGGCCTTGAACCAAAATCACCACTTAGTATGCCATCCATACTACATGTAGTATGGACCCCTCTAGTTTCACAAGGACCTTTACTGGCTCCTCGGACCATTAGGGATATCTTTGGAATTCAAACTCATGTCAAATATCCTACATCTCATAAAAAACAACCGAAGATTCTTTAAATGATCCATCCTCCTCCCAAAAACACTAACATCATCCAAGAAGACTCTCATGAACTTTGTCAGGTATGGTTGAAAAGTCCTATATGCTGTATCTTGAAAAAGAAGAAGGACCATTCATTAAGCCAAAGTTCATGACTGTGCTCACTTAAGCTCCCCATTTTGTGATAAAAGTAGTCTTATCCGTGTCCTCTTCCACCATACGGACCTGATTATAGCCTGAAAACCCATCCATAATTTAACTATACATCTCATGACTAGCTACATCATCTAATAGGGTGTCAGTAAAAGGCAAATGAAATGGGTTTCAAATGGTTGTTGCATTTAGATTTCTATAATCTACCCACATCTTGAACTTACCATTTTCCTTTGGTACTACCAAAATCGGTGATACCCAAATCACTTTATCAACAGGATTGAAAAACCCTACCCTTAACAACTTATCAATTTCTTCCTTCACCATTTTGGCATAATTCGGATTCATCTTATACCTGTGTTGGATCATTGAGGGATGCATCCTTCTTATTAAGAGTAATTGCTGGTATATAGCAAGATCTATACCTTTCATATTTGAATACTCCCAAGAAAATATATCTTTGAACTCCATCAACAAATTAAAACAATCATGAAGGAACTAACCTCCAACCAAGACACTTACTTTCACTGGTTTTGGTTCTTTTTAAGAGCCAAGATTTAGTGCTTTCAATTCATCCGCACAAACATGGGAAGACCTTTGCATATATGATCAGCCTCCTAATGGCTTTCTAATCATTTTTCTCTAACTTGTCACCTAGAGCATCCAGGGGACTGGTTCAAAACTCTGACTGGGATCTTCCATAACTATTTTTGGGCTCCGACGTGGATCTTCCAAAACTATTTGTAAGCTAGAATAGCTTGCAAAAACCCCGATATTCGTGCAAAATCTTCTCAGTATCAATCTAAAAAATGGGCACCACTATTGGATTAGCAGTCTGATACATATCCTCCTCCTCATCTTCTACGTCATTTGCAAAATTGATAGTCTGAGCTACCAATGCCCTATGGCATTGCTTCAGGAGAACCTTATGTTAAATTTTCTTCTTATCAAATCTAATCATAGTGATGTTGGCACCCCAATCGTGGCTAAGCTTGGCAAATCTAAACCAAGGTCTTCCCAACATGTCATATTAATGCTCTTCAATATCCATCTTGAGAACCATAAAATTTCCTCTAAATTTCAAACCTGTCACTCTAATGTCCTGATTCCTCACAATTCCAAGTAGCTACAGTCTCCTTTGGTCTTCTATTTTAACCTCAAAATGGAGGTGGCTATAAAACCCCCAATGTGTTATGCCTATAAACTACCTCTAACAATATATTTACGTCTTAATCACCATCTAATAGAACCACCTTCAATGTTTTGTCCTTCAATTTAGGCTGGATGGTTGGTACTTTATAGTCCACCACATAAGTTTCTACTTGGGTCAGCAAGGCTAGTGGATCCTTTGGATTGCCCTGAACAGTTTCTTACCTATCAGGCTCTACCTCATCTAATGTCAGAAGCTTTGCTACCAGTTTCTCTTAGAAACTAGGTATGAAATTTAATACTTTCTTAAAGGTTAGATGAATGTGAGACTTTAACAAAGCTTCAAAAAGTTCTTACGAACCACTCCTACCTTCCTTCATCGGGTAGGCTCTTGCTTGAAACTTGATGGACCACTATTGCCTTGAGACACAGCTTGAAATACAAGGGTATCAAGAGGAGGTACTATATTTCTTTGGATCTTATTGATTTTCTTCAGTACGCCTTGTTGAACCTAGTCCTTTTCTAGCCAATCTAGTGGTCCCTTAACTTTTGCTTTGACACTAGTCACTGCAAAAGCTGGTGCTTCCTCTCGACACTCCTCACTCTGGATACATGATAAAAAATCACAATTATAGTGATTTACAGAATTTGTTTTAAGAGAACCAATTCTCCCATTTTCCCAACACCAAAGAGCTATCTACACATCCAGGTACATAAATTTTAGAAAGTCCTAGACTCTACTAGGAGTCACCTTCTAAATGCATCTCCACCAACACTGCATTTGCTGAAGCTAGTGGTTGTTACTGTTGAGGCTCTGGAACTACCTGGTCTGAACCCTACCTGATTTCCGATCACTGGCATCCCTCTTTCATCCCTATGCCTAACCCAAAGCTCACATAATGGCCCAACCCTGTGACTTCTAAGACCACAGTAATCACAAGTTTGCACTCTTGGTGGACCCTCTTGTTGACCTTGTGGTCTTTGCCAATTAGGTCTGCTCTAGAACCTCTGTGGTAGTCGATCAAAATTTATGTCTTGTTTATTAGGCATGCCCTAATTTGCTACTAGGAATCTATTTTTCTCCTGTATTGTTTTCGAAAAAAAAAAGATTTTAATTTGGTACAATAAATAGGCAGGATTTGAAAAGTTAAAACATTCTCACAAAATAAATTCTGAATTATGACAAATGCAAAATTTTATTTGTAGAGGCTATTCCTCCAAGCAAGCAAAACCTAGAATAGAAGATGTGGTCAAAGTAGTATGAGTGAAACTTTATCTCTTTGGGTTACTAATGATGTTGTGGGTATAACATATTTAACGCATTAATCAAGGATGATAGTGGGTTTCACTAATAAAGGTTTTATTTGTAGTAAGTTAACCTAGTTTTACAACGGTTTTCGAAGAATCGGGGTATTAGTCTCTTATCCAGACATTCGTGGGCGAGGCCTAAGTGGGAAACCCTACCCCACGTGTGAGGTTGCTACTTCCGCTGCTAGCTTCCCGGATTCTGGTGTACGGAGGGGGCAGTGGTCTCACATTCCAAGGGATAGGCTGATTCAACTTACATCCACAACCTTTCAACAAGTCAGTCATTGGTAGTGTGAACCGAGAGTACTCCCGCACAAATTTCTGAAGAAAAATAACAGAACCTAGAAAAGAATGAAGTTGTGTCACCGTCTGCGGTATCATCCAAGCCAAACCTTCTGCACTTGGTCATAGTCAATGATCAACCAGTCTAGTGTGATCTTGTGTCCCAAGTAAATGATTTTTGTCATAAAAAACTCACATTTACTAAACTTAGCATACAATCGATTCTATCTTAAAATAGTCAACACAATCGTGAGACGTCTAACATGATCCTCAAGAGTACTACTGTATACTAAAATATCATCGAGGAATACCACCATGAACTTCCCCAAATGTTTACAAAAAATATCGTTCATCATTTGCTGGAAATGTGCTGGAGCATTGGTAAACCCAAAAGATAATACGAGAAACTTGTAATGGCCATACCTACGGTTATTCCAAAACCGAACTTAGAAAAACTTCCCTTGCCCGGAAAGCACAGGCAATTCCTCCAGGATAAAAATTTTACTCTAACGTAATCCAAAAGGCAGTTCTTTTGATGTTCCTTTGATGAATACGTATTTGGTGGTAGCCAGTACATAAATCTATCTTTGTGAAATACTTCGCTCCCACTAAACAATTAATCAGGTCATCTGATCGAGGGAGAGGATAACGGTTCTTGATTGTCACTTTGTTCACTCTCATGTAATCTACACACATTCGCGAGATGTTGTCCTTCTTTCTCCTAAGTAACACAGGCGCACCCCAAGGTGATTTACTTGGATGGATCTCGCCCATCCTCAAATAATCTGCGAGATGTGTGGCCGACTCATCTTCCTCAGCCTAGCTCATTGTGTAAGGCATAATGCTAGCAAGTCGAGCACTAGGGAGGACTAGATCAATACGATGATCCACTTCCCTTTGTGGGTGGTAAGCCTGATGGTAGCTCCTTATAAAATACATCTTGAAACGAGTCAAGTAACTTCTTTAATTCTTTGCTTTTAAACACAATTCATTAACATCCATAGTGGGTATATGAGAAATGAAGAAAGTGGAATCAAGACACACTAGAAAGGAATATGCAAAGAATAATCCATTATATTTCCAAAATCAATTGTATTTACAAGAGGTCCCCGAGAGGGATGTTTACAATCACCTTGGATACAAAATTGGGTGTTCCTATGTTCAAAAGAAAAAGAATGAGTATACCAATCTATCTCGACCTTAAGGGTGACCTTAAAGCACTCAATCCTCCCTAAGAGAAACTCTACATGCTCTAGGTGCATAACATAGAACTCCAAATATCTCTGTAGTCCTCAATCAAGATCGGTAGTTTCTCCACCTTTCGATTGCACACTTGGGTGCCTGACCACCTAGTGTTGACACTTGGGCCATCCCCCAACTTGTGAGTCAGCCTACCTAGCTTCAAGCTACCCCAAGCCTCCAAGCTAGTCTTCTGTGTGTGCTTCTATGAGTCGGGGAATCCTAGTACGAAGAAACCCAAAGGAGTTATAGAATCCATCTTCATAGTTTTCATTTGCAAGTTTTGAAATTTCCAGAGGTAGACCTCATAAGTGAGGTTCTACGAGGTCATGGTCAAACTGGCAAACTTAGCACTGTGTCGTAGTCATCCTCCTTCTTGAGGAACTCTTTCTTGAAGACTTCTTCAAACTACGCCCAGGTTGTTGGTTTAGGTTTGAGTTCTTCCACCAGAGAAAATCCGTGCCTGAGAGGAAACCTACTGCTAATTGAATCTTTTTTTCATCGCCATATGGATGAAACTAGAAGTGGACCTGCCACTTATGTAGCTACTTTTGCTCGCCCCCAAACTACTCCGGAGTGATGTTGGGGCCTAAAGAAGATGCCAAGGTATCCATTCCCGAGAGAGTAGACAGGGTAGTGGTCAATAAAGAGATGGAATTTTGCAAAGTCTACATCTGTGCGACGACCTGTGCCTGATGCTCCATAAAAGAAGCCTTGAAAGTAACTTTCAACTCCCAAAAAATAGATGTAGTCACGAAATCTTTCAAAAAATCACCATCGGCGGCCTCAAGAGCCGGCAGGTCTTCGTGTTCGAGAGCGGGTTCCAACTCTCAAGCTTGGGTCGACATCATAAACTGGAAAAGTTTACAAGTGAGATAAAAGCCTAGCTATAAGCAAGAGATGGTGCAAGAGAACTCTAGGAGATTTGCTTCTAGAAGCACATGCTAGGCATTTTTTATAAGCCTACAAAAGCTTTTGTTATTTGTTTTGTGGCTTTTTGTGTGTTTTTTTTAAACCTCACGGAATGGCTTTTGTAAAAGACACACATAAACGTGAAAAGCCACACTAAAAAACCAAGCTCCTGTGAGTGACTGCCATAGATCTCTCGCAGAGACTCACGAGACTCTCACCAACTGACTGACCTAGGCCACCCTTTTATACGCTCTTGGTCGGTCACTAGGCATCCACACTTGGGTGTTCACTCATCAGTCCACCAACTCGCGAATCAGCGTGCCTAGCTCCAAGCTACCCCAAGCCTTGAAGTTAGTCTTGTGTGTGTGTTGCACATAGTAGATACACTCTGTGCACATGACATGTGGTCTAGACCTACCTCTTCTTTACGCGAGGAACAATCTCACGCTCAAGTAAAAAAAAACGGTGACCTTTAACATAGATGTTTTCCCTCTAGTGGATCAAAGGAATCTCATGAACCCTCAATGTCCACCACACTGATGGGTGGTGTATTGGAATACTTAAATAGATCAATCCAACCACACATGGAAAAATGGTGACCTTTAACCCCACTCTCAAGTGGGACAATGGTGACCTTAAATATATAGTTATTTTCCCTCCATCTAGATCGAAGGAATCTAATGATGATCTCAATGTCCACTGTGATGGGTGATGTATTGGAATCCTTTAATAGATGATCAATCCAATCACAATCACACATGAAGCGGAATATGTTGAT
Organism: Cibotium barometz; assembly: GCF_041138505.1. Classification (NCBI taxonomy): domain Eukaryota; kingdom Viridiplantae; phylum Streptophyta; class Polypodiopsida; order Cyatheales; family Cibotiaceae; genus Cibotium; species Cibotium barometz. The sequence continues at coordinate 19,650,239 of NC_141076.1, read as the reverse complement.
GTGACCAACATCAGATCTCCAAGATTGTCCAAACCAAAGGAGTAAACCAAGAAAATGTAGTTGAACGTTTGAACCCCAAGGTTTGGAAATTCACAAATAGAGAAGGGTGTAGAGTGTACATGGACACTTATGGGAACATCTACTACCATAAGATTCTCACAGGAGAAACCCCTTTTGACCATGTAAACACTCGCTTAGAAAGAGGGTTCCCTTTAATGTCAAGGAGCGGGTTGCCAACTATAGACCCTTTTAAGAAAACTCTATTAGAAAATCTGGAACCTCTTACCTCAAGCTACCTACCCTTGGTTGAATATTATTGTCATGTAAAAGTGTCAGTTTGTTCACACGACATTAGCACAACATACGACCATTTCATCAAGTTTGCGATTGCCTCATATGTCTCAACTTAATAATGAGCCTTTTGACTTCTTGGGAAACCTAGCACAGGCTCCATCGGAGGGACCAAACCTCTGAGAGTATTGCTGAGTGCTTATGCCCAGGTTGGACTCATGAGAGACCCGCAATACGTCTACCATTTATGCCAAGAAGTAGCATGGATATCCCTTCACCCAAGAACGGTTTTCATGCCTCAAGGCCCTGAACCAAAATCACCACTTAGTATGCCATCCATACTACATGTAGTATGGACCCCTCTAGTTTTACTGGCTCCTCGGACCATTAGGGATATCTCCGGAATTCAAACTCATGTATCCTACATCTCATAAAAAACAACCGAAGATTCTTTAAATGATGCATCCTCCTCCCAAAAACACTAAAATCATCAGGAAGACTCTCATGAACTTTGTTAGGTATGGTTGAAAAGTCCTGTATGGTGTATCTTGAAAAGAAGAAGGACCATTCATTAAGCCAAAGTTCATGACTGTGCTCACTAAAGCTCCCCATTCAGTGATAAAAGTAGTCTTATCTGTGTTCTCTTCCACCATACGGACCTGATTATAGCCTGAAAACCCATCCATAACTTAACTATACATCTCATGAGACTAGCTACATCATCTAATAGGGTGTCAGTAAAAGGCAAATGAAATGGGTTTCCAATGGTTGTTGCATTTAGCTTTCTATAATCTACCCACATCTTGAACTTACCATTTTCCTTTTGTACTACCAAAATCGGTGATACCCAAATCACTTTATCAACATGTTTGAAAAACCCTACCCTTAACAACTTATCAATTTTTTCCTTCACTAGTTTGGCATAATTTGGATTCATCTTATACCTGTGTTGGATCATTGGAGAACGCATCCTTCTTATTAAGAGTAATTATTTGCTTGTATATAGCAAGATCTATACCTTTCATATCTGAATACTCCCAAGAAAATATATCTTTGAACTCCATCAACAAATTAAATAGATCATGAAGGAACTGACCTCCAACCAAGACACTTACTTTCGCTGGTTTTGGTTCTTCCTAAGAGCCAAGATTTAGTGCTTTCAATTCATCTGCACAAACATGGGAAGACCTTTGCATATATGATCAGTCTCCTAATGGCTCTCTAATCATTTTTCTCTAACTTGTCACCTAGATCATCCACGACTGGTTCAAAACTCTGACTCGGATCTTCCATAACTATTTTTGAGCTCTGACGTGGATCTTCCAAAACTATTTGTGAGCTAGAATATCTTGCAAAAACCCCGATATTCCTGTAAAATCTTCTCAGTATCAATCTAAAAAATGGGCACCACTATTGGATTAGCAGCCAGATACATATCCTCCTCCTCATCTTCTACCTCATTTGCAAAATTGACAGTCTGAGCTACCAATGGCCAATGGCATTGCTTCAGGAGAACCTTATGTTAAATTTTCTTCCTATCAAATCTGATCATAGTGATGTCGACACCCCAATCATGGCTAAGCTTGGCAAATCTAAACCAAGGTCTTCCCAACATGTCATATTAGTGCTCTTCAATATCCATCTTGAGAACCATAAAATTTCCTCTAAATTTCAAACATGTCACTCTAATGTCCTGATTCCTCACAATTCCAAGTAGCTACAGTCTCCTTTGGTCTTCTATTTTAACCTCAAAATGGAGCTGGCTATAAAACCCCCAATGTGTTATGCCTATAAAAACTACCTCTAACAATATATTTACCTCTTAATCACCATCTAATAGAACCACCTTCAATGTTTGTCCTTTAATTTAGGCTGGATGGTTGGTACTTTATAGTCCACCACATCAGTTTCTACTTGGGTTAGGAAGGCTACTAGATCCTTTGGATTACGCTGAATAGTTTCTTACCTAATTGGGTCTACCTCATCCGATGTCAGAAGCTTTGCTACCAGTTTCTCTTAGAAACTAGGTATGAAATTCAAAACTTTCTCAAAGGCTAGATGAATCTGAGACTTTAACAAAGCTTCAAAAAGTTCTTACGAACCACTCCTACCTTCCTTCATCGGGTAGGCTCCTGCTTGAAACCTGATGGACCACTATTACCTTGAGACATAGCTTGAAATACAAGGGTATCAAGAGGAGGTACTACATTTCTTTGGATCTTATTGATCTGCTTCAACACCCCTTGTTGAACCTTGTCCTTTTTTAGCCAATCTAGTGGTCCCTTAACCTTCGCTTTGACACTAGTCACTGCAAAAGTTGGTGCTTCCTCTGGACACTCCTCACTCTAGATACATGATAAAAAATCACAATTATAGTGATTTACAAAATTTGTTTTAAGAGAACCAATTCTCCCATTTTCCCAACACCAAAGATCTATCTACACATCCAGGTACAAAAATTTTAGAAAGTCCTAGACTCTACTAGGAGTCACCTTCTAAATGCATCTCCACCAACACTACATTTGCTGAAGCTGGTGGTTGTTACTGTTGAGGCTCTGGAACTAGCTGGTCAAGATTTCGGATCACTGGCATCCCTCTTTCATCCCTATGCCTAACCCATAGCTCACATAATGGCCCAACCTTGTGACTTCTAAGACCACAGTAATCACAAGTTTGCGGACCTCTTGTTGACCTTGTGGTCTTTGCCAATTAGGGGAAACTTTATCTCTTTGGGTTACTAATGGTGTTGTGGGTATAACATATTTAACTCATTAATCAAGGATGATAGTGTGTTTCACTAATAAAGGTTTTATTTGTAGTAAGTTAACCTAGTTTTTTTTAAAAAAAATTAGAGAACTTATAGGAACTTGTAGTAAGTTTTGTTTCTTTGGGTTATGATAGTTATGTAGGTACAACTTATTAAACAAGAATGATAGTGTACACAACAATGTTATCTATAGTGAGTTAACCTACATTTTTATATGCTTTTGTGTATGGAAAACTTTTGGCTAGATTAGTAAGGTAAACATTTCTCCTTTCATAATATTTTTGAATAGAATTACTCTTTCATTTTGGATCACATATTTATATGAAAACAAGCTTCAAGTCTATAAAGAATCCTTGAAGTAAACTCTCAAACCCATGGTAGCCAATTCACTCCCAACAACATGAGCTTCATGTTTGATGCGAAAGTAATTAGACATTCCTTTCTAAAAAAGCATTTTTTGGATGTTCACTATAGTAGTTTGAATTGGTTACTTATGTAGCCTTTGACTATATATTTCAGTATTGATCTTGTACATCATATTTAAAGAATGTGATATTTTGAATTGCAACTTCATGATGGAATTTCATTTACTTTACATCCACAAGTCAAGCATAAATATCTTTAATAGTGATGTCCAATAAATCATTGATTGCTATGGTAGCAAGTGGAGAAAGGAATTTTCAAGTTTCTCTATAATACATCAATGCATAATGGATATTCATGTAGAGAGATTCTTCATATTGATTGAGATGCAAGCTAGGCAATAATCATGAATGTTTGGATCAATAAAACTTATAATGAAAAACAACAATTTGCATGCCATTATTAGTTAAATTGGAGGTCTTACTCTAGGTGGTCCATGATGGAGATGTTGAAAGATGTACATAGTAAAATGTATGTATCGATAAGGAAGTGTAACTGTCTAATCTCGAAGCGTGCAACAAACCTTGATACTTGCGAGATATCCTAGCCAAGTGTTCCCATGTCCTTGTCTTTTCTTCCATAGCCTTGCTTCTTGCCTACATACGATTATCTTTGCCAATGGCCTATAAGGTCACTCATTGTGCCCAATCTTCCACTTTCCCATGATTGTTATGACCATGGAAGAAACGAATCAAATTCACCTTTGGGAAAGTCTCTAGTCTCAAGTCTAAGTGATGGATGTTATAAATCTCGATCTTTTTATGGTTTTTAGTGATTTTCGAGCCTAAATCCCAATTAAGCCTAAGCATTGCCTTTAATTTTAATGGATGGAGAGCACATTTTTTTTCGAGCACTGCTTTGGGTGTGAGATAGTGCACAGGCTTCACATCGTGAAAGCATGAGAACCGGAAGAGATGACTTTCTAGTTTACACTAATTTTGGCCTTGTTTTAGTCTCGAGTAAATTAATTCTTTTTTTCAGTCGTACGTGTCTTGTCGTGTATTATTGGGGCTTGTGTAACGTGGAGATGTAGGAGAGGGATGACCAAACAATGCCCCAAAAGGCGAAACTACCTACGTGGTTCTGGGCCTTCTGGCTATACTTTCTCTAGGCAAAAAGCCAAGCCGTCTTTGTTTTTTTTTAATATATAAAATGGATAGGCGTCAAGCCAGGCCATCTTTTCAAGCATGCACACAAATGAATCTTCAAGGCTGGATTCTCTTACTTGAATGCTCCTACCATCTTGACAACTAAAGTAGTCATGTGTGCATGTATATCCTTACAAAGTGTATGTGTATAATTATACAAGTCTACAAATAATGAATACACTAGAAGTTTTTGTGTGTAGAATATTTCCAAGTAGCCAAGTCTCTGTTGGCGTCTTTGTATTCCACCTGGCTTGATTTAAACGTTCTGCCCTTCAATCAATTGTAATTTTACACTTTCCTGTGTGTTAAGAACTCTCACGGTTTCCTTCGATTTCTCATCTTCAGCAATCACATGATTTCCTTTGTAATCAGGCACCTGCATCCAAGCAGCTTCAAGAAGAATCTCTAATAGATTAATCTATGTGGCACTGCATTATATTAATATCTAGTAGTTTTTAGGTTTCATATATTTGTGTCTGGTTTTCTAAAGTTTAGTACACTTAGATCGCAAGTTTGATTAGACAATCTAGATTATCATGAGAAGCTTGGCACCGTGCGCCGATGAATATCATCCACGGCAGCCATGGCTACCACCTGGCTTTCGGTTCCATCCAACGGACGAAGAGCTGGTAAACTTTTATCTCTCCAAGAAGATTGAGGACGCCCACTTTACGGTTCCTGCAGTTGCAGAGGCGGACTTTAACAAGGACGAGCCATGGGAGCTTCCTGGTAGGATTAACGGCCTCGGAGGCTTGGACTTAGCCTAACAATTAAGAATGCAGGGTCTGCGGTCTGTGTATAGGACCGTCCTGTGATGGCGGCAAGAGGTGTTTTGTCGAGACAAGGCTTGGTTCGACAGCTGTTATAGCTCTTAATGTTTGTTGTCATGCTTGATAGGGCGAGCTACGATGGGGGAGAAGGAGTGGTATTTCTACAGCGTGCGTGACCGGAAGTATCCCACGGGGGTGCGCGCCAACCGGGCCACTCAGGCGGGCTACTGGAAGGCCACCGGCAAGGACCGCCAGGTGATCAACACTACCAATGGGCGGCTGGTGGGCTTGAAGAAAACGCTGGTTTTCTACACGGGCCGCGCCCCCAGGGGCAAGAGGACCAACTGGGTCATGCACGAGTACACAAAGACCGACACTCGCGTGAAGGTGACAGTCATAATTTCTTTGCACACAAACCGTTGCTTGTGCAATACGTTAGCAATGCATTGCATGACTTCACAGTTCAGTTACCATTGATCTTAACGTTAAGGTATACGATTCTACACTTTTAATGCTTTGATATGTTCGTCTATTGTGTACTGCTTGGAATAAAAAACACACATTCTACTGCACTGGCGATTCCATTTTAAACGAACCAACATCTTTACGTTCGACACACAAGCACTTGATTTTTGTTTGACAAATGAATGACTTGCAAAATCTCAAACTAATTACTCGAATGGAGAGAGCTAAAATAAATTAATTAACCAATACATACACAATAAGAGAGAGAGGGGGGGGGAGGACCATGAAAAAGGAGGAGTTAATAATTATTTTTTACCATATACTTTCCCCCCCTTTTTTTCTTGAGATGTTCTTTTTTAAAAACCAATATTAAGTATATATATTATCTCAAAACTGAATATACAACTAGATTTTTTCTTGAGATGTTCTAAGCAAATGGAACATATCTTTGTGTGAAAAAGATTTCTTGGCTTCTTTATATAAGAATAGGATTGTTAATGTAGGTCTTTGGGACTTAATGGTCCTTTGAAGTGGAAGCAACTGTGTATCTAGGTATTAATGTAATGAAGGAATTAAGTTTTGCATTAAATATGGCATGGAAGTACCTTCATGCACAAACATAAGGGGGGTTTTAGAGCCACAAATCCTTTTCATTATCACAGCCGATGGTGTAGGCTTGGTGCTCTACGTTTGTTCAAAGACCATGCCACCCTTCAACCGACTATCCCAAGAGAATTCATTTAGACTAGGCCTCTTTAACAAGATTAAAAAACCATCTTGTATAAGTGAAACCTAGAGACTTTAAGATTCGAATCTTGTTGCGTAGCGTGTGTGCTCAACACCACATTTTTTATATACATCAATGTAGACAAATGTGTACTTTTGTGCATAATGAGATGTAGATTTTTTTTGTGTGCTAAGGTTGCCCTTGAATCTACTACAATGCACTCTATAATTCAAGACAATATAGATCACCCTTAATTGTTCTTGCAATTCAGGAGGGAAAAACCTTGATTGCAAGATAAAACATTGAAACACATATGCCAAACAATTAATATAATAGAGATTACTTGTGTGACCTATTTTGATTTTAACATCTAAAAAATGGATGTCTTTGTTTACACAGATATGAATCAAGATGATTCTTAGCTTTTCAATTCACGCATTTCTACTATAGATATAATGCATCTTGTAAAGGCATTATAAATTCTAATGGTCTAATCAAAGTTCTCATGATGTCGCAGGTTGATGAATGGGTTCTTTGTAGAGTATTTTTCAAGAGTGCTGGAGGAAAAAAGGTATTACCACCTAAAGTGCATGAGAACTTTCTCGAAACACAAGTCTACACTAACCCTTCATCATCTTCACACACTATTATTCCCACTAGCTTTACACCTTATCCACCCCTTGATGTGATTTTTTCCTCCCCTTCTTCTTCTCTCCCTTTGTTTTCTCATGAAGAATTACTAAAAGATCTTCTTCACGAATACAGCCACCAATGTAAACCCCAAAATTTTTGCATACCCTCACTTAGCATTGCGGAAGATAAGTTTGCAAACACTAATACTGTTGATGTAGAACAAGATATATCACCACAACACCAAGAGCATGACCTTCATCACCAAAGAAGCTTTAAGAGCATGGCTCTTTTTTCTTCTTTAGAAGATAAAGCAATTACCAATAGAGCTAGTGCTTCCTCAATAAACAACCATGAATTGCACCTCTCTCCTTTCCACGTTGACCTTGAAAGTTTGTTTGATTGAAGTGTAATGCTCATAGGATTTAATTGTGCTTAATTAGCCATCTCATTTCAAAGATTTATGATCCCTAGATGATATATAATTACCATATTTACGAGAATCGTGTATTTCTACATGCCCATACATTGTAACAAATTGGAACTTCATATTGTATTGTTGCTTTTAATAAAAGGAAATTTGTGATTATAGATGTTTAATGGTAAAACACTTTGGTCTATGAAGAAAACCATGGTTAAACTCTATTCCTTTTGAATAAAAATTAGATAATTAAGTGTGTTAATGGTGAAATATGATCTCTTGGCTCGAATATTACCACGTCCATGACAATTCTTCAAACATGTGTTCTCCTTGATACCAAAGGATTGTACCAAGCAACACACAATCCTAAGTTCTTCTTTTAATACATTGTCTACATAATACAATGCACAGTGTGATTATATATATTTAATGAAAAACAGGTCTAGCCTTTATAGTGTACCATGGTGGAACTTTTCTGATTTTGAATAGAAGCATAAGCATACATTGGAATCTTTTTCTAGTTTTGTTGTGCACTCTAAAATGCTTTAATACCTCTTTTTTAGACTCATACAACTAAGACAATTATTATTATGCATACATATAATATTGTAGTTATTATAGTTTATTTAATAAAAAAACATATTTTATTTGCTAAATTTTGTTTAAAGATAAACTTCCTATGGGGGCTCCTTCAAAAAAACAAGAGACATGTTTCCTCCTTGGTAGACGTATAATCATGAACCAAAATCTATGGTGACCTAGAGTACATTTTTGTTGTTTGATCTCTTTCACATAATTCATCAAATTTTTTGGTCTAGGCTTCTATTACTCAATATTTCTTTTTAACAAGAATAATCTCAACTTACAAATGTATTTTAGAATTCTAACAAAGGTTTTATACAAAGGTCATTACAAAATCTGTATGCCTTTAATATCTAGATACCAATTAATGATATTTTTTGGTCGAATATCTTGAATATCTTGATAAGCCTTCACCAATTCTAAAAAGAAAATAAATTATTCTTTCAAAAGATATTTAGCTTAAGTTTAACTTTTAAAGAAGTCATTAACCTTAGTCCTTACTAAAAGAGAATACAAAATCTTATTTTCACTCTAGTTTAGTAGCCTCCCTTGTTTTGGTCTAATCTATAAATATATAACAACCCAAAGGGTGAGAAATATGCCGCCATAATCTTTTGTTGAGTTCTTTTTGGTGGGAGATTAATATTTCATTAAACCATTTAATAGCTATCAAAGCTAATGTGAATATGATATAAATAATGAATATATTTATGATGGATTCAATTGTTTTAATAGATAAATTAGTTCAACCATGTAACACACTTATTAACACTATTCTCATTCTAGAAATCTATCATCTTATTGTTGAAGTTTCACTAACTAACCTAGTAATTATTCAAATAGAAAAGGCCACATAAAGACACAAGGGAGTCGAATCCAAAACCTGATGTTTTCCTTCCATTTATCACTATGAGGAGATAAAACTTCAACTTTCTCTCTATGTGTGTCTGTGTGTGTGTGCATTTGCACATGTGCATTCATGCATGTATGTCTAGCAATTTGCATGCAGCCCTAGCTAGAGGGACTAAAATACTAAACTATGCTTTTTAAAACCTCTTCTACTACCACACTCTATTGCAAAACAAAAAAAGAAAGTTTTTAATATCCACCTTCCATGCTTCTTGGGTAGTTTTATAGGTTGGTGCACTCTAGAAAGTCTTCAAATAGGTATTTTAACACCTTGAAGGTTCATTCTCTCCTAGTTAGGATAGTAATTTTGATTTGAGATCTTCTAATGAAACATGTTACATCACACATAAAGTGGGGCACCAAACGATATAGTCCGATGAGATATCTCACAATGTTTAGTGCATGTCTTATTACATGGATTGCTTGGTTTTGTTAGCTAGTTTTGCACTTTGGACATGCAAGATACTAAGTGCTCAAAATTCTTATAACCTTTTCACCTTAGCTTCAATGAGTTTCCCACTTTAAACTTGACAATTTTACATAATGTAGAGCTTAACTTGATTTAGTGAGATTTGTTTGGGGTGTTATGCTAATTTTTATAGTTATTTTATGGACTTTCATATGTTCAAAAGTTGTAAATTATTTCATACATGATCCTAGCCATTGCAAAGCTCAATTCAAAAGATAAAATTGTGAGAAGATATAGAAAGGTTCGTAGAGTTGTAGGGCTAAAGTCTAGTTACAGTTTTAATGATTGAATTTTCATAGATCTAATCTAGAAAATTCCTTTCGTCTATGAGAAGGCATATGAAAGTTTCATAGTTTAAATATCAAAACTTATAATTAATGCAAATTACTCCATTCTCTTATGGATTAAATAACATGTCATGATAAAAAATCGATCATTTTAAGTAAAAGAATGTCATTTTTCACCCATTTAAATGCATAATACTCTTATTGTGCCACCCAAAGTATAAAGCAAAGCCTAGTTAGGTTTGGTAGTTTAAGCTTGGAATTTCACCCAACCTCGAGCTCATGCATGTGTCAAAGTCATTAGCTTTGGTAACCTAGGATTAGTAGGTATACCACCTACATGTCCATGCAGCCTTGTATTAGGTACAGTCCACATAACCACCTTGCCACCTCAACATGGAACCTCTAAGTTGAGTTGACACCACTTTTTCCACCTTGCATGCCACCTCTTTTATCCTTGCATGGAATACCACCTCACAATTCAACAACATACGTGCATGGGTGCCTACCACATCATCATCCCTCCTAGTTTAAATATTATGACTATAATTATTTAATTTGATAATTAATTTGTTATAGATTGGGAATAAAATAGATATTATATTTATTAGCAAAAAATATCAAACATATATATCTAAATTTATAAATCTAATATAATTAAACAATATAAAGATAATGGAAATATTTTTTTAACTTCTTAGTTTCTTAATTTTAAAAAAATAATAAATTATTTTAAATACCTCTTTTAATACATATTTATAGTTTCATATATATATATAGAGAGAGAGATTGGATTAATAGGGTTTATTTAATAAATATAATATTGGAGCTTATATTTACTAAGTTAAAATATTATATATAAATATCTAGATTATACAATGGATGGTGAGGATGACCTTAGAACCTCGATAAAGGTAATGGACAATGAGGATAAACTAGATAACTCAATCAACGTAATGGACAATCCAGATTATCCACAAGATCATGTCACCTTCTCACGTGACAAAAGAGGTAGTAGTCTACCTATCTAGTGGGACCTCAATCAAGGTAGTCCATATGGCATCTTCGAGTCTATGGTGGTGGGGAGATGTGGTGGTAATGAACTCAATCGAGGTTTGTGATGTGGCTTAGCAACTTAGTGACAAGACCCATGTTGGTCATAATATGTTGATGGACACGCCTCACTTCAGGGTGGTCCAGAATCCTTGATCAAGGTAATTTGGATCTTGATCGAGGTGTTTCTATCCAGCCTCTTTTGGATAAGGAGAATGTCCCACTTTGTCTCGAAACTGCCAAAAATGGCACCCCTTATCTTGTAACCACCCTATAGTGAAAAAACCATAAAGGAATCCTTGGTCACTTTTGGAAAAACATTGGCATTAAAATGTGAGACAAATAATTGGTGTCTTTGACACTTACAAGTGTTAGTGTAGACTGTTATCAACTCTCAAGACAACTTGGATCTCAAACCCAAAACTCTACAATATGTCATAACCAAGGCCCTTAAGTTTTATGGGAAATGACAGCATAAAGGTAATCTAGTAGAACATGTTCTCATGCAAAAGAGTAAAGGTCACTTACTTGATTGTCTCCAAATAGGATTACTAATATCCCCATCACTATAATTTGATGTGCTCAAGAATATGTGGATAAATGAGGTCACCTAAGACTTATAGTTTCGATTTCAATGTTCTTGGAAACCCTTTCTTGTTATTAATATCCTTACATGAACTCCTTATGATTTCAATCAAGGGAAAAGAAAATTTTCTATCACATCACTTGTGATTAATAAAATTGTAAGATGAGACATTGCTCTTTCAAGACTGTTGGAAATAGGGTTGCGACAATGTACACACAGAAATACACACAGTGGAGAAGCTCAAGGGAGAATACAATAAAATGATAGATAGATAATAAATGTGTGTTGTAGAAATATGATAAGTATACCCCTAGATGGGTGTATACTAGCATGGGAGACTACTAAATATGGCTATAAATCCCCCATTGAAGTGATGATGTGAACAAGGAGTGAGCAGGCAGCACTAGAAGTAAAGAGATGTGCCAGGCTCTTTGGACTTTGATAGAGAACCCAGATAAGTCCCCAAAGGGAATTAAGTTTAAAGCTTTGCAAAAAGCGTTAAACTTATCTCGTGTGAGAGAGACTTCGTGAACAAATCTACGAAGTTGTCGTATGTTTGCCTAACATAATGATAGTGTACCTTAATGTGCTTTGTGTGAGTATAAATAATTGGATTCCTAAGAATTGCCATACTACTATGATTGTAAGTGAAGATGATAGTGGTTGAGGACTCACTAATACCCAAATCACCAATAAGGTGCTTGAGCTAAACACACTCAACTATAGCAGTAACATAGCCATGTACTCAACTTCACATCTAGAAGTGGCCACCATGGGTTACTTCTTGCTGAAAGCAATGATATACATGAATCACCAGGGCAAACAAGAAAACCACTCATGGACATGTGTGTGTCATAACATCCAGCCTAGAAAGAGTCTATAAATGCATGCATCTATGATTTACCCCCCTTGGGATAAAATACCCCAAAGTGATTGGTTCCCTTTAGGTAATGGAACACTCATTTGATAGATTTCTAATGCTTTGTGCCTTGGCTATGCATAAATCTACTCAATATTGAGACCATATAATGGATGTCAAGTTTGGTGTTACACAAAAAGATAAGGCATCAAACAACTTCTTAATACAAGCTAGCATCAAAAGGGTCACCTGCATCTTTAAGAATTAGTCATAAATCTAGCTCCATAAGTGTAGCCACATGTTTACAATCTTCAAGATTGAAACTCTTCAACAACGCATCTATGCATTTTCTCTCCAGCATAATAATGCTATCATTATGCTGCTAAAACACAATTCCCAAATAATAGTACAATGGTCCAAGATTTGAAATCCTAAAAGCCTTCTCTAGATCAACTATAAAAGTTGAAATATCATCAAAATTAGAGCCTATGCAAGTAGCATGTCATCAACGTATAACACAATGGCCAAAAAATGCCCTTAGTCTTGTTGATATAGAGGGAATTGTCTGTTGGGCTATTGTAAAAACCTATGTAACCAAGTATGCATGTATCTTTTTGTACCATGCTCTTGGAGCCTGCTTAAGACCATATAAAGCTTTCTTTAATGTATGTACTTTTGATTCCTAGATTTCATGAATGAAATCATCAGTTGAGATACGTAAACCTCTTCATGCAAATCTTCATTCAAGAAAGTAGTTTGGATATCCAACTCATGTACAAGCCAACCTTTATGTGTTGTTAATGTGCAATGATACTTTGCATATGGTAGTCATATGACATGTGGGTGTAAAGGCTTCATCACCATAGTCAATGCCTTTCTTTTGTGCATAACCCTTTGTGACAAGCCTAGATTTGTATCACTCCAATACTACCATCTGTACATTTGAGCTTGTAAACACATTTTGTACTAATGGCATACTTGCCAAGAGGCAAGTCTACCAGATCGCATGTACCATTTTTGAGTATCAAATCTTACTTAAATTGTAAAGCATTCATCCAATTTTCAAATTCCTTCGCTTCATTAAAGGAGACATGTTCCTCTTCATTACATAAGCTGGTAATAAGAGCATGGCTTGCGTCAACATGAGATGTGTGACAAGAACCTCGATGTGTTTTGCTAGGCAAAGGAGTGGCCAATTTTCTGTAATATAGTGTATGCACCAGCCATTTTGGCATAATTTTTAACTCCTCAATTTCCCTTCTTTCCTTATCAAACTGTGCCATCATCCACATTTGTCTCATCAATAAGCTAATCTGTGGGCTAAAAAACGTGTTAATTTGTACCTGTGTGGGAGCCTAATTTTTAACATTCCTTTGAACACCCAAATGCTCTACATCAATGTGTCCTGCATTGAACAATGGAAGGAGAGTGTTGAATATGTCTTGTGAACATAATGTTTTCTATTTAATTTTCTACATGAGAGTAAGGGCTAAATTGTATCTTCCACAAATATAACATCTCTACTCACAAGAATCCACTTGGTATTAGGTTGATAGAGGTGGTAACCTTTACTTTCTCAGTTGTACCCCACAAAAGTACATTTAAAAGCTTTATCGTCATCAAGCTTCTTTGTGAGTTTGCTCAGGCACAGGAACATAAGAAAGATAGAAAAAAATGCATAAGTGAGCCATATAGGGATTTCTTCCATTCCAACCTTCAAAAGGCATAATGATACGCAAAGCCTTTTGTAGGGAACTTGTTTAAAACATATGTTGCACACATGACTATTTCTAGCTAGAAGCCATGAGGTAAATCTTGACTTTTGACCATAAAACGTGCCATCTCTATGAGGGAACATTTTTTGCATTCAGCTACACCACTTTTTTAAGATGTATAGGGAAAAATAAATTGGTGTTGTATCCCATGATCAGCCATGTATGCATGAGACGTCTTAGACATATAATCCCCCCCTTGATTAGTACGTAGGGTACCAATCTTACATGTAGATACATTTTCAACCATGGTAACAAAGTGCCTAAAGAAAATAAAAACCTTTTGTTTTTTTTTCAATGAATACGCCAAGGTATGTCTGGAATAATCATCAATAAATGTTACAAAATAGAGGTATCCCCTAATAGATGGTGTCCTCATAGGACCACATACATCACTATAAGCTATAATATTTAGATGGCTCTAGCTGTTGAACCATCTTTGGGAAATGATGCTTGCTTCATTTTTTTAAGAATACAGACCTCACAAACATATTTGATAGGGGCTTGAATATGTGGCAGCTTAGACACCATGTCATGTTTATGCAAACACAACAAATTGCCAAGGTTCAAGTGATCAAAGCGTGTATGCAACAACTTAGCATCTCTTATTGCCTTTGTGGTTGAAGCTGTACATACAACATGCCTTTATCTTTCATATGCATCTAGCCTGTAAAGTCCATGAGACAAAGTACAAGAAGAAAAAATTATAGTGTGGTCATTGCGATCATGAACAATATATCTATCATCCACAAAATAAACCACTAAGCCAGCCTTAGTAATGGCAGAGATAAATAACATGTTCTTCTTCATCCCTGGTACATATAATACATCTGAAAGCATGATTGTTTCACCATTTGCAGTAGTGAGAAAAATTTTGCCAACTTCTTTTACATTATATGAGGAGTTTTTTACACATGTTATAGTGTTTCCCTATGGAGAAACTTCAAGTGACGAACGAGAACAAACTACAATGAGAGGTAATGTGCTTACCTGGAGCCACTATCAAAATACTATACATATACATATATAACAACCATGCATACATCCTTATGCAAAGGGTCAAAACTACACTACATAATAAAATCCCAATCATCATGTGCAGAGTCTATAGGTTCTTTGTTTTTTGCATTAGATGTTGATGCATCAGCTACAACCATACTCGGGTCTTTCTCTTTCTTCTTTTCTTGAACTCAGTAATGAAGTGACCAAGTTTCCTACAATATTTGCATTTGCCATTCTTCTTTGGCTTGTCAGCTTCCTTGTCTATAGGCTTGCCCAATGAATGTGATTTAGTCTTGTAACTACCATGAGGAAAGGATTTACCTTTGCCTCTTTGTTAGTTGGAGAAAAAGCCTGATCTCATGTATGCATAAAAGATGTTTTTCCCTTGATTGCTCTTATTGCAAGTTCACAAGAAAACAACTTCTCAAAATTTAAGGAATTTGGATTGCCTTTCATCATGAGTCTAATGTTAGAAGAAAAATCTTGATATGAGTCCGGCAACGCTAAGGGGGATTTTCTAAAAACTGGTCTCTATTACCTCCCAAAAGAACCACACTAACAAAGACAAACACTATAGAATTCTTCATCTTAAAAGAAGCATATGGAAGAATAAATTAAATGTAGTATGGGGATTTGTAGTACTTGGCCTAGATGTGAGGCTTGAGAAGGAAGGGGCATCACACCAGATTGGTTGTTCTCCCATAAGATCAAAGCTCATGGGCCATGCATCTAGGTTGGGGCAAATTTATCCCCGTCATTGCATGTCTTAGGGGGTTCACCTAAAAATATTTAAGTATAGCACGTGAGTTCAAATGAAGGGGTTTTTGAATTCAAAAATTTAAAGTAAATTTATAGAAATACATTTAGAGAAGGGTTTTTTAAATTGATTTTGGAAAATAACCATGACTTATAAAGAAAAAGGGGTTATTTTATTCATCAAAAATTTAATTTTAAATACCCCTTGAACACACATGATACATAGGGTTTCTTAGTAGTGCACCCTCTGAGTTTCCTATGCGGGGGTGTTGCCTTTTCCAAGCATCCTACTTGGCATGGATGTAAAGTCTGAGGACATGGATGTCCATTCGATACATGACCTTGGTAAAATGTGCGTGTTGGACTTGGCGACCAAGAAAGATTTGGATTGCCTATTCAAACTCTCTATGACCCATAGGGTTACACCCAATTGAGGGGATTGAGTGGAGGATCCATTTCATCCTGATCTTGTGGGGGATGCGAGGAGATTTCTCCTTTCTCTAGGGGAATAGTACACAATGCGGACCTTGTACTGCGTTGTTATATTCTTGTCGATAAATAATACAATCATTTGGACAAGCATGGTGTGTGTTGTAGTCCATGCCAATCGAGTGCAACATTGCTTTTGCTTAACTACGGTCCACTGTCTCCTCATTATCTTCTAGAAATATTTGATGTTTCAATAAGCTGTTACACAAAATAGACATGCTAAGAAAATGCATATAAAGGTATATAACTCAATAATTGCATATGATATCATCACTTACGCAAAAAGTTTTGATACGCTCGTATCAGACCATCCAAAAATTGATTGCAAGTTCAATATGGATAGGCAAGCACGTAAAACAGACACATGTGCTCCACGATATAGTGGAAAGACGCGCAAGCCTACGTAGCTCTTTCTCTTCTTGGGAAGAGTATTCCACATGTCATGTGATTTCTTCTACCCCTTTGTGTTCCAAACCATGATCTTTTGTTCCATCGTGTAAGGCATTTATCATGTCATCTATGTCATGTTCTAGTATTTGCTCCGAATTCGCCTCAAGTTCCTCGGGTTGTTGGATCATGTCGTTTATGGCTACTCTTGTTGGTCTCCATCGTTCAGGCCAGATATCCATTGGTTCATCATTGTTAAAACATGCATTGCCACTAACTAGATGTTCTAATCGCTCCATCAGAAATATTTCCCATTTTTTTGTATGATCATTGCAAATTCGTCGACATAGAGCCACTTGATTTTTGCTCAGTGATGACGAGTACATGGGCAAAGTGTCTTCTCCTCTAAATCAACAAACTTTGAGGGTGTGGCATCGTTCATGGTTTCCATATTGATTTTCAATGGGAACGGATGCTTATTTTTGGAGGGAAATCCTCCTTTAAGTATTTGTGGAGGGTGGTAGTCGGTGATAGGTAATTTGAAATGTCGGGGCGCGCAAGATCTGGAAAGATTTGAATTTGAATGAAAAGTAACGATCGTCTTGAAATAAGCATCGCAAAGGTCGTTGGAATAGCTGTGGAAAAGGGCATGGAAATTAGTGTGAAAAAAAGCGTTGAAATATTCCTCAAAAAAGCATGGGAATTTTATTTTTTTGACCCTTATTTCCATGCTCTTTTCCACGGACGTTTCGACGCTTTTTTCCACCCTGATTTCGACGCTCTTTTCAACGGTTATTTCAACGCATATATCGACGATGCAAGTTTTTATAGTAAAATAGAACCTCACTTTTTTCTGTGTTTTTGTTCACGCGCGTGCGTTTTGCTACCTCATTAGGTACGCCTCCTTTGCCCTCACTTCCCTCTCCTCTTGGTTACATACATGTGTTGGAAAATGTCTGTGTGTGTGATTAGGGGTAATTTTCTTGTTTTTTGCTTTCTTCTTTGTTTTGCATGTTCTCTCTCTCTCCCAAGCTCTTCTCCACTTGCCTACCACTCAAGCAGGTTCGCCTCCTTCTTTGACCTCCCTCCCTTCTCCTCTTGGTGGTGAGATGTGTGTGTATCAGGGTTGAGGGATAATGAATGTTTTTTTTTGTTCTTTGTTTTACAGGTTCTCTCGCTCTCCCAAGCTCTTCTTCACCTCCTTACAACTCAAGCAGGTTAGCCTCCTTCTTTTCCCTCCCCTCCTCTCTCCTCTTGGTTGTGAGATGTGTGTGTAGTATCAGGGCTGAGGGATAATGAATGTTTTTATTTTTTTTTGTTCTTTGTTTTGCAGGTTCTTTCTCTCTCCCAAGCTCTTCTCCACCTCCTTACCACTCAAGCAGGTTCACCTCCTTCTTTGCTCTCCCTCCCCTCTCCTCATGGTTGTGAGATGTGTGTGTGTGTGTTGAGGGATAATGAATGTTTTTGTTTTTTTTTTGGTTCTTTGTTTTGCAGGTTCTCTCTCACTCCCAAGCTCTTCTCCACCTCCTTACCAGTCAAATAGGTTCTCCTCCTTCTTTGCCCTCCCTCCCCTCTCCTCTTGGTTGCATGTGCGTGTGTTGTGTGTTGTGAGATGTGTGCTCTTATTCATGTGTATGCTCTTATTTTAAGTGCCCATGTGGGCTTTGTTATGTGTGTGTGGAAACATGTCTCGCACTCTCCAGATATGAGACATCGGCTTACTCTCCATCCTTCTCTCCATATGCCATGTCGCCTAACCAGTTTATGGGTTTTTTAGCACAAGCCACGCCCGAGCAAAGAGCAACGGCACAATAATATTTTGGGGGAGCGGTGGGCACTTCGACCGCACCATCGAGCACCACCACCTGTAGAAACCCCACAAAGAGCCGCTAGAACCCCTCCGTTAGGTCGCTCGTCCAACACTCTCGCAGAGAGGACAACGCTCGAGTGGTGGAGGTGTAGGCGGTTGTTGTCCAAGTGGGGGCACAGATGGGTCTACGCCCCCATGTGAGCATCCTTTTCCATCTAGTGCCAGAAGCACTCCATTCTCGCCATCATCTTGCGACGTTTCGACACACAGCCCACACCTGCTGATGGGGAAAAATGTTACACAATTGTCAATGGCAATGTGGTTTTGGATGATGTCGGGCAAGAGATGAAGAGCCGCATCCGTGAGCTTTGCTACATTGTCTTTTCTAATGAGTTTATGACTTTATGGAGGACAAAGTTGGATAAAGCTAAGAAAGATAGAGTCATTAATCAAATCAAGGATGAGTACAAGCTAGCCATCAGTAGTGATGTTGTCTCCATAAGGTGGATAAAGGACCACATGGTGGACGTCATGAAACATTGGCGGGGAGATGTGACTAGGAGAGTGAAGGCAGGGGGTGGTACATCAGCACCAAGGACTAGAATGAGGAGAAGCAAAAGTATGCAAGAAATCCCCAATGCTATAAGCAATAAGAGGATGTAGGCAAAAGCCCGAATGGAGAGCGTAGGAAGCTCTCACCTTGGAAGTGGCGGTTGGGATACATTCCATGTCTACTTTATAAGTATCAACGCTTATCTTGTATGTTTCATTTGATATTATGTCTACTTTGTAAGTATCAATGGTTATCTTGTTATTTTGGTACTTTTAGAATCAAGTGGTTGGTCGGCCGGTAATGGGAGAAGAGGAGGGCATTGCTCGCCGCCATAACACGTACTTTCTTTTGGAGAAACTTGAGCGAGAAGGCGCCAACCTCAATTGGGGGTGCATTGCACATATGGTAAGTGCAGCAAGCCTTAACCTTATGATTTGTATACTTGCTTTGCCATGTCATGTTAGATCATTGTTTTTAAAAAAAAGCATCTTGTATGATTTTTGCAGGGACCAATACTTGACCCTGAGTGAGGGCTCTACTACATAGAGTGGCCTTGCCCATGTCTTTCCTCTTGTACATATATATTTTGGTCAGCTCACATCTTTGTTTGAGCTTGTTTAGCTTGTATGCAACTACTTTATGCAATTTTGGTCATCGAATATAGCTTGTATAGCTTGTATGCAATTTTATGCAACTACTTTATGTAATTTTGGCTTATCTCATCAGAGCTTGTAATATGGTCTTTGATATGCAAATTTCACATCTTGCAATATAATTTGGTCATTGTTTACACTTGTGTACAATGTACCTACTTTGTAATGTCAAAAATGTTATGGCACTCCAACTTTTCCAACAAATTTGCTTCATTCTTTACATCAGAGTATAGTTGCCTTTGATACTCTATAAGTTTCACATCTGAGTACAGTTGCCTTTGATACTCTATAAATTTTGCATAATGGTGCATCTAGCTACAAGACCGTACCTGGCTGCACCATTATGCCAAAAAACAAAATTATACCTGTACGCGTCGAAAGTCTCTTGCATCCATCGAAAAAAGCATCGAAAGTTTCCTGCATCCGTTGAAAAAGCATCGAAAGTTTTCTTTTCGTCAAAAAAAGCGTCAAAAGTATCTTGCATTTGTTCAAATACTCCTCGTAATAGTAGTCAAAATAATAGTAGTCCAAAAAAGCGTGGAAATGGCAGTTGAAATATTTGTTCAAAAGTCCGTCGAAACAAGAGTGGGAAAACATGTTTATTTCGACGTGTATATCGACGGCCGACGGCGGGTATTTCGACGTTTCCATTTCGACACTTTTTTCCATGCGTATTTCGACGTTTTGGGGATTTTTAGCTTAGTTCTAAAGCGTCGAAAAAGGCGTGGATAATGGTCCCACCTCTTTTAGTGTTTTAGCTCTACACTTTCTTCCACAGATAAACAATAAGGAGCTCTACATATAGGTTCTGCACCAAGTTTGAGCTCTATTTCATGATTTCCAAATCTATGCGGAGGAAATTCAGTCAAATCATTAGGAAATAAATTCTGAAATTCTTCAAGCATAGGATGATCATCACTCACCCTTTTTCTGTTCCTTAAGACTTTCTATCTGCAATTCCATGGCATATACATGGCAACCTTTTCTTGCTTTGCTTTAACAAATTGTATAGCTGACATTATTCTAAATTCTCTATCACATCCTTGATCCTATAAACAATAATCTTTACCATCATCTCCAATCATACACACCCGCTTTTCATGACACATTATTCTAGCCTTTCTCGGTACTAACCAATCCATCCCTAAAATGGCATCATACCTTGCTAAAGGCAACACATGGAAATCTGCTTTTGGCTTGAGGTCACCTATGATGAAAGGCATATTCTTGACATAATCCTTACATGTCTGTTGCTTTCCCAAAGCAAGCTCTACCATAAGCTTCTTTTGACAAAATTCAGTTATTCCTAACTGTTTTGTCACGTGGGGTGATAGAAAACTATGGGTGCTTCCCGACTCAATCAACACTTGAAAAACATTATTTGTAATATTGATAGGAATTTTTATAATTGAAGCTCGGTTTTTGGCCTTACCTGCATGAACAACAGCATTGACATGTGCATATTCCTCAATATTCTCATCCACATTTGCAGCAAATTTTCATTTTGCTCCACGAGCATTGTCATTACTTGAAAATCCACATACATTCTCTTGCACATTTTGTATTATTTCTGATTCTTTGTAATTAGTCCCTCACGTTCCTCACGTATTGCTGGTTTGTTTCTGCACATCATAAGTCTTATGACCCCTTTGTAAACAACAAAAACATAAGCCTTCATGTCGCACCTTTTCTACCATTTGTGGGGACAAATATGTGAAAGGTTGATTACCATTGTTCTTCTTGCTAGTCTGTATTCTCCTATTCTGCATAGAATTTCCCTTCTTATCATAAAACAGATTTGATCTCTTTCTTTTATTTCCAAAACTTTCTTCATTCTTTCCTATCATGCACGAAATCATTAAAGATAGAAAATCTCTTCTAAAAACATGCATTCGAACCAAACAGTGGAAAGTGGTGTCGGATTCATTTCGCAAATACCGACCACTCCATGTGGAATCTCCCAATTATCCTTTAATTCATCTCTCTAACAAATAAAGATATCTACACCCTCATGCGAGGCCGTTACTAAAAATTAAGGGTCAATTTGGTGTTCCGGCCCCATTTTCGGGCGCTCAATGCGGTTATATTTATTATGTAAAACCCCATATGAGTTTCCTTTAGGCTAAACCACTCACTATGACCCTCTTATACATTATCTAACATTGTTAAGTATAGAATAGAAATCACATACAAATGACACCATAAAACATGCATAAAAAGTCCCAAAATTGACATATCTAAATTACTAAATTTGTGACCAAACTTAATCTTTTATGTCCTCTAAGTATTTTCTACTTTTCAACATTAAATATAGATTCTAAAAATTATCGAATCAAATGGACCCAAAAAATACGTACATATGAGTACGTTACATTCTCCCTGAGTAAAAAAAAGACCGATGTCCTGAGCGCATGAACTAAGGATAGTGAGTCCTCATATGATCCTCGGACAACCAAGTGGCATCTTCAACTCGATATGTCTTCCATTTTATAAAGAGATTGACTATGTCCCAATGTCTAAGCTTTGTAACCCTGCGATCCAAAATTGTCTATGGTTCTATCTCAAAATTGTCCCTTTTTTCCACCCTTGTACTGTCACCCAATCTGTGATTTGGATTAGCCACGTACTTCTTCAATAAGCTAATGTGAAATACATTATATGCTTTAACTTCTTCTAGAAGCTGTAGGCGATAAGCTTGTGTTCCAATCCTCTTAAGTATCTTGAAAGGTCCTGCATATCTAGGTGCTAATTTCTTAAGTATCTTGAAAGGTCCTGCATATCTAGGTGCTAATTTCTTAAACTTTCCTAGTCTTAAAGAACTCTTCTTTGGTTTCACATTTAAGACTACCATTTCACCTTCATTGAATTCTCTTGGCTTTGTTCTCTTGTCTGCATAACTCTTGACGACTTTGAGCAACTCATGCATTCCCTTATCTACATCTCCATTTCATCAAGCATCTGTTTACTTATCTCAACCTTCCCAACAGGATCATACAATAATACAGGTGAAATGTAATCTTGTCCATATAATGCTTTCAATGCAGACATTCCAAGAGTAGACTCTGGACTACTATTGTGCATATTCCACCACATGTAAGTATTCATCCCACTTTGTGAGTTCATCCATGCAATACATTCTTAACATATCCTCCAAGATTTGATTCACTCTTTCTGTTTTCCCATCACTTTGAGGGTGATATGCAGTACTCATATCAAGTGATGTCCCAGTAGCTTTAAAGATTGCATGTCAAAAATGTGAAGTGAATCGAGAATCTCGATCCGATACTATAGTTTTAGGCATACCATGTAACTTGAAGATATTCTTCACAAATATATCTGCCATATCCATAACGGTGTATGAACTCTTGATAGGCAAGAAATGAGCAGCTTTTGTAAGCCTACCACCACAAAAATGCTATCACATAACCTCCTTTAGTCCTTGGTAGCCCAGTAATAAAGTCCATTGATATACATTGCCATTTCATCTCTAGCACATCTAATGGTAACATAGAACATGGTTTCTTTACATGATCAGCTTTCACCTGTGGCATTTTAGACATTTCGCCACATAATCCCTTACATAAGCTTTCATTCATGGCCAAAAAAAACTCTTTCTAGCCTTAGTGTATGTCTTCTGAAATCTTGGATGTCTTGTTTTGGAAATATCATGAAGGTCATGCATCAACTTACTCTTGATCTCCACAACATCAAGTATGCATAACATTTTCATAATATAATATTCCATCAATTCATACTTTGCAAATGCATCTATTTCCTCTTGTGACCTATATTTCTTTGTCAAATTGCAAAAGCTATTTTGAAGAAATAATCTCTTGGAATCTCACTCTCTACCTATTCTCCCCCCAAACTATTATGTATGACAGTGATTGCACTCACTAAAGCAACTTCTGGTTTTTTGCTCAATGCATTGGCCACTTTGTTTTCTCGTCCTGGTCTATAAATGATTTTAAAATCATATTCTGGTAAAAATTCTATCCACCTTCTTTGCTTTGCATTCAATTCTGCTTGGCTAAACAAATAGGGAAGAAGGGAGCGAGGACGTGGAGAACTTAGATTAGTCATAGAAGTAGTGCTAGCTACTCTTTTTTGTACTTAGCCACTGGCTTGGCTTCGTGCCTCTTGTATATACACTCCTCTTATTTTTGGTACTTGAAGCCACAGGACGTGGCTTAGCTTCGTGCTATATGTACATACAAGCACTTTTTGAGCTATGAATTAACATACACTCTTTTTATTTTTTTGGCTTTCAATTTTCTTGTGCAACATTCTATCAATTAATGCCTCGTAACTAAACGTTTTGGAGTTGTAATGTTTTATTTGGAATTGTAATTAATGTCGGCTATATATGTGCTTGCAAGAGTGCTAATTAAAATGCGGTTATCTGTAAGAATTGAATTACACAATGTGGAAATGGGATTCCTGTAACTACATAGCATACACAACATACACAGCATTCTGTTCAAGCACACAAAATTTAAAAAATATTATATAGCGCGTCTATAATAAATGGGTCTATATACGCGTCTGTTTGTTCGAGAAGCGTCTATTTGCACGTCTACAAATGTGTCTATAAATGCGTCTATAAACACATCTATGCATGTGTCTGTCTATTTTTTAAAATTTCTAGAGCAGAGCGTCTATTTGCGCGTTTATATGCACGTCTATAGGCACATCTGTTTGCTATCTTTTAAACATGCCTTTAGACGCGGGTCTGTAGACGCGCTAATAGACGTGCAAATAGACGTGCCCATAAGTTTTTTTTTTAGTTGAGTAAACGCATCTGTGTGCACGTTTGTAGATGCTTTGTCTTGTTGTGTTCGTAATGGTTTTGTCACGTGGGGTGATAGAAAACTATGGGTGCTTTCGGAGTCAATCAACACTTGAAAAACATTATTTACAACCTTGATAGGAATTTTTATAATTGACGCTTGGTTTTCGGCCTTACCTGCATGAACACCAACATTGACATGTGCATATTCTTCAATCTCCTTGGCCACAGTTGGAGCAACTTTTCCTTTTGCTCCAAGAGCATTGTCATTACTTGAAAATCCACGTACATTCTACTGCACATTTTGTGTTATTTTTGGATCCTTTTTAATTAGTCCCTCACGTTCCTCATGTGTTGGTGGTTTGTTTTTGCACTCATAAGTTCTATGACCCCTTTGTAAACAACAAAAATATAAGCCTTCACATCGCACCTTTTCTACAGTCTATGGGAACAAATATGTGTAAAGGCTGATTACCATTCTTCTTCTCACCAGTCTGTATTCTCCTATTCTCCATAAAACTCCCCTTCTTATCATAAAACGGATTTGATCTCTTTATTTTATTTCCAAAACTTTCTTCATTCTTTCCCATCTGTTCATATGTCATGGCACGTAGCATAGCATCTTGGACTGAGGCTTGTTACCCTTAACGAGAAATTTGATTTTCCTGTTTAATCCATTCACAAATTGGGAGGCTCTTTCCTTTTCTGTTAATGAGGGTGAAGATTTTTGCAAGTTTCAAAATTTATCATGATATTCTCTGCAACAGTAAGTGCCCTCTATTCCAAGTTTAAAAACTCGTTCATTTTCTCCATATAGTATTCTGGTGGACGGTAATAATGAATCATATTCCTTTTTATTAGAGGCCACGTGATGTCCTCATTCCGTAAGTCCATGCTCCACATAATAGACTTTCACCATAATTTTGCATAACCTTCAAAAACAAGTATTACTGTATTTGCCTTAGCTTCCTCTATGAAGTTACATGCTCGAAAATAATCTTCAAGCTACTCAATCCATGCTTCTACTTCTTCACTCCGCTTCCCCTTCCCATTAAAGGTTGGTAGTGACCTTTTCTTGTAACTTGTTTGAGGGCAAAATCATCTACATGTCCCGATTTAAATCGTGTGCCCATAGCAGTCTTCATGGCCTGCACTGTATCCTGCAACTCCTTAATAGCTCGATGAATTGAAAGGTCGAAGCCAACCTATGCAACAACTCTTGGTTGAGGACTTATAGGAATTTCACCAGTTCTTCTTGTTGCCTATCAAAATTTCTTACTCCTTACCGTTCTTGTTGACCATGTCTATCATCAAAATTTAAATGATCTTCCATCTCCCCATCTTCTCGGTCATCTCTATCTTCTTCATTCAAATTCATGGATGCATGACTCTCATTCTTTCCTTGAATTCTTGAATCCTGTCAATAAGTCCGATAACTTCACCTTCATTGAATTCTCTTGGCTTTGTTCTCTTGTATGCATAACTCTTTTGACAACTTTGAGAAACTCTTATGCATTCCCTTATGTCTCTTGTCTGCATCTCCATTTCATCAAGCATTTGTTTACTTATCTCAACATTCCCAAGAGGATCAGACCATAATACAGGTGACATGCAATCTTTCCCATGTAATGCTTTGAATGGAGACATTCCAATAGTAGACTGTGGACTACTATTGTATGCATATTCCACCATCTATAAGTATTCATCCCACTTTTCGGGTTCATCCATGCAATACATTCTTAACCTATCCTCCAAGATTTGATTCACTCTTTCTGTTTGCTCATCACTTTGAGGATGATATGTAGTACTCATATCAAGTGATGTCCCAAAAGCTTTAAAGAATGCGTGCCAAAAATTTGAAGTGAATCGAGAATCTGGATCCGATACTATAATTTTAGGCATACCATGTAACTTGAAGATATTCTTCACAAATGTATTTTCCACATCCATAGCCGTATATGAACTCTTGATAGGAAAGAAATGAGCGGCTTTTGTAAGCCTATCTACCACCACAAAAATGTTGTCATAGCCTCCTTTAGTCCTTGGTAGCCCAGTAATAAAGTCCATTGATATACATTGCCATTTCATTTCTCGCACATCTAATGGTAACATAAAACGTGGTTTCTTTACATTCTCATCTTTCAGCTGTTGGCATTTTAAACATTTTGCCACATAAGCTTTCATTCCTAGCCAAAAGAAACTCTTTCTAGCCTTAGTGTATGTCTTCTGAAATCCTGGATGTCCCGCTATGGAAATATCATGAAGGTCATGCATCAACTTGCTGTTGATGTCCACAACATCACGTATGCATAACCTTTTCTCATAATATAATATTCCATCAATTACTTCATACTTTGCAAATGCATCTATTTCCTCTTGTGACCTATATTTCTTTCTCAAACTCGCAAAAGCTATTTTGAAGAAATAATCTCTTGGAATCTCACTCTCTACCTGTTCTCCCAAAGTATTATGTATGACAGTGATTGCACTCACTAAAGCAACTTCTGGTTTTCTGCTCAATGCATCGACCACTTTGTTTTCTTGTCCTCATCTATAAATGATTTCAGAATCATGTTCCTGCAAAAATTCTATCCACCTTCTTAGCTTTGCATTCAATTCCTCTTGTCTAAACAAATGCCTCAAAGCAGATTGATTAATTTGCAACTAAAACTTAACTCCAAGGAGATAATGTCTCCATACATGCAATGCATGCACAACAGCCAATAGTTCCAAATTATATGATGAATAATTCCTCTCATGAGGTTTCAGCTTACATGACTCAAATGCAAGCCGACTCAAATGTAACCAGATGACCAAGCGCTATAATACGAGCATCCGTTTACAACCAAGAAGGTTTTGGAAGAGTTGGCTTCGGGAAAGAAATAGACATGTAAGGATTATGTCAAGAATATGCCTTTCATCATAGATCACCTCAAGCCAAAAGTAGATTTCCATGTGTTGCCTTTAGGAAGGTATGATGCCATTTTAGGGATGGATTGGTTAGTGCTGAGAAAGGCAAGAATAATGTGTCATGAGAAGCGGGTTTGCATGATTGGAGATGACGATAAAGGTTATTGTTTACAGGGTCAAAGATACGATGTAGAATTTAGAATGATGTTTGCTATGAAGTTTGTTAAAGCAGCAAGAAAAGGTTGTCATGTATATGTTGTGGAATTGCTGACAGAAAGACTTAAGTAATAAAAAAAGGGTGATGATCATCCTATGCTCAAGAATTTTAAAATTTATTTCTTAATGATTTGACTAAATTACCTTAGCATAGATTTGCAGATCATGAAATAGAGCTCATACTTGGGGCAGAACCTATATATGTAGAGCTCCTTATTGTTTATCTATGGAAGAAAGTGCAGAGCTTAAAATATAATTGCTGAAATTACTTGAGCAGGGATTTATTAGGCCTAGCATGTCGCCATGGGGTGCTCCTGTTCTCTTTGTAAAAAAGAAGGATGGGACTATGCGGCTGTGTGTTGATTACAAGGGGCTCAATAAGTTAACGATCAAGAATAAGTACCCATTGCCAAGAATGGGGGATCGTTCTGATTGGATTCAGGGAGTTGCATATTTTCTAAAATCGATCTACGATCTAGTTATCATCACATTCACATCAGAGAAAGTGATATAGCAAAGACTGCATTCAGAACATGATTTGGGCATTATGAATTTATTGTGAAGCCATTTGGATTAACAAATGCACCCGCTACTTTTCAATGTGTGATGAATCACATTTTCTAAGAGAACTTGGATGGCTTTGTGTTGGTATTTTTGGATGACATATTGGTGTTTTCCAAAATTAAAGAAGAGCATTAAGAACACTTGCGAAAAGTGTTTCACATATTGCTAGAGCATAAGTTGTATGCAAAGAGGTCCAAATGTGAATTCTTTTTAGACAAGGTGGAGTACTTTTGGGACACATTATATCTAAAGAAGGTATTTCAATGGATCCCAAGAAGATTACAGCCATTGTGGCCTTCTTGATTTCTGAAACTTGCAAGTTTTTACCGAATCTTCATTTTTGAGTTTTCTCATAAAGCAAGTCCTATGACGGACCTTTTAAATAATGGTAGAATATTCATATGGACTGTACAATGTGAGTAGAGTTTTTAGATTTTGAAGCATGCATTGAATATAGCCCATGTGCTTAAATTACGTGAGCTTGAAAAAACCTTCTTCTTTTTGTACAGATGCTCGTATTATAGCACTTGGTGGGGTTTTGATGCAAGATGGGCATCTGGTTGCATTTGAGTCATGTAAGCTGAAACCTCATAAGAGGAATTATTCAGCATATAATTTGAAATTATTTGCTGTTGTGCATGCATTTCCTGTATGGAGACATTATCTCCTTGGAGTTAAGTTTCAGTTACAAATTGATCAATCTGCTTTCTTCTCCGCCTCCTTCTTCCTCGTCTTCTTCCTCATCTTCTTGTGTAGGGTCCTGTAAACAAGGGACAACATATATCAATGTATGAAAAATCAAATCTTTATTTATAATATTGACATTATTTAATTACTTTCAAATACCTCGGGGGACTCTCCAGTAGCCTGGATATACTGCTCCTCATTCAGTAATCAACCCGTCATTATAGAAGTGCCTCCATGTATCTCCTCCTCCGATGGTGGTGGTGGTAGGCTGTCTCAACAGGAGCAGGGTACCTGCCCACGATATCAAGCTCTGCAAGATGACACAATTTGCGGAGGGGTTAGTACAAAGAAACAACCTCCTAATAAACTACATAAACAATATAATTTGAGATCGATACTTACAAATTGGGCCTCCCATGATTCAACACCCCCTGCTCCAAAATGCACGCTTCCATATTGCTCCATTTGGATCCTTCGTGCCTCCACATGCTTTAGACTGGGTTCCTCCTTCACTGACTTCGTTGCTTTCTTCCACTCATGCTTGTGAGCGGTGTGGGGCGGGCCCCTTGGTGGTTGACTTCCCTGGAGCCTGGCAAGCTCCGCTAGTGCATGCCTCTTAAGCGAAGATCTTTTATTGCTAAGTATCGTAACAATCTTTGACTTGGCCCATTTATTTGTGAACTGAACATTGGGGGGGTTAGGATACCTAGAGCGAACAACAGCGAGGGTCTCATCAGCCAACCTCTTTGAATGATCTTTGTAGTGAATAAAGCAATCTCTGTAATTGTTAGCAATTACAGAGCGCATGAAGGCCATGATGTCCTTCCCCCGTGCATCCATCAAGATGCCTCCTGTCTGAGTGATGTCATAGTAGATCGTATCATCACCCGAAGGCACATCTAAATCATCTGAATAATTCTCGTCCCCACCACCACCCCTCCCAAAGCACTGTGCCATGCATCCCCCACCGCTCTCCCTGCTACTACGCCTACTATTGTGTCGTGTCGAGCTAGTATGTTGGCCACTCGTAGCTGGAGAACCAAGTATCGACTGCACGGGAGTATGCCGACAACTCTGTGAGGCAGAAGGGCCTCCTGATGGCATGGGGGAAGGGGCATAGGATGGCATGGGGGAAGGGGCTCAGCTATGTAGCCGGCTGGGCTGTGTTGACTCCGCTGGGATAATCTCAGCTGGTGTGGGGTTGGCGTGGTTTGGAGTCTGTAGTGCTGACTCCTGCGGGGTGTTTAGAGTACCCGTCATGTAGCCGTATAACTCCCCAGGACTCGGAGGGTGCCCCAAAAGGTTATATAACTCCCGAAAGATGGTCTCCCAAAGATCAGGTGAGCCTGAAGAGCTCTCTGGCCACATGATGAACTGAAAAAAAGAAAAAAAGAAGATTACTGATGAACTGAGAAGAGAAAAAGAGAGAAAAAGAAAGAAGGAAAGAGAGTAGAAAAGAGAGGAAAAGCGGGGATAAAAGGGAGGAGAAAGGAGAAAAGAGAGGACAAAACGAGCCAAGGATAAAAGAGAGAAAAAGAGAGGAGAATAGAGGAAAAGAGGAGAAAAAAAGAGAGAAAAAGAGAGGAGATAAGAGAGAAAAAGAGAGACGAAAAGAGAAGGAAACAGAGGATAAAAGAGAGAAGGAAAAAGAGAGGAAAATATAGAGTGCAATCTATTTTTTCAATCATGCTTTCCCTTTCCATCATTCATGCAATCCCCTTCTTCAATCATGCAATCCCTTTCCATCATTCATGCAGTCCCTTTCTTCATTCATGCAATCACTTATTTCCATCATTCAATATGCAATCCTTTTCTTGGAAGTGGAAGTGGAAAGGAGAGAAAAAGAGAGTAGAAAAGAGAGGAAAAGTGGGGATAAAAGAGAGGAGAAAGGAGAGGAAAAGAGAGGAGAAAGGAGAGGAAAAGAGAGGAGAAAAAGAGAGAAAAAGTGGAGATAAAAGAGAGGAGAAAGGAGAGAAAAAGAGAGGAGAAAGGAGAGGAAAAGAGAGGAGAAAAAGAGAGAAAAAGTGGGGATAAAAGAGAGGAGAAAGGAGAGGAAAAGAAAGGAGAAAAAAAGACAGAAAAAGAGAGGAGAAAAAAAGACAAAAAGAGAGGATAACAAAGTGCGTCTATCTTCGCGTATAACAGCGCGTCTATAGACGCGGCTATTTGTTTCCAACATAGAGTAGACGCGCTCTTAGATGCGCTTTTAGATGCGCTCTCAGATGCGTCTATAGACGCGCTCCAACAGACAGACGGACTATTTTAAAAACTCGAAAAGGACATGCGCCCGACACAAAATCACAACAGTTGTACCAAAAACATTCGTTTCTTGGATACGAAAGAGAGCAACTTTCAAAGAAGATCAACCGTAAAGAGACTTACCTTGGATAGAGGTATGGAAGCTTCTTGTCCTTCTTCAAAGCTGCTTCTCTTTCTTCTCTTCCTTGTTCACCCTTTTCTTCTCTTCCTTGTTCACCCTCTTCTCTTGTGTGCTTGGAGATGATTGTGTAAGCCTGGAGATAAGTGTGGGTGCTTGGAGATAAGTGTGGATGCTAGGCTATGTCTGTTAATAGCAAAGCAAGCCCGTTAAAAGTATGTGAAGAAAAGCAAGCGCGCTAAAAGTAGGTTTGAAAATCGCGTCTATAAAAGCGCGTCTAATATCGCATCTGTTCTGTGTAGTGCACGTCTATATATGCGTCTAAATGCGCGTTTAATTGTGCGTTTACAACACGGTTTAGACGCGCCTATAGACATGCACCACATAGAACAGACGCGGTTTTAGATGCGGTAGACGCGCCACAGAGTTTTTAGATTAAATATTTGATACAAGAGCAATTTTTTGGGTTGTTTATTTGTAGAATGTCTTCATCTTCAACAAGAAGATGAAGATATTTGATTAAATATTTGATACAAGAGCAATTTTTTGGGTTGTTTATTTGTAGGATGTCTTCATCTTCAACAAGAGGCTCCAGTGAGGATGAATCCCTCCGTATCCACCATCGCGAAATGTGGTTGGAGCAAAAAATCAAATGTATGTGTGATCGATGTCGAGGAAACATGTATCGTGCACGCAGGATTACACTCAATCACATCTCAAAGTATGGAGAATGGGATGCGACTATAAACATGGTAAGTGTTAAAGAGTTAAGGTTGATTGAGATACCTATGGGTGTTCATATGTTTGAGTTATGATCCCGTTTTAATTTGATACAGGATGCAGTGCCACAGCCGCATATGTTGCCCTATGCTCGTCGCGTGAGGAGGCAAAGCATCGTCGATATGAGGTGAGATCTTTAGGAGGGACCGTTACACGGATGCATGGAGTGATGGTGGTGATAGTAGCCCTCCGCCATTACCTCATGAAGCCATGGAGGAGGAGGTGTTTGATGATATGGTGCGCGATTTATATGTCCATCAATCCGAAGGGAGGGAAGATAGCATGAAGTATGATGATCTTTTTACCGTAGCATCGACTCCACTGTTTGAGGGGTGCACATTCTCTGTTTTACGTGCCTCCCTTGAGTTACTAAACTTGGTATGACGAATGTCATTTTCCAGGAGAACTTAGATGGCTTTGTGTTGGTATTTTTGGATGACATATTGGTGTTTTTCAAAATTAAAGAAGAGCATGAAGAAAACTTGCGAGAAAAGTGTTTCACATATTTCTAGAGCATAAGCTATATGCAAAGAGGTCCAAATGTGAATTCTTTACAGACACGGTGGAGTACTTGGGACACATTATATCTAAAGAAGGTATTTCAATGGATCCCAAGAAGATTGCAGCCATTCTGGAATGGCCAACTCCCATTTCTGTTAGAGAAGTTCACGGATTTCTGGGACTTGTAGGTTTTTACCGAATCTTCATTTTTGAGTTTTCTCATAAAGCAAGTCCTTATATGACGGACTTTTTGAAGAAGGGTAGAATATTCATATGGACTGTACAATGTGAGCAGAGTTTTCTGATGTTGAAGCATGCATTGACCTGCAATATCTAAGACCTGCAATATCCGCAATCAAGTACGCATTGCCCAACCTACGCTCTGAGACGAATCCATATTCTATTTTCTAACACAAAATTTCTCAAATCTTACAGAAAAATCACTCATACTTCAAAAAAACGAAGAGATTTTTAATAAATCATATTCAGTTACAAATCCAAAGTAACAATAATATTCGTTTCAATACAAAAATCTCAAAAAGGTCAGAGAGATAATCACCAACAAAAGATCTAGCCAATAGGGCCTTTCTCCGATGCCCGTCCATCCAACCACCACTCTGGACGTACGGCTATCCTAGGTATGCCTCTAGTAAATCTCGTTGACTCTCGATTCTACCAAATGGCTCCCAGAAGAGGGCATAAATCACAATCTTTGTCCAGTGTTCTCTATCTAAGGACAGCCGGCCCGAATCTCAAAATCTCTCTCTCTCTCTCTATCCTGCACAGAAAATCCTCAAGGCTTTGAAAAAAAGCCAAAAAAAATAGCACACAAGAACTAGTAGACCATCATGCACGAAATCGTCAAAGATAGAAAATCTCTTCTAAAAACATGCATTCAAACCAAATTCGAGAAGAATCTACGTTTTTTTTAAAAAAAATTAACACTGGAAAGTGGTGTCGGATTCGTTTCGCGAATACCGACCACCCCATGCGGAACTCCCAATTACCTGAACATGGACTTTGTTCATCCTGTGAGATGAACTAACTTTCTTTAATTCATCTCTCTGACAAATAAAGATATCTACACCCTCATGTGAGGCCGTTACTAAAAATTAAGGGTTTCAATTTGGTGTCTGGGCTCCGTTTCGGGCGCTCGATGTAGTTATATTTATTATGTAAACCCCCATATGAGTTTCCTTTAAGATAAAACACTCACTATGTCCCTCTTATAAATTATCTAACATGGTTAAGAATATAATAGAAATTGCATACAAATGACACCACAAAACATGCATAGAAAGTCTCAAAATTGACCCAAAATTGACATATCTAAATTACTAAATTTGTGACCAAACTTAATCTTTTATGTCCTCTAAGTATTTCCTACTTTTCAACATTAAATATAGATGCTAAAAATTGCCCAATCAAATGGACTTAAAAAATACGTACATATGAGTACGTTACACAACGTTACACACACTATGCCTTGTATTATGTAGACAATGCATCAGAAGAAGAACTTAGAATTCGTTGCTTGGTACAATCCAGAGGTATCAAGGAGAACACATGTTTGAAGAATTGTCATGGACGTGGTAATAATCGACCCAACAGATCATATTTCACCATTAGCACACTTAATTACTCTAATTTTTATTCAACATGATTAGAGTTTAACCATGGTTTTCTTCATAGACCAAAGTGTTTTACAATTAAACATCTACAATCACAAATGCTCTTATTAAAAGCAACAACACAATATAAAGTTTGAATTTGTTACAATGTATGGGTATGTAGAAATACACGAATCTCTTAAATATGGTATTTATATATCATCTAGGGATCATAAATCTTTGAATGAGATGGCTAAAACAATTAAATCCAATGAGCATTACAGTTCAATCAAACAAACTTTTAAGGTCAACGTGAAAAGCAGAGAGGTGCAATTCATGGTTGTTTCTTGAGGAAGGACTAGCTCTATTGGTAATTGCTTTATCTTCTAAAGAAGAAAAAAGACCCATTCCCTTAAAGCTTCTTTGGTGATGAAGGTTATGCTCTTGGTGTTGTGATGATATATCTTATTCTACATCAATAGTATTAGTGTTTGTAAACTTATCTTCTGCAATGCTAAGTGAGGGTATGCAAAAATTTTGGGGTTTACATTGGTGGTTGTATTCGTCAAGAAGATCTTTTAGTACTTCTTTATGAGAAAACAAAGGGAGAGGAGAAGAAGGAGAGGAAAAAATCACATCAAGGGGAAGATAAGGTGTAAAGCTAGTGGGAATAACAGTGTGTGAGTATGATGAAGGTCTAGTGTAGACTTGTGTTTTGAAAACATTGGGCAAATTGATGCTAGCAATGTGGTTGTAGTCGAGAAAGTTCTCATGCAAACAAACTTTCAAGGTCAACGTGGAAAGGAGAGAGGTGCAATTCATGGCTGTTTATTGAGGAAGCACTAGCTCTATTGGTAATTGCTTTATCTTCTAAAGAAGAAAAAAGAGCCATGCTCTTAAAGCTTCTTTGGTGATGAAGGTCATGCTCTTGGTGTTGTGGTGATATATCTTGTTCTACATCAACAGTATTAGTGTTTGCAAACTTATCTTCCGCAATGCTAAGTGAGGGTATGCAAAAATTTTGGGGTTTACATTGGTGGCTGTATTCGTGAAGAAGATCTTTTAGTAATTCTTCATGAGAAAACAAAGGGAGAGAAGAAGAAGGGGAGGAAAAAATCACATCAAGGGGTGGATAAGGTGTAAAGCTAGTGGGAATAATAGTGTGTGAAGATGATGAAGGGTTAGTGTAGACTTGTGTTTCGAGAAAGTTCTCATGCACTTTAGGTGGTAATACCTTTTTTCCTCCAGCACTCTTGAAAAATACTCTACAAAGAACCCATTCATCAACCTGCGACATCATGAGAACTTTGATTAGACCATTAGAATTTATAATGCCTTTACAAGATGCATTATATCTATAGTAGAAATGCGTGAATTGAAAAGCTAAGAATCATCTTGATTCATATCTGTGTAAACAAAGACATCCATTTTTTAGATGTTAAAATCAAAATAGGTCACACAAGTAATCTCTATTATATTAATTGTTTGGCATATGTGTTTCAATGTTTTATCTTGCAATCAAGGTTTTTCCCTCCTGAATTGCAAGAACAATTAAGGGTGCTCTATATTGTCTTGAATTATAGAGTGCATTGTAGTAGATTCAAGGGCAACCTTAGCACACAAAAAAAATCTACATCTCATTATGCACAAAAGTACACATTTGTCTACATTGATGTATATAAAAAATGTGGTGTTGAGCACACACGCTACGCAACAAGATTCGAATCTTAAAGTCTCTAGGTTTCACTTATACAAGATGGTTTTTTAATCTTGTTAAAGAGGCCTAGTCTAAATGAATTCTCTTGGGATAGTCGGTTGAAGGGTGGCATGGTCTTTGAACAAACGTAGAGCACCAAGCCTACACCATCGGCTGTGATAATGAAAAGGATTTGTGGCTCTAAAACCCCCCTTATGTTTGTGCATGAAGGTACTTCCATGCCATATTTAATGCAAAACTTAATTCCTTCATTACATTAATACCTAGATACACAGTTGCTTCCACTTCAAAGGACCATTAAGTCCCAAAGACCTACATTAACAATCCTATTCTTATATAAAGAAGCCAAGAAATCTTTTTCACACAAAGATATGTTCCATTTGCTTAGAACATCTCAAGAAAAAATCTAGTTGTATATTCAGTTTTGAGATAATATATATACTTAATATTGGTTTTTAAAAAAGAACATCTCAAGAAAAAAAGGGGGGGAAAGTATATGGTAAAAAATAATTATTAACTCCTCCTTTTTCATGGTCCTCCCCCCCCCTCTCTCTCTTATTGTGTATGTATTGGTTAATTAATTTATTTTAGCTCTCTCCATTCGAGTAATTAGTTTGAGATTTTGCAAGTCATTCATTTGTCAAACAAAAATCAAGTGCTTGTGTGTCGAACGTAAAGATGTTGGTTCGTTTAAAATGGAATCGCCAGTGCAGTAGAATGTGTGTTTTTTATTCCAAGCAGTACACAATAGACGAACATATCAAAGCATTAAAAGTGTAGAATCGTATACCTTAACGTTAAGATCAATGGTAACTGAACTGTGAAGTCATGCAATGCATTGCTAACGTATTGCACAAGCAACGGTTTGTGTGCAAAGAAATTATGACTGTCACCTTCACGCGAGTGTCGGTCTTTGTGTACTCGTGCATGACCCAGTTGGTCCTCTTGCCCCTGGGGGCGCGGCCCGTGTAGAAAACCAGCGTTTTCTTCAAGCCCACCAGCCGCCCATTGGTAGTGTTGATCACCTGGCGGTCCTTGCCGGTGGCCTTCCAGTAGCCCGCCTGAGTGGCCCGGTTGGCGCGCACCCCCGTGGGATACTTCCGGTCACGCACGCTGTAGAAATACCACTCCTTCTCCCCCATCGTAGCTCGCCCTATCAAGCATGACAACAAACATTAAGAGCTATAACAGCTGTCGAACCAAGCCTTGTCTCGACAAAACACCTCTTGCCGCCATCACAGGACGGTCCTATACACAGACCGCAGACCCTGCATTCTTAATTGTTAGGCTAAGTCCAAGCCTCCGAGGCCGTTAATCCTACCAGGAAGCTCCCATGGCTCGTCCTTGTTAAAGTCCGCCTCTGCAACTGCAGGAACCGTAAAGTGGGCGTCCTCAATCTTCTTGGAGAGATAAAAGTTTACCAGCTCTTCGTCCGTTGGATGGAACCGAAAGCCAGGTGGTAGCCATGGCTGCCGTGGATGATATTCATCGGCGCACGGTGCCAAGCTTCTCATGATAATCTAGATTGTCTAATCAAACTTGCGATCTAAGTGTACTAAACTTTAGAAAACCAGACACAAATATATGAAACCTAAAAACTACTAGATATTAATATAATGCAGTGCCACATAGATTAATCTATTAGAGATTCTTCTTGAAGCTGCTTGGATGCAGGTGCCTGATTACAAAGGAAATCATGTGATTGCTGAAGATGAGAAATCGAAGGAAACCGTGAGAGTTCTTAACACACAGGAAAGTGTAAAATTACAATTGATTGAAGGGCAGAACGTTTAAATCAAGCCAGGTGGAATACAAAGACGCCAACAGAGACTTGGCTACTTGGAAATATTCTACACACAAAAACTTCTAGTGTATTCATTATTTGTAGACTTGTATAATTATACACATACACTTTGTAAGGATATACATGCACACATGACTACTTTAGTTGTCAAGATGGTAGGAGCATTCAAGTAAGAGAATCCAGCCTTGAAGATTCATTTGTGTGCATGCTTGAAAAGATGGCCTGGCTTGACGCCTATCCATTTTATATATTAAAAAAAAACAAAGACGGCTTGGCTTTTTGCCTAGAGAAAGTATAGCCAGAAGGCCCAGAACCACGTAGGTAGTTTCGCCTTTTGGGGCATTGTTTGGTCATCCCTCTCCTACATCTCCACGTTACACAAGCCCCAATAATACACGACAAGACACGTACGACTGAAAAAAAGAATTAATTTACTCGAGACTAAAACAAGGCCAAAATTAGTGTAAACTAGAAAGTCATCTCTTCCGGTTCTCATGCTTTCACGATGTGAAGCCTGTGCACTATCTCACACCCAAAGCAGTGCTCGAAAAAAAATGTGCTCTCCATCCATTAAAATTAAAGGCAATGCTTAGGCTTAATTGGGATTTAGGCTCGAAAATCACTAAAAACCATAAAAAGATCGAGATTTATAACATCCATCACTTAGACTTGAGACTAGAGACTTTCCCAAAGGTGAATTTGATTCGTTTCTTCCATGGTCATAACAATCATGGGAAAGTGGAAGATTGGGCACAATGAGTGACCTTATAGGCCATTGGCAAAGATAATCGTATGTAGGCAAGAAGCAAGGCTATGGAAGAAAAGACAAGGACATGGGAACACTTGGCTAGGATATCTCGCAAGTATCAAGGTTTGTTGCACGCTTCGAGATTAGACAGTTACACTTCCTTATCGATACATACATTTTACTATGTACATCTTTCAACATCTCCATCATGGACCACCTAGAGTAAGACCTCCAATTTAACTAATAATGGCATGCAAATTGTTGTTTTTCATTATAAGTTTTATTGATCCAAACATTCATGATTATTGCCTAGCTTGCATCTCAATCAATATGAAGAATCTCTCTACATGAATATCCATTATGCATTGATGTATTATAGAGAAACTTGAAAATTCCTTTCTCCACTTGCTACCATAGCAATCAATGATTTATTGGACATCACTATTAAAGATATTTATGCTTGACTTGTGGATGTAAAGTAAATGAAATTCCATCATGAAGTTGCAATTCAAAATATCACATTCTTTAAATATGATGTACAAGATCAATACTGAAATATATAGTCAAAGGCTACATAAGTAACCAATTCAAACTACTATAGTGAACATCCAAAAAATGCTTTTTTAGAAAGGAATGTCTAATTACTTACTTCTACATCAAACATGAAGCTCATGTTGTTGGGAGTGAATTGGCTGCCATGGGTTTGAGAGTTTACTTCAAGGATTCTTTATAGACTTGAAACTTGTTTTCATATAAATATGTGATCCAAAATGAAAGAGTAATTCTATTCAAAAATATTATGAAAGGAGAAATGTTTACCTTACTAATCTAGCCAAAAGTTTTCCATACACAAAAGCATATAAAAATGTAGGTTAACTCACTATAGATAACATTGTTGTGTACACTATCATTCTTGTTTAATAAGCTATACCTACATAACTATCATAACCCAAAGAAACAAAACTTACTACAAGTTACTATAAGTTCTCTCATTAAAAAAAAAAAAAACTAGGTTAACTTACTACAAATAAAACCTTTATTAGTGAAACACACTATCATCCTTGATTAATGAGTTAAACTAGTTATACCCACAACACCATTAGTAACCAAAAGAGATAAAGTTTCACTCATAATGCTTTGACCACATCTTCTATTCTAGGTTTTGCTTGCTTGGAGGAATAGCCTCTACAAATAAAATTTTGCATTTGTCATAATTCAGAATTTATTTCGTTACACAATGTTTCAACTTTTCCAAAACCTTCCTATTTATTGTACCAAATTAAAATCTTTTTTTTTTCGAAAACAATACAGGAGAAAAATAGATTCCTAGCAGCAAATTAGGTCATGCCTGATAAACAGGGCAAAAATTTTGATGGACTACCACATAGGTTCCAGAACAGACCTAATTGGCAAAGACCACAAGGTCAACAAGAGGGTCCACCAGGAGTGCAAACTTGTGATTACTGTGGTCTTAGAAGTCACAGGGGGTTGGGCCATTATGTGAGCTATGGGTTAGGCATAGAGATGAAAGAGGGATGCCAGTGAATCGAAAATCGGGTTGGGTTCAGACCAGCTAGTTCCAGAGCCTCAACAGTAAAACAACCACCAGCTTCAGCAAATGCAGTGTTGGTGGAGATGCATTCAAAAGGTGACTCCTAGTAGAGTAGGACTTTCTAAAATTTTTGTACCTGGATGTGTAGATAACTCTTTGGTGTTCTGGAAATGGGAGAATTGGTAGAGCTAGTTCTCTTAAAACAAATTCTGTAAATCACTATAATTGTGATTATTTATCATGTATCTAGAGTGAGGGGTGTCCAAAGGAAGCACCAGCTTTTGCAGTGAGACTAGTGTCAAAGCGAAAGTTAAGGGACCACTAGATTGGCTAGAACAGGATAAGGTTCAACAAGGGGTGCCGAAGCAGATCAATAAGATCCAAAGAAAGGTAGTACATCCTCTTGATACCCTTGTATTTCAAGCTGTGTCTGAAGGCAATAGTGGTCCATCAAGTTTCAAGCAGGAGCCTACCCGATGAAGGAAGGTAGGAGTGGTTCGTCTCAGAACTTTTTGAAGCTTTGTTAAAGTCTTAGATTCATCTAACCTTTGAGCAAGCATTGGATTTCATACCTAGTTTCTAAGAGAAACTGGTAGCAAAGCTTTTGACAACGGATAAGGTAGAGCCAGTTAGGTAAGAAACTGTTCAGTGCAATCCAAAGGATCCAGTAGCCTTGCTGACCCTGGTAGAAACTGATGTGGTGGACTATAAAGTACGAACCATCCAGCCTAAATTGAAGGACAAAACATTGAAGGTGGTTCTATTAGATGGTGATTGAGAGGAAAATATATTGTTAGAGGTAGTTTATAGGCATAACACGTTG
Source organism: Cibotium barometz (assembly GCF_041138505.1). Classification (NCBI taxonomy): domain Eukaryota; kingdom Viridiplantae; phylum Streptophyta; class Polypodiopsida; order Cyatheales; family Cibotiaceae; genus Cibotium; species Cibotium barometz. The sequence goes on along the minus strand of NC_141076.1, from coordinate 19,609,355 downwards.
GGGGTTTTATAGCCAGCTCCATTTTGAGGTTAAAATAGCAGACCAAAAGAGACTGTAGCTACTTGGAATTGTGAGGAATGAGGACATTAGACTGACAGGTTTGAAATCTAGAGGAAATTTTATGGTTCTCAAGATTGTTGAGATCTCGAGCTCATCTAGTGAGGCGGTGGACACTGATGACCCGCTTGGGGGATAGGCCCCACATTTACACCACCGGCATGGTTGGTGAGATCATGGGTGATATGTGACTAGTGGGATGACAGGCTACGTGATAGCCATTTCTGGCATAGTTATAGCGCCAGCTCATTTAGTTGGGTTCACACTATAGAGAGTCCTAGTATGTATTTGGTTGAGTACCTTTTTATATTGTGTGTACTCTTATCTTTGTATATGGTGTGTTGAGTGTTGCATGAAGAAGAAGAAGATTTTCAGCCTCTCACCTTGTGTGTTCTCTTTTAGGGTTTTGTGAGTGTGTGTGTGCTTGCAAGAGCTCAAGCTCTCTTCTCCCGTGCATCTTTTCATGGTATCAGAGCCTAGTTCATTCTACTCTATGCAGAACTCTGTTTTAAGAACTGCAGGAAGACAAATTGGTTGTGCAGACATTTTGTGTATTGCAAGGAGGTAAATAGCTGCCATTGGGTGTATGTATGCACATTGAGGCCACTGGTTGTTACATTTGAGTGTAGTACAGTACCGCTACAGAAAATACAGCAATTTGTGCAGGACAAACCAGAGTGCTATTTTTGGTAAATTTGTGTGTTTGGCAAGATGTCAAATGATGGCATAAACCAGACTGTTATTGCTGAGAAGCTTGACAAGAACAACTTCCATGCTTGGAGGTTCAGGTAGACAAATTTCATGATGGGAAAGGATTATCGGGACTACATAATAGAAGGTGAGCATGAAGAGGCACCAAAGATACCGGAGATCAATCTGACTGTTGTGCAGATGTGAAAGAGTTCAAGGATTGGAACCAAGGAGCCAGAAAAGTTATGTATTGGCTCTTTATCAGTATAAAGGACACCATCATTCATTGGGCACATATAGGATGCCAAGACTCCCAAGGAGGTGTGGGACACCTTGGTAAAACTCTATGCAATGAATACCAAGGCACGAAAGATACAGTTGAAGAATGAACTTCATATTGTGGAGAAAAAGAGTATGTCTGTGAATGACTATGCATTGAAGATCAAGGGTATTGTGGAATCCCTTGCATCTATTGGTGTTTCAGTACATGATGATGATAAGGTAGAAGTCTGTCTACATGGTCTCAGGCCACAATACAAGGCATTCAAGACGTCTATTCAGACTTGAGAAAACATTCCCAATTTCACAGATTTGGTGTGTATGTTGATTATGGAAGAGAAGAGCTTGGGGGAAGACCAACAGACTTCACAAAACAAAAACAGTTCAGAGCAACAGGCCTTCTACACAAGTTCAGGAAGAGGAGGCCGTGGACACTTATTTCAACGTGATAGAAATTTGAGCAGAAATGCACTAGATGTTGTGCATTCAGATGTATGGGGTTCTACAAAGACCATGTCTATGGGAGGCTGCAGGTATGATGTGACATTTATTGATGACCACACAAGGAAAGTGGGTATACTTCATGAAGGAGAAGAGTGAGGTGTTCACTCATTTTCAGAGTTTCAGAGTTATCGTTGAAAAGCAAATAGAGAAAGATGTAAAGTGCCTAAGGTCAGATGGAGGGGGAGAGTACTTCTCCAATGAGTTCTCTGAATTTTTACAGAAGAATGGTATTCAGAGACAGTTTACATGCAGATACACTTCGCAGCAGCAAAATGGAGTTACTGAGCGAAAAAACAGGCACATTGCTGAGATTGCGCAAGCATTGATGGGAGAGAAGAATATGCCGCATAGCTATTGGGCTGAGGCTGTTTATACAACACTTTACATCATGAACAGGACTCCAACAGTAGCCATACATGATGTAACTCCAGAGGAGAGGTTTACTGGCAGAAAACCTGATTTGTCTCATCTAAAAGTCTTTGGATGCATTGCATATGTGCGTGTGTGAGATGAGCTGAGAGCTAAGCTAGATCCAAAAGCTAAAAAATGTGTGTTTATTGGGTATTCCCTTGAGAAAAAGGGATACAAGTGTTATGACCCTGATACACGTGAGTTGAGGGTAAGCAGGGATGTTGTTTTTGATGAGATTATCAACTAGTATGCTGCTGAAGAAGAAGCTGTTAGGACTGATGTGAGTGGAAATGTGGTTGCACACAATGCAAGTCAGCAATCACAGCCTTTGAGTGGACCTGGAGAGTCCTCATCTAGTGGTTCACTTGATAGACCATGGAGTGGCAGGCTGCATCATAATACTTAGTACATCACATAAAGGCAAAGAGAAAGTGGTTGAGCCTGTTAGTATGCTTGACATTTCTGCAAGGCATTCTCATGTTGATGGAGAGTCTAGTGGCTCAGAGATGAGCCTTGATGAGGATCTTGGGATACCACCTGGTGTAAAGAAGGCTATGGAAGCCATGAATGCAAAGCTGCGAAGATCTGGGAGAGTGAAGAATCCTGTGTAGAGGTTTACCTATGATGGTTATGTGGCACATCACTATGCATACATGGCAAAAGTTATGCAGGTTGTAGAGCCCACATGTATTGATGAGGCTATTGGAAATGTGTGTTGGGAGAAAGCTATGGATGAGGAGATGGATGCACTATATGGAAATGAGACTTGGGATTTAGTGCAATTGCTTGAAGGCAAGAAAGCCATTGGATGCAAGTGGGTGTACAAAGTAAAACATAATAGTGATGGAAGCATAAGCAGGTACAAGGCTAGATTGGTAGCCAAAGGATCCACGTAGACATATGGCATTGATTATGAGAAAACTTTCAGCCCAGTTGCCAAGATGGCAACAGTGAGAGTTGTGATAGTAGTGGCTGTGTCAAAGCAATGGTCTTTACATCAGATGGATGTAAAGAATGCATTCTTGCATGGGGATTTGCAGGAAGAGGTGTATATGTTGCAACCACCTGGTTTTGAGGATGTGAGTCACCCCGAGCATATTTGCAAGTTGAAGAAAGCCTTGTTTGGCTAAACAAGCACCAAGAGCATGGTTTGACAAGATTTTTGAATATCTTGTCACTATTGGCTTTCATGTAGCCAATGCAAATTTCTCGCTGTATGTGAGACACAGTGATAGAGGGGTTGTGCTTATTGTCATCTATGTAGATGACCTAATCATTACGGGGGACCATGATGCAGAGATCTTTGATGTAAAGATCTTGCTTAGACAGAAGTTTGAGATGAAGGATCTGGGGGAGCTTATATATTTCTTGGGCATTGAGGTGATTAGATCACCACATGGTATTGGATTACTGCAGAGACAGTATGGCTTGGATATGTTGTCCAAGTATGGTATGACAGGCTGTAAGCCTATCTTAGTGCCAGTTGAGTGCAGGTTCAAGAGAGATTTTGGAGGATCCTACTATGTATAGGCGCATAGTAGGAAGCTTGATCTACATGACGATCACCAGGCTAGATTTAAGCTATGTTGTTGGGTTGGTGAGTCAATTTATGTAGGTTCCTCGGAAGCCGCATTTGGATGCATTGAGATGCATACTGAGGTATGTGAGGTCTACTTTGCATTGTGGACTATTTTATGAAACATGGATAGAGATCTGTGTACATGGATACACAGATGCTAATTGGGCTGGTAGTATCTTAGATAGAAGATCTACTAGTGGCTTTATGTTTTCTTAGGGGAGTGCTGCTGTGACTTGGAACAGCAAGAAGCAACCTACGGTTGCTCTATCTAGTACTACAGAGGCCGACTGAAGAGGTGCTGCTATGGCAGCATGTAAGGTAGCTTGGTTGAGAAAGCTACTTTTTTGCAGATTTGGGTCTATCAGTGGATAGACAAGTTGTCATTTTCTGTGACAACATTAGCAGTATACAGTTGACTAGGAACCTAGTTTTTCATGCTCGCACCACGAAGCATATAGAGGTCCACTACCATTTTGTCAGAGCAAAGGTTTTGGCAGACGTTGACCTTGTTTATGTCAGCACACAGGATCAGGTCGCTGACATCTTCACCAAAGCATTGGGTACAGAGAAGCTCTGCAGATCCAGGGCTTTGCTTGGTGTACATGAGATGGAGTTGAGCTCGAGGGGGAGTGTTGAGATATCGAGCTCATCTAGTGAGGCAATGGACACTGATGACCCGCCTAGGGGATAGGCCCCATACATACTCCACTGGCGCATGGTTGGTGAGATCATGGTTGATATGCGGCCAGTGGGATGACCGGCTATATGTGACAGCCATTCTAGAGACTCACATAGTTAAAGCGCCAGCTCATTTAGTTGGGTTCACACTATAGAGAACCCTAGTATGTATTTGGTTGAGTACCTTTTCATATTGTGTGTACTCTTATCTTTGTATATGGTGTATTGAGAGTGTTGCATGAAGAAGAAAAATATTTTTAGTTTCTCACCTTGTGTGTCTTTAAGGGTTTTCTGAGTATGTGTATGCTTGCAAGAGCTCAAGCTTAGAAAAAGGTGTAGAGAGAGAAAAAAGAGAGTGAAGATAGAATTGGTGAGAGAGAGAAAGAAACAAACCTTAAGATTTAGAAAAGTAGAGAAAAAGCTTTTTTGAAAAGAGAGAGAAGGGTTTTGTTTGGGAGAGTATAGAAAAGTACAGTTGGTGAGAGAGAACAAGGGTTGGTGAGAGAGGACAAGGGTTTTGGGAAAGAAAAATAAGCTTTTTTGAAAAGAGAGAAAGGGATTTTATCTGGGAAGAGGAGTATGGAAAGTGCTATAGAGGGAGGGAGAGAATGCTTTTTTTTTTGGGGAAGGAGGAGGGCATTTTGAATTTGGCGGGAGAGGGAGAGAATGCTTTGTCTTTTTGGGGAAGGAGGAGGGCATTTTGAATTTGGCGGGAGGGGGGGCTTGGAGAAAGAGAGAGAGAGAGAGAGAGGAAGAGAATTCTTTGGGGGAATGGGGAGGGGAAAGAGAGACCACGTGGAACGTAGGGAGAGAGAAAGAGAGAGGAAGAGCACGTTCTTTGTGAGGGGGGGGGAGAGAAAGTGCATGGAGCGCAGGGGGGAGAGAGAGAGAGAGAGAGAGAGAGAGCAAAAGCACGTTCTTTGGGGGGGGAGTGAGCGTGTGGAACATAGGGGGCATGCCCCCCGGGGAGAGAGAGAGAGAGAGAGAGAGAGAGAGAAAGAGAGAGAGAGAGAGCAAAAGCACGTTCTTTGGGGGGGGAGTGAGCGTGTGGAACATAGGGGGCATGCCCCCCGGGTCAAAAACCCACATTTATAAATCTTGAAGAAGATAACTCATCACATCGTCCAAAGTATGTCATAGAAAACGAGCCACGTAAGAAACAAGGTAGGTGATTCAAATTTCCAGGTCCTCCTATTCCTTTAACTATACAAGTGGTGAAAAAAATGTAGAGGGAGAGACAAGTGAAGCAGAGCTATAGGAAATTGTGAACAGTGACATACACGATTCAATGTGGGATATATGTCGAACATCTGTACATAGCAAGGTAACTTGCCGAGGATGGTTAGGTGGCCAAGATGGCAAGTGCAAAAAGAGCATCAAGAATTACGGGCACGGTGTTCCAGCTCCTTCTTGAGAGTATGTAACACCATTTGTCAATCACCTGCTAGACTTCGATTGTTTGGCCAGTGGGACGAGGTACAAACTTGACTGTGGATGAGATTTGAGAATTGGAGGCTGGTCCTTCATGTTGCAATAATAAAATGTGTGACTATTTACTTTTTTATTTTTTAAAATGTTTCAGCATGGCTATATGTCAATTCCTTGAATATGTTCATTCCATTCATCTACTTTTTTAAAAAAAAAGTGGATAGACATGCATCTACTTTTCTAAATTTAGGGAAAAGCCATGCATGTACTTTTTTGAATTTAGGAAAAATCCAAGCATCTACTTTTCTAAATTTAGTGGGTAACAATGCAAAGTAGCTTTTTGCTTTGTGTATCTATAAATTTGACCCTTTCCTCTTACTATAATCCTCACTTAAAAATCTTGTTGCCTTCCTCTCCCTCTTATTGCCTCCCTCACCCCTCTGATTGTATTTCTCTCCCTCTCTATTGTTCTCTTCCTTACAACCCTCAAGACCATGAACTACCTTTGTTCACCTCTAATGGCTTCTTCTGATGGCCCTAGCAATACTTTGAAGGAAACCCTAGAAAGGGTTGTAAAGATTTATGCAACAAAATGGGCAGAGGTGCAAGAGAACATCTCAGAATCATGGTAGTTGATTCTCAAGATTTGTTTGTGTGAAACATGAAAATTGGAAGCACTATCGGTACTTGGCAAAGTTTTGGATATATTGCAGAAGAGGTGGAGGAGGCCTTATGGGAGGAGTTGAAGAATAAAGTAGCCCAAAAGAGTGTATAGGTGTAGGATCCGTAAGGTAGTTATAGTATGTTTTTAATTTTAAACAATGTTAGATTGCAATAGCCCATGGAATAATCTTTTTTTGGAATAAAGTAGCTTCAACTCTAGATCGTGATGTCTTTTGTATTAATTGTGGATTTGTTGTTGTTATAGTTAATTATATCAAATTTTAGGTTTATTTTATGTTTTGAATAGTAGTGTCATGTTCTTATCTCTCTCACTCCCTGTTCCTCTCAAAGAATTAGGCCATGATCTTTGTCAATAATTGAAAAATTATTGATCTTAATAAATTTACATTCTTCATTGCTTCTAACGCAAGGCATTGTAGATAGCTTGTATGTAATAATCTTGAAATTATTCACCTTGTTAATTGTACTCACATGCAAAGATATGCCATCACATGCACATACAATAGCATCCAGATGCAATAACATCCTTATGTAATAACATCTGGATGAAGAGATTATGTATAGGGAGGGTGGGACAAGGAGAGAGAGAGAGAGAGAGAGAGAGAGGGTGGGTGGGAGAGTGAAAGGGAGGGAAGAGGATGGGAGAAAGAGAGAGAGGGTAGTGTGGGACAAGGAGAGAGAGAGAGAGGGAAGAGGGTGGGAGAAAGAGAGAAGGGAGAGCAAAAGGGAGGGTGGGAGAGATGAGAGAGAGGTAGGGTGGGAGAAGGAGAGAGAGCGAGGGTGGGAGAGAGGGACAGGAGAGAGAGGGAGGGTGGGAGAGTGAAAGGGAGGGAAGAGGATGGGAGAGGGAGAGAGGGTAGTGTGGGAAAAGGAGAGAGGGAAGAGGGTTGAAGAAGGAGAGAATGGAGGGCAAAAGGGAGAGATGAGAGAGAGGGAGGGCAAAAGGGAGAGATGAGAGAGAGGGAGGGTGGGAGAAGGAGAGAGAGGGCAAGGGAGGGAGGAGAGAGAAAGGGAGAGAGGGAGGGTGGGAGAGATGAGAGAGAAGGAGGGTGGGAGAAGGAGAGAGAGGGAGGGAGGGAGAGAGGGAGGGTGGGAGAGTGAAAAAGGGAGGAAAGAAGGAGAGAGAGGAAGGGTGGGAGAGAGGGGGAGGGAGTGTGAGATAAGGATAGAGAGAGAGGGATTGTGAGAGAAGGAGAGAGAGAGAGAGGGAAGAGGGTGGAGAGAGGAGAGAGAGGGAGGGTGGGCAGTGGTGGGTGGAGATGGTAGTGGCAATAGTTAGAGAGAGATAGTTCAAGCAGAGAGAGTCGGGATACCTAAGAAAAGCTCCCTCCACCAAGATCCCTCAAAAATTACACTCTTTATTTCTCCTTGCACCACACACACTGTGGGTAGTGGCAATCCTATTCCCCCTTCTGGGACCAACTCCTTGCCTAGAGGAATTCTTAAGTTTCCTAAGAAACCTTTCCCTTTTCTAGGACCTCAACATATAGCTCATGTAGTGACACCCATGAGAAACGTCGAGGAAGGACCACTCATTGAGGATGTTTGCCATTTATATGCCAAAACTAGATCCCGCACAAAGATCGATGGGATACAACTGATACCCTATGCTGAGTACAGATTGTGATGTAGAGTTTGTAAGGATGTCTGACAATAGCTCGGCTCCTGTTTACAAGATGTCAACCTTTGTCACTTGGAGAAACCAATGGGTTATAAGCCACGAGAGTTGAATTATATGACCCTCAACCAACCTTTAGCTTGCGATACTTATGGTGTCTAAGTTGTGGCATAACTCACATCATACAGGATTTCTCAAACAAACCTCCTCCAGGAAGCCATCAAGGGCCCACAACTCAATTTAACATGCTAAGTGCACTAAGAGCAAATAGCTCTTCGGTGATCACCAATGTGATGGTCCTCACATGAGCCCAGGCAAAGGTCATGGCTCTTTATAGTTCAAAAGACAAGGAGAGTGTTCCAAAGGACAAAAAAAGCGAGAGAGGAAACAATGTATAAAGTCTTGACCCTCGATAGAACTCATTTCTAGAGCTAAGAAAGAGGGTAGTGTGATCATTGAGAGTGACAATGAGGATACAAAGACTTCTTCTTCCTTAGAAGATGCACCTAGCGATGAAATCTTGACATGGCCGAAAAAGTTGTGGCTACAAGTCCTAATTGGAAGAAATCCTAGGTGCTTCCCGCGACAAATTGACCAAATATCCAAGTTCTCAAGAAGAAACAGTGAGATTCAATTCTTGCTAGAGGGACCTCTAGGACTAGTACAACCAGATACATACAAATTTAAACCCAAATTGCCCTTACATATACGATAGTAAAAAGTTATAAAAGAAAGCCGTCCTCAGTTTTCCAAAAATCCCCAACAACTGATTCCGGTTTCAAATTTGGTTCAACCAAAACATAGGTAGTCCAAAACCTTTAAAATATCATCTTTTTCATGATTACCTAATCAACCAAGCCACAGCCTAGACCTCTCAGTTTCCATCAGAGCAGCCAGATGAGTCTAAACCTAACTCTTTAAAGACTATTCCCTTGTACCTTGGCTCTGAAGGTGCAGTTACCTCGATGAGTCTCTTTTCGAGAAAACCAAGAAAGAAAAGGACACAATAAGGATGTTTTCAATTCTGTTCGCTCCAATCATAATCATATTGGGTGAGTTCCTATCAAGAGATCCCAGTCTTTGGCAAGATGTAAAGGAATGGATGCATGTACTCTTGGGACGACTCGAACCTAATGAAGATAGCCACTCAGAGACTGAATAGAGCGAGAGTGATGACAATACTAGGGAATTGTACAAGGATGTTTTTATCAACAAGATTTGCAAGTACTTTGAAGGTGAAAAACTTAATGCCACCATGCCCTTGAGACTACGAACCGAAACAGACACAGCCCTGGCAAGGCTGGAGTGAGTATCACTACCAAAAACTAATGGGAAAAATAGGGATCACCTACACTAACAAAAACCACTTTGAAGATAAAATTAGCTGATGGTAACCTCACTTTACCCATGGGAGTGGTAAGAGTGAACAAGTTGACCTTATGTGGATTGACTTTTGTTCACATATTTGTAATCATGGACTTCAAGAAATTAACCACTTAAGATGTGAACTTAAGCAGGCCTTTTATGAGACAAGTTAAGATGATCCATGGCTGGGGCACTGACCACATGTTCTTGCAAAAGAAGGATAACATCATGAAGGTCAATCTTCGAAATTGGAGTTTTCACCCAACATCTAAACACCCACTCGACACGATAATGATTCAGTTACCACCTGGAAGGAAGTAGTAAAAATGATGCCAGGAGTGTTTGCCTTGTTGAAAAGTTCTGACACATGATCTCTTATCTTTTAAATTCAACATTAATGTGAATGACTTTCCTAAACCTGTAGAAGATGAGAATTGGTTGCACATTCTAGTAACAATTGATACAGTACTACCTAAAATACACGGTTCTCATTTTTGTGATGATGATGGAAATGAGATATCTCCTATCATGAGACGATGGACGCTATTTTGGATCCATGAACTATACAAAGAGTTGAGTTTAAAAAATCAACAGCTCAAAGACTCCTTAAAAAGGACACAAGACACCCTAGTTCAGCTTTAGTCATCACTAAATCTCCTCGAAAAGTCACGTGTAGTTCAAAACGACTACAATGGATACTTGAGAAAAATCAAAAAAGAAAAATGTCAAACTCCTCAAGGTTTTTGGTGAGGCAACGGAAAAGAACCTTGAGGGAGGGGGGGAGCGAGGCCCTTGGTCAAAGATTCCACATTTTCCACTATAGAAAAGCACAAAACTAAGACTATAAGGATAAATAAACAGTGTAAATTTATGAAGCAATCACCTAAAGATAAGCCAAGAATAAGCTTTAAAACCTACTGCTGCACAATGGGTACAAATAGTTGTGAACCTTGGTCCAGCTTGAAACTCTGAAACTCTCAACATGAGCCTCATGCTTGCACTTGGATAATTGTATCCACCAAGACTGGTTGCACTCAATTGTTGGCAAATATTGATCAGAGTGCCTCTTTTACAGCTTGTTGTAGAAAGCATGGTTATGTTTAGGTTCACCTGACCTGCATATCACAGATTCTTTAAGACAAGGGTTAAGTGAAGGATTAAACTATTGTTTAGAAATTTGTTTAATCAAATCTTGGAAAAAATCATGTGGAAGGAAGTTTTGTGGTTTTTCCCGTAGGATACCTAAATGAGGAAATTGTGTTTGATAGAAAATGGATTCAACGGTACTAGCTTGTGTGTCATTAATGCCCAACTTCAACGGGAAACCCTCACAATTTCCTTGCTTCCGCTCCACAACCCCAATGATTACAGAAACATCTCTAGAACATACTCCTCTTCAGAAAGGATACCAAACCCTTCCCTCTCAAGAGGAGATGACTCTACTTAGGAATCAAGTAAAGAAGACCTCTGCAAAGAAACCCCAAAAATCACCAATTCAACAACCACAAGCTCAATCTTGCCAACAGTGGGTGCATAAGGACACATTGAAGAGCCATAAACTCCAATAGGAAGTCTAGTCACCTTCATCTCAAAACACTTGCACTCTTTTGCTTCTCTATCTAGCTTTGATCAAACAATCCAAACATCAGAGAATAGGAGAATACGCACACAAAAACAAGATGTAAACTTTTATACTCTACAAGCACGTCACCAACATCAGATAGGTCACAAAGAGCCCACACATTTTCATTCATTTAGGTGAAATATGGACTCTCATGTTTTCCCCTTAAGGATTTCCACGCATCCTCTCTCTAGAAAAATGGAATCATGGTGGAATTTTTGCAAATCAAATCAAAAGTTGGTGGAGATTTCATATTTAGAATCTACTCTTTGAGACCTTTCTAATGATATATAGCATGATGGAGTAGTTTTGCATATTCAAGGACTTCTTATGTATACAAAACTACCCATCATGCTATATATCATTAGAAAGGTGTGGAAGAATAGATTCCAAATGTCCAGAATCCACTCACTTCTGAGTTGATTTGCAAAAATTCTACCATGAGTCCATTTTTCTAAAGAGAGGAGGTGTGGAAATCCTTAAGGGATAAAAATGAGAGTCCATCAAGGATTTCTAAGGAAGTCTTGTTAAAGCTTGTATATGACACAACGGGTCGGGTATTACTTCTCAATAGCATTAGGGAACCTCAGCTATCCAACTCTTCTAGATCACAATAGAGTGGCAGCAATCAAATGATCATAAAATCCAAGGTATTCAAGGTACCCCAATATAATAGACACTTGTTGGCACAAAAATTTCCATCATTTGTCTCAACAAAAATGCACCAGCATTGGAAAATCAAAGCAAAGCTAGTTGATCTAGACAAGGGAAAAGAAAAGGTTCTCCATCAACTGTCACTTGAGGAGGAGATGGTAATTAAAAGCTTCATTACCGAAATACTCTCCACCTCAACCTCACCTTTCTAATGAGAGATTGAATATGATGACTAGTCTGAAATAATCATCTTTAAAAATAGGCTATTCCCTAACCCTTCCAATTAATAAACGGCCACAACCAAGATTAGGAAGGGAGGAGTCGTACACTCACAATCATTTAAGTCACTCGAAGCCCAGAATGTGGTGGTGGAGAGTTTAAAGGTTTTAAATTTCCATCTGAACTAACTTATTGTATTATTTTATATAACCTTTGAGTTTGTTGTAGTTTTGTCTTGTCACTCATGCTGGATGAGGTGCGCATAACACTTGAGGGGGGACAAGCATAAGAATAAAAAATACTACCACTTCTTTGTATGGAGGAGAGAGGAGCCGTTTTATTAACTTTTGTGCCACCGTCTACATCATACACACACTTGTGCACTCTCACATCCCACACATAGTACATTCAAACATGCACGATGCACTTGTTAATAGAACCTCAACTCTGACAGCCACATCACTCCTCATGTTTCTCTTGCACTGCATATTATTTTGAATGTTTCCTCAAACATATAAGTAGATAGGTGCTTGCATCTATCAAGAACATGCATTTGACACTCTTTTTAACAATGAACCATGAGCTCCGAAGACACATCTAGCTTGTGGTGGAAAAGATAAGAAAAGGTTTTGGATGTTTGCAATCAAAAAGGGGTGGTCATTCTCAATTGGTTGCCCGAACCATGCAATGTCTACCCAGAGCAGGGCTTTAGATGTGTGTAACATGGCCTATTCTCACATTTTCATTTCATATTGTACTCAATGAGGATGGCATGGCTTGTATAAAGGCCATCATCCTATGCACTTCATGAGAGATCTCAAGTTACTTCTCATTAGTTCACCTTTTAAGTGTTGCAGTGAGTATGAACACCTCTGGCCATTAAGTGGCATGCATATAAGCAACTTTAAGTAATGGGAAAGGAACAATCCCTTGAGTGTTGAGAGTCCTTGAGTGTTGATTGAGAGTTTTCTCTTGCTCCTTGTGCTCTAGCTCTCTACCCTATCCTCTTTCCCTCTAGGTAGTGCTTGTGTGAGAGTCAGTGTGTGTGAGAGTCTTTCCCTCTCGCCTTCTTGGTCTTTCCATGTCTTTCTATAGTGAGAGAGTGAGTGAACTATTGTCTTGCATGGTGGACCATGGTCTTGCAACAACAGGGAGTGCCAAGCTCTATCGAGGTGGGTCTTCTAAAGTGCTAGCTTGCATTCATGTTGTTGCCTCTCACATAAGATGGAGGGTAAGCTACTAAGTTTCCCATGACATGCAGAAGGAATGTCCTCTTCAATAAGCTAGCTCCTTGTTAGTGAGTGCTGTGTATTTGGGCTTTCCATTTCACTATGCAAGACCATAGCCATCTCTCTCGATCTTGTCTGCACTAGAAGACATTGCTCTAATTCGTCTTGGCCGCCCCAGGGGTTTTCAAGGGTGCTCTACAAGCTGGTGAAGATGGTTTTTGGTTTCATCAAGTCTATAGTGAGATCCAAACTCTTCATCAAATCTACAGGTGACTTTGGTAAAATAGATATTAAGCATTCAATGTTTGGTCAAATCTTGTGTTTCTTGGCTTAATCCTCTACTAGACTAATTGCTATTGATGGCCTTGAAAGAGGTTGAGCTCATTTGAATTCTAAGGCCCCAGATCTGGACTCCCCGCATACTCTGTTTTTTACACATAAAACAGAGGGTTAATCTGTTAATCAGTGATTAATCAACACTAATCACTATATTTTGGTGCAATTGAGGGTTCAAATTAACCATTGGGTATCTGATACAGATCCTTATAACTTCAGATTACAATTCGGAGATAGTTTGATACTCCAACCATTCAGTACAGATTTGTTACCCTTGGTTTAATATATTTATGCTGATAAATCTATTGTAATCACTAGATTGATTTGTAAAAGGGTAGACACTGCCCTTGAATCTTGAAATTGGATCAAGAGGTAAGACCCCCTTCACATCATCACATGAGCACAGTACAAGAGATAGCCAAAGTTATTGGGGAGCAGTTTTATACATGGCAAACAAAAACCATGTATTTTATGAGGAAAAATCTGTGGGGGCTAGTTGAGGGAAGAGATGAATGCCTAGAGGTGAGTGGGGAAAATGAGTGGAAGTGGGTAAAAGATGCATGGGATGAACTCAATAAATTATTTGGCACTCAAGTAAAAAATTTGAAGATGAATCTGTTAATGCAATTCTACAAACTGGATATGAAGGAAAGTGAACCTTTAATCACACACTTGAACAAATATAAAAGCATTAAGCAACAAAACTGGCAGCCATTGGCAAAAAGGTAGAAGATGATGAGGCACTAGCAGTGCTTATGAAGAGTGTGGACAAAGGAGAATATGAAAACATTGTAGCAACCTTAAATAATGTACTTGAATTGAAGCTGCACGAGATAGAAAAGGAGCTCTACTAGAGCAAGAGACCAGAGTCAAAGAGAAGAAATGGCTGGACTCAACAGGCAGGAGAACAAAAAGCACCCGAGGAGGATTCTCTCGAGGACGAGGACAAGGAAGAGGCAGAGTAGGAGGAAGGACCTTCACTTGCCACAACTATGGAAATCCAAAATCCAGGACACATGGCAAGAGACTGCTACAGCAAACCCAGTGAAGAAGGAACGACATCGGCAAACTTCATCGAGGCTCCTATGGAAGTGGAGTCAGATCATCTTTTATGAGAGAGAGAGAGTGAGAGAGAAACCCCACAACCCAATGTAGCCTGCCCCAATAGAGTAAAACCACCTCTGAGCCACCGATGATGTAGGCCATGTGGTAGATGTATGTGTGAGCACTTTAGTCAAGGTCACAGGCACTTTTAGTAGCCTTGGACACATAGAGAGAGAGAGTGTCAAGGACTATGAGTTTAGGGACTTGAGGCACTGGTCATGGACTATCAAGTAAGAGGGAAACTTGGTATAGAGCCTAGGTGTGCTAGGATTATTCACTTGAGGGGAGGTGTTGAAATATACAAGTGAATAGGGTGTGTGCGGGAACAAGCCCTTAGCAAGAGAGTGTAAAAGAGAATCTGTAAATGTGAGAGAAGCTGTGAAAAGGTGAGAAGTATCTACTAGGAGAGAATAAAGGGTAGCATGAGAAGATTTAGGAGGTGTGAAGATATTCTGGGAAGAGGTGGAGAGAATGAAGCAAAAGAGGTGGAGTTGATCAAGGAGAGATCAGTGGGATTAGATGCTTGGATGTAAACTCTATAAATTGAGGCATTGGCCTAATGAGAATTTGCTGGTTTTTTATTATCCATGCCTACATTAAGCTTTCAGTTAATTGCTCATTAATCACATCTTAATTATCATCTAATCTCTTTCTAATGATGTTTATTCTAGCATTTGATCCACCATAGCTCATCACATTGCTGTAAATTTAACAAGATCTAGATCACAAGGAGTAAGAGCACACTCTCGATCAACACCCAATAACTCATTGGGCACCCACTTATTATCTAACCTTATCTAGTCTAGTCTAAGCACACATTGAGTGGATGCCATCACTTTCACTTGGCTCAGTTATCCCTTAATGAGTATATCATTAATAAGAGAAATTATGCAGAAAATATAATGATTGGAACAAGTTATTAATTTCCACTTGGGTGCACAAGACAGAATGAGGGTGGACAAGGACCTTTTAGGCGGTGCCCATTATGTGTGTACATCCTTTAGTGACTCTGCACTACTTCTGTATGCTCCTGGCTCATTGTAGATGGTTTGTCTCCATGTGTGACCAATGCAAACTTCCACTAAACTTGCGAATGTAGGTGTGTGCATTGTTGATACATGTCAGTGGTCCATGTTAACCTCGAGTTAACAATAGGCTTTCAGTGCCTTAGTGAACTTAAGGGTATATGCTCTCTATAACAATTGATGCAGGAAAATGATGTAGAAAAATGATGTCTCTCTCATCGGCATAGAAAATGATCAGGAGATTCTTTCTTTTGCACACAGATAGGCCCGGTGCTAAATCATCGACCTTACATAGGAAACTCTTCTCTCTTGCATACATAATTGGTGAAGCTCTTTTCCTAGCATGTCATATGCACAATAGAGTCGGCACAACAACATAACATAGTAAGAGTGGTGAGTCTATCATGATATCTCTTTCAGTTCCCGTTTAATTACATATATTATACAACATGATGCTAGGGCTCATAGCAATTTCACATGAGCTTCAATATCCACGCTTATATAGGCAATCTCGACCAACACTAGACATCACCTCGCGGGGTGCACTACTAAGAAACCTTATGTATCATGTCTGTTCAAGGGGTATTTAAAAAAGCCCTTACCTATGAAATTTTCATGAATAAAATGACCCCTTTTTCTTTATGATTAAAAAAACCCCTTCTGTAAATATATTTTTATAAATTTACAGTAAAATTGTGAATTAATAAACGCCTTCATTTTAAATCATGTGCTATACTTAGATATTCTTAGGTGAACTCCTCGATGACATCACTGAATATACATAAGCTAGGGACTTGAGTGCATCTGATCTCTAGCCACACAATTTTATACACAGTCATCGGTACATGAAATAAATAGAAGGCAAAGCATCACACATCCTCATGCGCAAGTTAAGACAAACACAAAGGTGGCATAATACACATAAACGTTGAAGAACTAGCATAATCCAATCAAGGGAGACTTTCTTTCTCTTTGCATTAAAGATTATAGAGCCGGCCAACTTGTATTCAATAGAAAAAAAAACTTTGTAACCACATTTTCTTGCTTTTCACACATGTAATAGCCTTTAAAAATGTTTACTAGAAGACCCTTAAATCTTTGCATTAAGGTTTACAAAAACCTTACACATTACCTTAGACAAAAAGGTTTATCATAACCTTAGAGAATAAATGAGGTTTCATAAGACCTTATAAAAAAGTGAATACGTGAAGAGGCTATATACATTCAGGCATATAAATAATAAAAACACATCCCTTTAAGAAAAATAAACCCCCACTTAAGTTGCCTCATCATTGCAAAGAGAGGAGGCATGGACGCAACACAAAGATGATGACAAAGACAAGTACAAATTAAAAGCTCAAGACAATCTCAGGAGACTAAGGAGTGTTTGCACCACACATGGTGGCTCAAGGATCATCTAATCACACAAATCAAGTGGAGTGCGACATGATCTAATTATCTTATGCTTGGAATTTAATTTACATTTAAAGTGATTGAATTCTTATAATAAAAACCAACACACACATTATTTATCTTGTCTTGTATCTTTGTAAAAATTATTAATATATAGCATAGCATGAACTCATTATCGTTAATCATCTTCATTGATTAAACTAATTATCTTCTTGAAAATTGTAATTCAGTAACATCTTAATTATCTTCAAATTAATTATCTTCAAATTAATTATTTCATTATTGCCTTGTGATTGAGTGTTCGTAAAGTAAAGAATTAATAAAGAATTGTGTGCCGTAATACACGTTATTGAGAAGAGGAAATCAAAACTATCACCACATATTTATTGTGTATCTTGCATATTCTTTCTACATCGTGACTTTTCGTTGAATTCAAGCTCATGGTTGCTATCACCATAGTGTTGATTTTTTGTATTCATGAGGGTTACGATATTCTCTTAATGGAACAAATAACTACTCGACAACATGCACAATTCAAACATAGATATTATTAATAGTAATATACAATGCATTAGTGATTGGTAGGGCACCAAGTAGAAGTATTTATTTTCATGTTTCTCTATGATATGTGGATGTAAGATACATATTCATTTAGAGAGATTCTCCATGCTCTTTAAAAAGCAAGATAGGCAATAATCATGAATATTGAGAACAATGAATTAGGACAAAAACAATTTGCATACCATTATTAGCCAAGTTGGAGGTGCTATTCTAGGTGGTGCATGATGTAGATTTTGAAGGATGTGCTATTCTAGGTGGTCCATGATGTAGATTTTGAAGGATGTGTAAAGTGAAAAGTGTGTATACAGTGTTTGATTGCATAGTGTGCAAGTAACCATGATAAGAGGTGAGATGTCATGGCCTTGAGACGTCGCATGTCCTTGTCTTTCCTTCCCTTAGTTTGGTTTTTGCATACATATCATTATCCTCACAACAACTGGTCTCTAAGAATATCGCTCAACGTGTCCAGTCTTAAATTTTCCCATGATTGTTACCTTCACCACAGTAGTAACTCCAATTCTCACCTGTAAGAAAATCTCAAGTCCCATGGAGGCTTAATTTTTTATGAACATCAAAAATCAAAATTTTGGGATATACATGTATATATGTATGTGTGTATGTGTAACAATAATTTAAGTGAATCTATTGACTTGCATTTAGAAGGAGTTGAAAGTAAAACGGCTGACAAAAATGATGCGTGGTCTGATGTCCCATGTGAGGGGTGAGTATGGACATCTTAGAAGTTAGAAAAATTGTGCATGATGAGTGAGGCACAAATCGATAAGGCATGTGACTTAACAAAGTTATTCTAGAAGGTGATTCAACCCGAACTTGGAAGTGTTTTCTCAAGCTCTTGGTACTTGGTACTATCCACACTCCTACCTTGAAGTTGTAAAGATTGCCAAGTAAAAATGAATTCCCAAACATTGAGTTACTACACGGTAAGATTGTCGTGAGAAATCTCGAGTTAACTAATCTTTCTTTGTTAATCAAGACGTACGCGGCTTGCAGTGTATTATTATAGGGCTTGCAACGTGGAGATACGGGAGAGGGATTGCCCCACAAGACCAAACCATCCACGTGTTCTATTAAGCTGCAACAAGCCAAGCCACGTTTGTCTCTTTTGAGATTCTATTATATCAAAAGGATAGGCAACAAGAAAGCCATCTTTTCAAGCATGCACACAAATGCACTTCTGGGATGCATACGCAAGGCTGGATGTACACTAGAGGTTCTTGAATTCTCTTACTTGACAGCAAAATATCACTTAATTGTTTGAGTAATTAAGTGTGCATATGTATCCAGATGATTATGGTATGTGAGTGGAGATAGAATCCCTGTGTGACAAATATATTGGCATCTCTTTCCATCCCTGTGTGACAAATATATTGGCATCTCTTTCCATTCCACCTGGCTTGATTTAAATGTTTTGCCTTTCAATTGTATTCTCTTTACTTTCCAGTCTATTAAGAACTCTAGTCTTCCCTTGGATTTCCCAACTTCATCAGTAATCAGATGATAGCCCTATACTTAAATAGGCACCAGCTACATCCCACCCATTTCAAGCAGCTTTAAGAAGAAGAATGTCAGATAGCTTTTAGGTGGGCCAAAGATATTGTATATACTAAACTACATTCAAAGAGTTTGAACTAGAGGAGTTCATAATATTTGTGTATTTGGTTCTCATATTCAGAGACTGAGACAGAATCATAATTAGGATATAATATTCACAGATGATTATCATGGAAAGCTTGCCACCGTGCGATGGATATCATCTAGTACGGCAGCCATGGCTACCACCTGGCTTCCGGTTTCATCCAACGGACGAGGAGCTGGTGACCTTTTATCTCTCCAAGAAGATCGAGGACGCTCAGTTCACCGCGTTAGCAATTGCAGAGGCAGACCTTAACAAGGAGGAGCCTTGGGAGCTTCCGGGTAGGTTTAACCGCCTTGCACTAATCCTGTGTAGAGATACCGTGCTACGATGACGTCAATTCTGCTTAATGAGCTTGCGTAAGGTTACTAAATACGTCATAATAATATTTAGGGACAGGGCTGAAACTTTCAGTCCTTTACTGCAGCAACGTACTTTCTTCTGTTAATGCGATGATGGTTGATAGGGCGAGCTACGATGGGGCAGGAGGAGTGGTATTTTTACAGCGTGCGTGACCGGAAGTATCCCACGGGAGTGCGCGCCAATCGGGCCACCCAGGCGGGTTTCTGGAAGGCCACCGGCAAAGACCGCGAGGTGATCGACACCACGAATGGGCGGATCGTGGGCTTGAAGAAAACGCTGGTTTTTTACATGGGCCGCGCGCCCACGGGCCGAAGAACCAACTGGGTCATGCACGAGTACACGAAGCTAAACACTGACGTGAAGGTGACATACGTTGATTCGATCACACAAAAGCACACGAATAATGATTAAAATGTTGCTTAGCAATGCGTTGCATTACATCCTTAGCATACATCTTGCTCCATATGTTCCGATTGAAAAAGAAAAAAGGATTCATGGAGTAAAAAAAATAACCAATAGTAAGAGCCGTGCCTCCAAGGACGACTTGCATTGTAAGGTGCCCCAGGACAACTTGCATTGTTTACATTACTTGCCTTGTGGTCTAACCAAGGTTTTCATCATGACTTGCACTCCTCATATTACGTGCCTCGTGGTCTGACCAAGGTTTTCATTATGTCACAGGTTGGTGAATGGGTTCTTTGTAGAGTGTTCTTTAAGAGTGCTGGAGGACAAAAGGTACCATTACCAAAAGTGCATGACAAACTCTTTGATTATAACCATTGTGATGGTGCAATTTTGTCTACCCTTTTGGAAACACAATTCTCAGCTACCCCTTCGTCTCCACACAAGACTACTATTCCCAATATCGTTTTACCTGTTTCTCCTCTTGATATGTTTTGTTCCTCTCCTTCCTCCTCTCTACCTTTGTTTTCTCAGGATGAAATACTCAAGGATCTTCATGACCGAATACACGCACGAATATTGTAAGCCGATTGCATAATAAATAGTATGTGAAGCTTTGAATGTACCCATTTAAACTTCATATTGTTTGGCTGCATAATAAATAGTGCGTGTAAATATAGATATTCAATGGAGAATAACTTTGGTCTATAAAGAAAACCTATGGTTTTACTCTTATTTTTTTAAATAGAAGTATGAGAAAATGTGCATTGCTTAAACAACTTTTCCTTGTAAACGAGAAGGTGATCTATGATACCTTGTCTAGATTAATGTTACCATGAAGACAAATGTTTCATGTAATCCTTAATACCTAGTGGTAATACCATGCAAGTGCAAGTGTATTGGTTGCAATATTCTCCTTCCATGTACTAGTTAAATAATATAGCTTACATATGTGTATACAAAAACAAATTATAAAACAACTATGGGCTTGAAAGTGCACCATGATTCAACTCTACTCCTTTTGAATAGCAACATGAAAGAAAATAAGCATCACAAACTATTTTAATTGTAAACATTAGGTTACTTTATGACCTCTTAAATTTACATTTACTACTATTACAATACTTTCCGAAAAAAATATTTATCATGTATTTGTGTTTACTTCATTCTAGGTTTTTCACAATAAACATCTTATTTCCTCCAGTTAGTAGTGGTTTTATTACTCAAGTATATGTATGCCATGAGATTGTAGATACTAGATAATGAACTTATTTGGTTAAATAATTTGAACCTTGAAAGGCCTTGGTTAATTTTTAGGGGTTCACTCTATAGAAAGCCTATATATCACATGCATTCAGGGATTTGTTTAAAATCACCTCCCTATAGATTTAAAGTGTTTAAACAAGCAACCCCTTTTCTATACAAAACTTACGATTTGCCCATTAAGAATACCCTTTACATAAGTACATTTATGTCACTACAACATAACCCACCACCCGTAGCGACGCTTCTTTGCGTCGCTACTACAGGTGTCACTTCAGGCATCGCCATGGTACATTGCTTATGTGACTCTGGTAGTGAGGTTAAGCGACGCATACATCATGTCTTAAGTGATGCCTATTGTTGCTTAGGCATCACTTAGAGATGAATGTCTCAGTGCATCGTGTAAACGATGATAGGAAATGCATAAGCGACACGCAATGCATATTTTAAATGATTAAAAATTGGCATTACAGTGTGACAATTCTTTTTGTCGCTCTAACATCTACACAATACAGTGCAATGGTTCTCTCTATCTCTCTCACACACACATACATACAATTTCAAAGTACTCCTTTTCTCTCTATCTCTCTCGACTCAATTTGGGTTGAGCACACAGTAAAGAACTGTCTCTCTCCCCTCGAAGGTCAAGCACATAAGTGAGAAAAGATCAGTTCAACATGACTGATTATAACATCAGTAAGCACATAATTATACTTCAACAATTTACATCTGTGCACAAAGTTGAATAAAAATAAAAGGTTATGTAAATATATGTAAGTGTACAAAGTATATAAAGTGATCAAATATCTGCAAATGGTAAAATATGATGAGTACAAATGGTAGAATGTGAGGCCAGCATAGTCTACCTAATCCTATACTTATGTCTATGGGTAATAGTACCTATAACTATATACAACACCTCCAAATACAAAATGGGGCTTGAAACAATCTAGGGATCTAGAGAAAGGAGGAGGAGGGTCCTCTAATCTCCATGAAATGTACCCTCATCATCCTCATGGTCATCCTCCTTTGGCGTAGGTTGCTCCGTTCAATGTAGATTTGTGCCCAGTGGCACTCTATCGATCTACCTCATCTCGTCGTGCAACTCCTATGGTTTAGAAAACTTAATTAGTTGATGCTTGAATATTAGAATCTAAATGAAATTTAATGTAGATTACTTACAAAAGTTGTTAATGGAGGTAGCTAGGTCTTCATATGCCCATAACCTTGATAGGTGGTTTTTTCTATCTCCTAAGGAGTGTATGGGCTCCCGACCATAGTCCTTCACCTGTCATTTAAGAAACACATGAGTTATGAGTTTATATAAAGAACATATGATGATACACACCTACATGCACATATAAGACAAAATGTTAACATTCTAATATGAACATACAAAAGTGGCAACAAAGCCCTTCTTGCCCATCCTTCCAAGACGTGATGTATGCCCAGCCTGTAGCCTAGCTTGTGTTGCATCCTATAGACATATGTTCGGAATCAAAAAACATGTGTACATAGACCTAAGATTTAAGCAGACACTAGTACATAGCTAGAGAATAAATATTACATATCTTTTGCTGATCCCAATGTGTCCTGAGTCGCATCTCTCGCCACCAACACCAAAAGGCTCTCCATGACTAAGGATGCATACTAGTGGGGTGGTGGGTATTCTCCACCACCACTGAGCAATATCTCCTACGCATTTCGAAGTCACATCCAAAAAGTTAGAATAAAAAATAAATGCATGATCAACAACTAAGAACTATGGAACACTCGCCTAGCAAGGTGTCACCAAATTTCATATCTTGTAAATATAGGTTGCAACAAACAATGAGTCTAAATATAGATTACAACTAGAGATAATACTAGGTTCATATGAGTGAAATTGAGCATGCTATGAATACTTTTACTACAAATTCATACATAACTGACTTTAACAAATAGGTGGTGTAATTTTTATTTTGTTCCAATGGAAAACAGGTTCCCACTCATCCTCCAGTATACTACCTCCTCTAGCATGTCTATGAGCTCCTATGATAGGGCGAGGAGGTGTGTCCTCATCCTTATCGATATCTTCTGTGATTCCCCCTAGATCTTTGCAGCATGAAGTTGATGAGGCACATACATACTATGAGCAGAGAGTTCCATGTTGGTGTGTGAATTGTCGAGGCACTCACAAAAACACAATGGCAATGTTGTATCCACTTTGGAAGATGTTATGATACACCAGTACCACAGAGACAAGATCAGTCTATGGTAAGTCATATTTCTTTTTCTAAGAATTCTACATTGACTCGTTCAAATTCAATATCATCTTGATAGATGAAGTGATATACAACATGCATTTAGGTACAATCATCATGGAAAAATATACTTGTACATATTTCTGATGTGAAAATGGCTTTCATGGGCTTGATAGATCTATGCTTCCTCGCACACGTGCCACAATCAAACTGCTCTTTAGAAAATGGAGG
The DNA here is from genome assembly GCF_041138505.1 of Cibotium barometz. Lineage (NCBI taxonomy): Eukaryota > Viridiplantae > Streptophyta > Polypodiopsida > Cyatheales > Cibotiaceae > Cibotium > Cibotium barometz. The sequence continues at coordinate 19,585,744 of NC_141076.1, read as the reverse complement.
CATGTGTGCACCAATTATCTCCTGGTTCTCACTCTGAGACGTCTGGCAATCATGTTGGAATATGTTGGAATTTATGATCAATGTCATGGTCTAAGGTTAAAGCACACAATAAAATGTAAAAGGACCATGTAATATGAAGAGAATCCAGGTGAATGAAAGGGTCAAACCCCACTTGAAGTAGGCGAGTTTTAGAAGATTCCCTGGAGGCTATATTCTAGGGAGCCATGTGGGGGGAGATGGCCTTGGATGCTCTTGATGAGATGTAAGCAATGATGTCATTCAAGCATGTACACTTTGGCTATAAAATGGTGGCCCTCCTAATGAGAAAAACACGAATTTATATGCTATGTGATGCTCCTTATTGTGCTATCATTATGTTCTCTTAATCTTGGATTAAGTACTAGTTAATTACACTTTTTTTCATGTGACCACCATGGCTTATCTTGAACCACCATAGCTCTTTCATCACTCCATGCTCTCATTAAGCTTGTATTATCACTCATTATACTTTTCCCAACATGGTATCAGAGCCATGATTATCCCTAGGCATAGTAATTAACCACATTGATTAGTTTTTCATTTTTTCAAGCTTTCCATTAAAGCTTCAATGCACCCCCTACTGGTCTTTTGCTTCATATGAGCTCTATATTACATCAAATCTCAAGCTTTTTGATTCAAAAGAGAGCTAACAGCCGGCGCAATCTACACCTAGCTCCATTTGAGCTCCCACGAAGTACACGCGGCGAAATCAGCTCTGCAAACAGCCCGCCTCTGCGCTGCGAAATTCATCAAATTGACGCCGTACGAAGAATGGTTTGCTAATTCCTCTTGTGAGCATAACATTGATGCTATGAAGCTCCCACGTGTTGATTTTCATGAGCAATGGTCCACTGTAGCTGCTGTTTGAACTAATTTATCAGTGACAGTACATGCTGTGTTGCAGAGAAGATTTACAGAGATTGAAGCAACATCTTGACATGTTTGAGTGCTGAGCTTAGAGCCAATACCTTGGTTTTCACTTGGTTTAAAGCATTTTATGTTTCTCATTTGGGAAGAGCTTCATTCAATTGCTCAAAGCTCACTCTATTTTTGGGGACAGTTTTTCCTCTTTGAATTAATCATCTCCACTAGTCATCATATAATTAATAGTAATTATCTATTGAGATGACATTCTAATATGCATACTGAGTTGAATATCTCTTTGTAGTCATGCATTCGGATGCTGAATCATCTAATGAAGATTATATCAAGAAATCATTGAAACCCAAAAGCAAAACTAGAAAACCTAGGATGAAAATCAAGTCTAGGCCCAGTTATTATCACTATGCAAAGGCTTATGGGTTTGGGGAATTCTTGAGTAATTTCATGCATCTATATGGTGAAGGGGGATTCTAGCTTTTAATCTATTGCATTGTTCAGTTCCAATCATGGAGTCAACTTACATATCATCCTCTTTCATCAAGAAATTCAACGGTCATGACTTCCACACTTGGCAAGTCAAAATGAGATTTTTACTAGTGAAAGGAGTTTGGGGCATAGTCAATGGTACTATACCTAAACCTGCCACACGAGAAGGAGAAATCTCTTGGCAAACCAAGGATGAGAAAGCATTAGCTCTCATTGCCCTTGGAGTTGAAGATAGCTATATACATTACATTGGTAATGGAACATCTTCACAAATTCCTCGGAATTCACTACATAAATCCTTTGGTGCTCAAGGCCTCCACAGCAAAATCAGTCTCAAAGTAGACTTTTATAGTCTAGAGTACAAGATTGATGAGACACTTGCATCTCACATCAACACCATGAAGAGCTTGATGGCCCAGCTCGAAGCCATCAATGAACCAGTCAAGGAGAGTGATGCCATAGCCATCCTCCTAAAGTCAATGCCATCCGAATATGATACACTCATGCCGACCTTAAAGTACATGCAGGATCCCACTTTGGAGGGAATAGAGAGTGTTCTCTTGGAAGAAGAGAAGAAGTTGAAAGGTAGAGCCATTGATCTTGTCTCAAACCAGGCATACCTTGTTCAAAAGCAAACCGGCAAATCACTCCAATGTACACATTGTGGAAGGACAGGACATCTTGCCAAGAATTGCTACCACAAAGACAAGCCAAAGCGAATATGCACCAAATGTGGAAAGCCAGGTCACCTCGCCGACAAATGTTACACCAACCAGGAAAATATGGCAAGCATTTCGAATGATTCCGAAGAAGCAATTCAAGCATGCAACAATGTTACTACCTCTTTTGATGCAGAGGTAGATGCAGAATGGGCTTTCTAAAGCCAACAATGTTTATGCCCTCTCTTACCCAAATATTTATGTATGGACACCTCTAACCACCGGCCGATGATGTAGGTTATGTGTTACTATGATGCCCACAATATCTCTCAGTAGGCCATGTAGCCCTCAAGGGGGGACTGATGGGGAGTTGGGTCTCCATGACCAACAAATGATGATGATGATGCCCATGGATATGATGATGATGATGCTATGATGATGGGGTATGGGAGAGGAATGTTTTCATGTTTTCATGACATGCTATTTTCTTTTCGCAATGTAGAAGCTATGCTCCCTATGAGCGATGCTAATTTCTTTTATGTACTGTAGAGCTATACTCCTTATGAGTTAAGCTTTTTCTTTCATGTAATGTCGCCTACTACCTCCCATAGAGATATATAATCACAGACATTATGGTAGCTGGTTGAGGTAGCATCACTTCCAGCTGATGGAGAGGTTTTCAGCTTCTGGGGTCTCGCTATGTGATTGCATGCCATCTACGAATGCCAACGGGCATCGAGGTTTTCGCTACTAGGGTGCTCGCTATATGTGATCGCACCATCTAACGTCAGCGGGGGGGTTGATGTCTTTTTATTGCACATGATTTACATGTCTTAGTTTGCCCTCAGGTCACTCTAATGACATTTTATGGAGCTATATATTCATGGGGTCCGTGGCATCAGCTTCCTCACTACATCTCAGGAGTATGGCCACATATGGGCTATGTGCTAATGCTGCCTCTCTTGCTGGAAGAGGATTACTCATAAAACAAATCAAAGAGCTTGTACATCGATGGCAGACCATACACTCAAGGAACTGGTCATAAGCCAGTGCACATGATATTGTAGTCAATGATATTAGATCATTGTAGTCAATGATATTAGATCATTGCATGTTGGTGAGGAGTTTCTAATGAATTATGATTGGTGTAGGTGACTGCCTGCCAGCTCCACATAGAGAATAGATGTATTTATAACATTTTTAGTGTACATGTCTTTTATAATGGGCTTCTATCCATGACATTCTAGTAGTATGTTTAAATTTTTCACTTGTTATATCTTGTGGTGCTAAAAGTCCTATTAATTTGGGTATATTTGAAACAGCATGTGTACATGATGTCAAAATTTAATTTATGATGAGACTTTGCAAATGTGTTTACTCATGCTTTGTTGTGACTTGTCTTATTACTTTGTTGGCACTTGTCTTACTATAAATCATTATGTCTTTATGATTCTCAAATTTATATGGATCGCAGGTTCCAACTATTATATTGCATATAGGATCTGCCCTTATATCATCAATTTTATGCATCATTTTATGAATAAAAATCAAATTTAATAAGAATAATACTTTTGTAATAAAAAAATTCCTTTGTACATCTTTCTATGCATAAAAATCAAATTTAATAAGAATAACACTTTTGTAATAAAAAAAAACCTTGATGCATCTTTCTATTCAAAAAATTTCCTTTATGCATCTTTCTATGCATAGAAATCAAATTTAATAAGAATAACACTTTTATAATAAAAAATTTTCATTATGCATCTTTCTATGCATAGAAATCAAATTTAATAAGAATAACACTTTTATAATAATAATAATAAATTCTTTTATGCATCTTTCTATGCATAGAAATCAATTTTAATAAGAATAACACTTTTATAATTAAAAAATTCCATTATGCATCTTTCTATGCATAGAAATCAATTTTAATAAGAATAACACTTTTGTAATAAAAAAATTCCTTTATTCATCTTTAAAAAAATTTCTTTATGCATCTTTCTATGCATAGAAATCAATTTTAATAAGAATAATACTTTTATAATAAAAAATTCCATTATGCATCTTTCTATGCATAGAAATCAAATTTAATAATTAATATCAGTGATATCCATGCATATTCATAGGTGAATATGTACATGGAATAATTAGAATATTTCTTTTAGATGCAAAAATGGTGGGAATTACTCTTTTGGAATAACATAAAAATAAACTTTCTTTTTCACAAAATTCTAGAAAATTTGCCATAACCTCCTTTGTATGGCTAACCATTTCTCATTTTTATCTTTCTTCACTTAACTTAATTAACCCAATTTAGAATTATAGAACTCTAATCTACATAATTTTCCAAATTCAAGAGAGTAAAATAATAAGAAGAGTTTAATTAATCACTTAGTTAATCTTTCTAGGATTAAAAAAGGTTGGAATGTAAAGAAGAGAAGGGGGTGGCCTTTTTATCAAAGGCATAGCATTTAATTCAATCATTTGCAAAACATAAAAATCAAGAAAACCATAGATTTTTTATTAAAATTCGTAAACAAAGTAAGAAAATTAGCTTACATGGAGCTTGTAAGCTCTCCTTTGTCTTGAGGGATTGAGGGTTCTACTCTTGTTTGAAGCAAGAGTGGCCATCAATTCACTTTGAAAAGGATTGAGCCAAAAACAATTGAATTATTAAAAAAAATCAATGTAGATAATCAGGACAAGAGTAGAGTAATAGTGCATAAACACCATTAAGCTTTTACAAAGGGGGAGGCTTCTATTTATAGGAAAAAGTGAGCCTCTAACCAAGCAAACTAATTCTAGAATTTTCCAAATCAGTTTGGTCAATTTTTGACTGTTGGAAATAAGTGCACACTAGGTGTACTCTTTTCCTAGTCTAGTATAAACTTTTGTCTTGAGTCTTGTGTGTCTGCCATGTGGCATCTTATTTGTCCCACATATCAGCATGGCTACTATCTCTTGTACTACACACCTATATATTGTGGGTGTCACATCATAAGAAGTATAAAGCTTGTGTCTTGTCTACACTCGTCTCAAGGTAACTCTTTGTCCTTCAATCTTGTTGTTATTTCATTTCTAGTCTTCTAGTTTCTAGCTCTTGCTTCCATATTTCTACATGGTATCAGAGCCACTGCTTCCTTGCTCCTAGAGATTGAGGAGAGGGAGGCCAAAAAGAGAAGCCATGCCCTCTCTCCCTTTCTCTAAGTGCAAGAGAGTATGCTCTCTTTCCTCTTGAGGACCTCTACTACCTACGTGGAGAAGCGACATCTTGAAGAGGAGGCATCTCCATCTTCTGCCCGTCTTCTCCATGATTACTGCTATTCAGGCCGTCACCTCTAGCTGCTGCCGTTTCTGTTCAGGCTATCTCTACTGCTGCAGATTTGCATGCCACTTCTGCCCCCTTGCAGCCGCTCTTCTCAGAACAGAAATCTGCCACCATTATCTTGCTCAGTTCCGCTCTTATTCTCAGCCACCACTCAGTCTCATAGGCCTGAACTTCTTACTGCACGCTGTCATTCGTGGAGAGAGAGCTAAAGCAGCAGCAGCCGACCAGCATCTATTTGCTACCGACTTGCTGCTGCAGCAGCTCAGCAAATTTCCACCGTTTTTTTTTGGAGCCGCCTCAGCTTTGGACATTCATCGTACTACCCTGATACTTTCCTTTGGCTGCCTTCTTCATCGACTCAAGGGGATGTCTCTGCCTGGGATTTATTGCGCTTGAAGAGTCTACAAGGTACTGTGCATTGTCTCCTTCAGTTTGCTGGCCAGTACTTTTGCAATTTGAATCTCTTCTTTCATTCATTTTTGCAATCTTATAAGGGAATAGACACTGCCCTTGCATCTTAGCAAGAGGTAAGACCTTCCCTCATGGCCTCTTCTACTCATTCTCTCATGTCTATCGACAAATTCAATGGGTCCAACTTTCATACTTGGCAAATCAAAATCAAGTGCCATCTTATGAAAGAAGGTCTTTGGGACGTTGTTCACCATGCTGCTCCCGAAGATTCCGACATTGAGCAAGTTATCACTTACGTTCCCACTGCCAAGAATGACAAAGCCTATGCTATCATCTTGCTCGGTCTTGGAGATGATTACATTCATCACATCTCCGACATACATTCTGCTTCTCAAGCATGGATCACTTTGGATACCCTTTTTGGACCCCACTCTAAAAACTCTAAGATTGCACTTATGATCTCATTCTTTGATCTACATATGTAGGAGGGAGCTACTATAGCCTCTCATGTCAATTATCTTTGCAGTCTTATGGTTCAGCTTGCATCAGTGAAGTCCCCCATCTCCGAAGATATTGCTATTGCTGTGCTTCTCAAGAGCTTACCTGACACCTATGCTACTCTTGTCACTACCTTCAAGTATCACAATAATCCTACTCTTGAAGGTATCATCAATGCTCTCCAAGAAGAGAAAAGAACTCAACAACAAAAGGTAACTGACACTGCATTTTTGGCAAAGAAAGGAAGTTCTAAAGTAAGAAAGCCTTGCACCCATTGTGGCAAACAGGGATTTCATTAACGTCTTCACAATTTCGTGATCACGTTAACAAAACCTATTGTTAACATATTAAAACTTGTGATCACATTGTATATTCACATGACCTGAGCAATGACCTGCCAGAACCCACTAGTCCCGTAACACCTCCGGGCTTTTGATTTTCCCGGCGGGCCTGTCGAGAAAAGTGCTTACCCCGGTGGGCCCGCCGGAAAAATGGGGAACACCGACGGGGTACTATTCTGTTTATAAACACTGCCCGACACCCATCGTACAACTTTTGGGGAGATAGTCCTTGTTTTGGGGGCATGATATCTCTCCTCAAAGTACTTGTAGAGCTCTCGAGTTGCTAGAAGTGTCCTCTTGGGAAGAACGTCCTTATCTTAGGGGTTGTTGTCTTTCCTTGTAGGCACTCCTAAGGCTATTGAGCCATTCGTCCTTAGTTCTTTGAACTGTGGGGGCAGGGTGTGTTTCGTAGCTAATACTTGCGGAGATTTAGGGACAAATTTGGAGTCATTCAGCTTTGCATTTGAGCCACGTACGTAATCGACCTCATTCTGCTTTATGAATGGTTTGATGGAGCCAAGAGTCCTGCTTAGGACTTGTATTGGTTCTTGATACTTGATATAGTTTAGAGTAGACAAGGGTCTATTGTCCTATACTAGAGTATTGAGCAAGCATAGATCTTTGATTGTGTAAAGTATCCTTAATTGGGTACAAAAGGCATCCTTCATTGGGGGTGCAATGTGCATGATAGTTTCGAAGTAGTTTTGTAGTAAGACCTTGCAAGATAGTTTGAAGTAGTTTTGTGTTATGTGATGATCTTTTATATTTGTCAAGATAGTTTCGAAGTACTTTGTCTGCTAATGTATGTTTTGTAATACGTGAGTGATTTGTTGTTTTTTCATTTGTGTATTCATTGTTATATGCTTGGTTGAATAGGTTATTTGTTGAGATGGAGGACAATGTTGGATCCACTGATACCTCCAATAGAGTCCAAATTTCAAATAGCAGGAAAAAAAGGCACCTGGGATAGAGTGGCAATATGCAATTAACATTGGTGATCGATTCATAGATTGGGAGTGTAAGCTATGCCATGCAGTAAAATCAGGTGGGGCGCCTCGACTAAGAGAACACTTTTTAGGCGGACCGAAGAAAAAGTCATGTACCCACCCCTCTGCACCTATAGTGGCCAAATGCATAAGAGAAGAAATTCAAAAGAAAGATTCAAGAAAACATGATACTCCTACCGTTAATGTATCAAGGCAGCAAGAACACTATTGTTCTAATCATCAAACTCCCGCTACATCGCCTACTTGTTCCCCGAACGACAATGTGCAACCAGAAAGTAATCTACCCTACCAGTGCATCTTCCTACAAGTGAAACTTTGACATAGGAAATATACCCATGCGTCAAACTTCATTGCAAGAAAGCCTACGTCAAGGTCGACTCGATGATGCACAACTCGCCCTTGCTGAAGCGATTTACTTTTTTGGGAGTGCTATGATGATGGTGGACAGTGAGCACTGAAAGAGAGCATGGAAGAAAATTGGTGAGTTTGGACCAGGGTTTTCATCGCCTACGTACCATGCTATGCGAAATGATCTATTAGAGAAATATTATGCGCAAGTAAAAGAACGTGTACAAAGAATAATTCTTAACAATATAGAGCTTTCTGGATGTAGTATAGTAAGTGATGGATGGTCTAATGTGCAAAGAAAACCATTAATTAATATAATGGTTATTTCACCTAGAGGTGAGACTTTCATCCGTGCCATGGATTCAGCTGGTTCAATCAAAACTGGGGCTTACATTGCTCAAGTCATTAGCTCTGTGATAGAGGAAGTGGGTGCCAAAAATGTAGTCCAAGTCGTCATGGACAATGCAAAAAATTACAAAAATGCATCCAAAATCCTACAGCGACAATATCCACATATTTTTCCAATGGCTGTAATACTCATAGTTTGAATCTTGTATTAAAAGATTGGTATAAATCTGATGATACCAAATGGTTTGCCTCAATCGTCGACACTGCTCGCCAGCTTGTGAGATTCATGCTCAAGAGACAGAGAGTGTTAGATATTTTTCGACCTCGCATGTCAGTTATGTTAAAGCTTCCAGCGGAGACTAGGTTTTGCACTCACTTTTACACTTTTGAGTCTCTTCTTAGAAATAAAGATGCAGTTTGTGAAACATTTACATGCATGGAATTTCATGACTGGGAGAACACTCAACTTGAAAAAGTGAAAGAGAAAATCAAAGTCTTGAAGGCAGCACTTACGAGAAGAAGTTGGTGGAACAGTGTGATGGATGCATACCATGTAATGATGCTTGTTATGTATGCCGTACGAAGTCTTGATCAAAGAGCGCCTAATCTCGGAAAAGCATGGATGCAATGGTGGACTATCCAGCGGAGTTTGGAGTGTCCTGAGAAATTAGAGCATTCAGTGGTGGAAAAGCAATGGCGTGTACCTTCTCCAGTAGACAAAGAAAAGTTCTATTGAAGTACTTTCATGCTAGATGGATTGGAGCGCATTCACCACTACACAGTGCTGCTTACATGTTAGATCCTGAATATTGGAATATGGATTTGATGTCCAACGTTGAGGTATCAAAATGCCATTCCTGAAACTTAATCTCCTGATACTGTATCATTACAAAATTGGGGTGAATGACACCGATAGCTCTACAAGAGGACGTTGTGCGTTGGGTCAGTATTTAGTGATCTAAAAAATTCAACTACTTGCAAAATTGATTTTCGCTCATCGCGATTAGGCAAAAACATCCAATTTTTGACTCTATGAATAATAGTATCCATGGTAACTTTGTCATAGAAACTATTATCCATCCACAACTCTTGTACTTTCTGCCAAAAGTCATATAAAGTTTGTAATAAATATCCCAAGGCAAAAACATCAGATGCAGGAGTGTATGCATCTGCCAAAAACAGATCATAAAGCTCCGGGGCTATCCACGGCCGTTTATTTTGCTCTCTGTCTGCGTAGGAGACCGCCTGTGCCACCTTCTCAGGGTTCTTGTCTGCTTCAAATACAAAATTGAGAGACACCCGTTTTTTGGGCGCTCTCAGCAGTAACCCCCAATCGATAATACCTATGCGTGGCTTCAACTCTTTTGTAAAATCCAACACTACATTGAATGGATGTAGGTCGGTATGTACAATTCCTGCCAGATGTGCTGCCGCTAGGCCTTCCACCAGGGCATGCATAATATGTGGCATGGTTATTACTATTTATTTTATTTTAGAAAGTTCTAGATGACTTAAAGGAATATTATTAGGCGGGGGTTGTCTCCATCCTCGATCCAGATGGAAAATTACTCTGGTGAACTCACTGAATCTGAAGGGAACCTTCAGAAGAGTATCACCAAGCGAGCCGCCATTATAGTACGGGAAAATAGTGATCCAAGGAGATTCTTTTGTGAAGGCAATACACCTGACAATCGATGGGTGTAGAACGTGCATGCCCTGCTCTGCCTGGAAGCTCTCGAACTTGGCGCTGCCTTCTCCTTTGTAGTGCTTTCCGCAAAAAGTAATGTGCTCCGGCAAAAATGATATACCTTTAACTGTATACTCTTTTACTGTGCCAAAAACACCAGAGCCTATTGTTCGCCCTTCGAACAGAGCCTCGTGCGGGATGCCAATGAGGTGTGTGCACATAGAATAGTAGATGCACTACTACATGTTAGCCTAATACCGGGGCTTATACCGGCGCTATTTAACGGGGTCTAAAAAAGCCTCGTCATCGGTATAAGCGCCGGTATAAGCGCCGGAACAGTAGCGTCGGTATAAGCGTCGGGTGGTAATACCGGCGCCTACACCGGTTAATATACCGACGCTCACCGGGGGTAATACCGACGCATAAATCGGCGTCTATACCGGTGCATATACCGTGTTATATACCGGGGTCAATACCGAGGTGTATACCGACTTTAATACCGAGAAAAATACCACTGTATATACCGACGTCAGTACCGGGGTATATACCGACGCTGTAGCAGAAATTTTTTTTTGGGCAGAATAGTGCTGCTTGGCTGTTGCCTAGCTGCCTGCAATGAGCAGGATCAACAACAGCAAACAGACAGCACCATTCTGTCTAAAATAGAGCACAAAAACAACCGTGCTCGTTTGCATATTTTCCTGATCGACAAACAAGAAATTAAATTAAACATTAATACTCAAGAATGTTTTGATCATATTTCATTAGTTTGAAGGTCATCTTACATCATGGTAATGCCTCCCCAATTGACGGTCTCTCCTTCTTCTTCAAGCATCTCAAACAAGGCCACAAGGCCATGTTTGTGAGCGTACTTCTCCTCTCGCCTACTTGGTGGGCGATTCATGGCCAACTCCTGCACACACGATTAACAATTATAACTTTTAGAAATCAACATTTAGCCCACATACATACATTTAAATAAATAAAATTGCTACAAACACTTACGAATTCATGGCGCATGGTTTCGTAACCACCACTCCGGAGATGAGAAGCCCCTACTGTTTGGAGTCTTGCCCTTGCCGCCTCTCTTTGTTGTTGAAACCTATTTGGTGTCTCGGTGAGCTCCTGAGCAATGGCTGCCCACTCCCTGTCATCTAGCCAAACAGGTTTCTCCTTCCCCTCTCTAAATGCGTCCCTCGCCTCTGACCTACGATGCCCCATCAAAATGCGAGCTGTATACTGTATCCACTCATTAGAGACGACATTCATAGCGTCAGATGGCTGGAACTCTTGCTTTATCTTTGTGTTTATATAATTTTTCTTCCCCTTGTGTTGCTGATCCCATTTAGTCATGACAGAGTCATGAAACTGTATAGTGCACAATTGTCGAATGCGTGTCTTCATTGCCTTCCCTGCACTATCCATTATTGGTGCCCCATCCCTAATTGTGTAAATCTTGCTGTTTGTCATGGTCATGTGCACCCCAGGGAGTGGAAGGTGACCCTATGGGTGTGCTATCAACAGATGAGAGCGAAGGACGACGCTCACGTGGTGGTGGTGTCACAGCATCTGTGGCACTACCACCACAACAACCTCCCCCTGAAGACCTACTACGTGAGCGCCGTCTATGTGAAGAGGTGGTAGATCGAGCTGTAAGAGGAGTGGAAGGCTGTGTGGTATGAGGTGTGGGAGCTGCTGTCGTACCCACGGGTGCGGGAACTGGCGTCGGGAAGCCAGATGGTGAGGCAGATGTCCCTGCTCCAGAACCCCAATAACTCTGAGCCATGGCTCTCTGCTCTGGAGTCATGGACGAAAGAAAACCATATAACTGCTGGGGACTCATGCCCTGCGGTGTAGGATTAAATGAGAAATCTGGACTGTAGTCGTAGGGCGGTGAGTCACCCATGGCCTGTTGGACAAAAAACCATATGACAAACTTGTACGAAATGAAAATTACACGGTAAACAATGAATGAAAGAACCATAAGACAAACATTAACAATGATAAACAACATTGGTAAAACTATATCAACTTGCTCCTACAGTAGTGATTATGATGGTAAACATTAACAATGGTAAACAATGAAAGGACCTTCAATGTCATAAAACCATTACAAATATGTCATAACTATTTGCATAATCATTAAGATACATCATTTTAAAAATCATTATCTATTCTATCATCCTCATTAAGATCAGTAGCCCCAAAGAGATCTATGTCTATGTACATTTCAGCATCCTCATCATTAAAAGTCCCTTGATGAAGGATGTCTTCATCATCTATGTCTTCTTCCTCAACTTGTTTTTCAGCTTCCTTGGTTTGCACCTCTTCATTTGGATCTTGCTCTAGTTGCTCCTCTTCATTTTCTTGCTCCTCTTCATTGTTGATATCGGCTTGTTTTTGCTGCTCTCCATTACCCTGTGCATCCACATCACCATGTTGTAGCTCAAATTCTTCAAAAATTTGCTTACTGCGGGGGGCGACTTGAACCACAAACAGCCAGCGTGGATCTTTTGGATCCGCTTTAAAGACAACCTGCTCACAATGCTCTGGGCGCACAAAAGTATCTTGCTGATCGGTCCATACCTTTGTGGAGTCCACTTGGATGAGGCCACTCTTGTCTCTACGTACAGTTGCATGTGGCCCATTCATGATTACCTTGAACCACTTCACATCAAGGATAAACAACTCAAAACTTCTGAAGCCAACCTTTAATATATCTTGAATGGTTCCAAAGTAATCAAGCATTCCAGTAATTGTGTTATCATCACTTGCACTTGCACGACTTTCTTGAACAAACTGTGCTGTGACACCACAATCAAAGGTTGCTCTTCTTTGGTCTATTCGTTCTACTCGAAAATGACGTCCATGTGACCAAAACGCCCCATATTTGTGATACTACAAATAGCACAAAAAGTTTGTTGATGGAGAATCAAACACTGAGACATGTAGAGAAAAAAAAGAGAGACATGTAGAACTTAAACACTTACATACCAATCGCATCCTTTTGTAAGCTCCTCCTCCTCCTCTGTTATAGGTAAACCAGCACGTTTGGCTTCTAAAATTGTAGCTTCTAGCCATCTACCTGTGGGAAAGTCCGGAAGAGCTTGCATACCTTCTGGATATGGGAGATTTCTTGTAGTGCGATTCCTTCTGAAACTTAAACGATCTTGTACTCGCTGTCGCTTGAGAGCTTCATATGTCTCAATCCACTTCTCCATTACATGAGAGTTCAAGATGCAAAATTTGTTGATTTTTTCCCTCAAAGTGTTATCCATCTTTCTCTTAATGCCTTGGCCTTGAGGTTCCTCACCAATGACTCGCCTGTTGGACTCTTGAGACCATAGTCGAGGTATCTCTGGATCTGAGGAACTTAAATATTCAGTGATGTAAACAAGGGACTCTTGTATCAGCCACCCTTCTGACATACTACCCTCTGGGCAAGCCATTTGGCGAACAAATCCCTTTAATGTCTTCATAAACCTCTCCAAAAAGAACATCCATCTTGAATGGACTGTTCCAGCAACTGCAACCTCATCTACAACATGAACTAGCAGATGCATCTGGATTGTTAATAAACTTGTAGGGAAAAACTTCTCTACCATGCAGACTGCCTCTATGGAGTTTAAACGCGTTGTCTCCAAAGTGTCTCTCTTTATCTCTTTTGAAGAAATCCAGCGCACCAATGTGCCAATCTTATAGATAGTAGCTCTAATGTCTTCAGTGAGGCAATCTTTTATTGCTATGGGTAGCACAAATTGTAGAAACTTGTGCCAATCATGACTCTTGAGACCACTAAGATTATCATCCTTTGTAAATGCACTTTTCAAGCAATGCATACAACCTGTAGGAGTCCGAAACTCTGAAATTGTCCTCTTGACTTGTTGTTCCTCCATCTTGCTAAGAACCCATGGGGCTCTTGGAAGTAGCACCTTTCCATTGGGTCTAGTGCGAGCCCACAACTCTTGCATGCAACCAATCTCTTCCAAGTCATCCCTTTGGCCTTTAGTATCCTTTTTTCCTGTCATGGTCTTCCACAGAATGTCAGCTACATTCTTGAAAATATGCATCGGGTCAAGCAAATGGTTTATAAGGAGATCACCCCAATAGGGGAGTTGGTGAAAGATAGAGAGCCTCTTCATCCCAAGACATGCCAAGCTGCCACATTCTTCCCATTTGATCTTCCAATCGCTTGCCTTCAATGCACTTGGAGGAGGTCTTCCTAGATTACCATCCCGCAATTCATGATTTTCTGGAAGATACCTAACATGTCCTTGGTAGACATTCTTTCGTAATGCTTTTGAGTATCTTGAATCAAGTCGAGGACCACATACAGGACATGCATTGTAACCCGATATAGACAAACCTGAGCATTCTCCATAGCCAGGCCAATCATGCATTGTCCACATGAGAATACCTTGCACAGTTGTAAGTCTTTGGCCACTCTACTGCTTTGACATGTCCTTCACTTCAATTCCGTTCCACAAGGTGCGTAACTCATCAATAAGTGGTGCCAAATATACATCCATGTTCTTCACCTTGTACTTTCCTGGAACTATTAATGAGAGCAACAGATGACCTTTCTTTATTGCTAACCATGGCGGAAGATTATAATTCACAAGGCAAACAGGCCATGTGCTCCATGAAGAGCTCCTTAAACCAAAAGGGTTTACACCATCCATTGCTAGGCCAAGACGGAGGTTTCGAGGTTCTTCCTTAAATGCCGGCCATTTCTCTTCAATGTGTCTCCATGCGGGTGAGTCAGCAGGCACACGCATCACTTCATCTGTGGATCAAGTTATGGCATGCCATGTCATCAAGCTTGCTATTGATTTGCACCTGAACATGCTTTTTATCCTTGGGATGATTGGAAAGTGCCTGAGAACCTTTACCGGGACAGCTTCCCCCTGAACATCTTCTCTATATCTGTTAGAGCCACAATGGGGACATTCTTGCAAATGCTCATATTCATGGCGGAAGAGGCAACAATCATTGCGACAAGCATGAATATTATTGTAATCCATGCCTATGGATTTCAATAACTTCTTCGCATCTGCACGAGATGGAGGCATCTCGTTGCCAGGGGGGCAATATCTGATCTTTCAAAAGCCTGCAAGTATGGCAATATCTGATCGTTACTATTAAGATTTTCTCAAATACAAGTTGATAATTTATCATTTCAACAGTAGGTGTAATCTCCAAAAAAAGACCTTACTTGAATAGTTCAGTGACACTTGTATTAGACCATCCAAAAATTGACTGCAAATTTAGCATCGTAAGAGATGCACGCAATACAGATATGTTGGCACCATTGTATAATGGAAGGCGTGCAAGTTTACGCATGGCCTCTTCCTCTGGTTCATAATTTGACCGTTGAGAATGTCGTGGTTGATGATCTTCATGTTCATGCTCCTCGAAGAGAGCTTCTTGTTGCTCGATGAAGGCATCCAACATTTCTTCCATTGGACCTTCTTCCATTTCCTGACCTTCTTCCATTCCCTCGGCGGGTGCTGTTAATTGAGCTCCATCTGTCACTCCCTCCTGCGATATCCTCATCCTTTGTTGGGGACGAGAATTCACAGGCGCAATGTTATCAAGATGCGGCTGCACACTTGCTTGGTTGAACGATTGAAACCGTAAATTTTGCAAGCGCTCCATTGGAAATATGCCAGCGTCATGAACATGCTCGTTGCAAATCCTTCGTTTTCGAAAGATTTGGTACTTACATCGCATGCATGGACACGCTATTCTCTCTTCAAGATTGAGAGGCTCCATCTAGCAGGATAACATGTATATGCAGCTCATTAAACACAAATCATTATGCATTACACAAAGCACTATGTAAACCATAAAACAGGGCTTCTTTTTCCCAGCCCTGTTTGAAAATTAAATAGAATTTGAACAAGGATGGAGAGAGAAGCTATCTCTATTCATAAATAGCTATTTATAAAGGCCTTATGCAATAATCTAAATGCATAGTATAAGTATAAGCTTGCATAATAAGGCTGCAAGACTTATGCATAAGCTCTATACATAAGCCTTATGCATAAGTCTTATGCATAAGCCATATGCATAAGCTCTATGCATAAGCCATATGCATAAGTCTTATGCACACGCTCTATGCATAAGTCTTATGCATAAGCCATATGCACACGCTCTATGCATAAGTCTTATGCATAAGCCATAAGCTCTATGCATAAACCCTAAACCCTCATTCAAGATGCCCTTGCCTTTTCTTTGCTCGTAGTCACCATAATTCTTTTCTGTGCGGGACAGCTGAAAGTAGTAATTTGGCTCTAAAACGCAAAATATATGTCGGAATAAGGATTTTGACGGCTCTATAGAAAGCTAACGGAAGATAGAACCTACCCCTAAAAGCATTTTGATTCAGTCAAAGTGGAAGTATATTCTGTTTGACTTTGACCAGAAAGTCAACATGACTACTTTGACCGAGATTGTGATATCCGATTAAGGGGTTCTATGGCTCATTTGAAAACTCTGAAGGAGTAGAATAGAGTCGTGTAATCACTCAGACCTAATCCCAAAAACCCTAGGACTGAATTAGGGTTTTGTAAAATCCCAGAAATTCCCAAAATTCGGTCCCAAAGCTCAATCCGGCTACAAATGATTGGTGTTTCTCCCCTTGGTAGTTGTGAATAACTCTTCAAGTGTATCCATGGGGTAAATCTCCAATCAATAAGCTTGTTTGGCTCCCTTGTTGGAAAAATTCCGCCAGAGTCTCCTTTGTAATTGGAACCAAATCTCAAATGAAAATGCAACTTCTCAAATCACAATGCAATACTCTTTGTATCCCACAATGTCATGAAAGATCATATGCACTCTTTGTCCATCAAAGCATTTGCAATATCCACACAATATGACGGAAAAGGGGCCCCATTGCCCAAATGCATCCACAAAGTCGATGGTGAGGATTGTTGAGGACGCGCATTGAAGCTTGCCGATCTCCCGGCCAAGCTCTTCTCACCCCTTCACCGAGTTTTACTCCAAGGTGAAGGTTGAGGCCATTTCTTCACACCGGTGTACCTAATCCCCCTTTGTACCGCTTTACCAAGCAATCACGGCACAAAGAGTTCAAGCCATTCTCCCCTTGGCCTCTCCAACCAATGCCAAGGTACCCTCACACATTGCTAGATTCTATAGAAACTTGAAGTGGTAGCAATGGTGAGTGTAGGTACAAAATGATGTGGATAATATCAAATGATAGAACAAGTTTGTTGGCTTACAAGTATTGAGCATGACTCATGCCCTTTTACAATTTAGAACTCATCAATAAAGCATGGACTCATGCCTCAATCCATCATCCAAAAGCTCCAACACAAACCAACAATTCACAATGCCCTCACCATGGCATTTGCATAAGCATTTGTTAACCACAATCAAGGCATTTGCAATTGCATTCCAACAATCCCTAAGCCATAAGTCTTATGCACACGCTCTATGCAATTACGCTCTATGCATAAGCCTTATGCACACGCTCTATGCATAAGCCATATGCACACGCTCTATGCATAAGCCTTATGCATAAGCTCTATGCATAAGTCTTATGCATAAGCCATATGCATAAGTCTTATGCGTACGCTCTATGCATAAGCCATATGCATAAGCTCTATGCATAAGCCATATGCATAAGTCTTATGCATACGCTCTATGCATAAGTCTTATGCATACGCTCTATGCAAGACTTATGCATAAGCTCTATGCTATATGACTTATGCACTATGCTAACCCTTAATCCCATCACCCCAATGGTGTAATAAACATGATCTTGTTTTACATGGATAATAGATCTTACCTTGATAACATATATAAACTCTATGAATAAAGAGAATACCTTATGCATAGAAAAACAGAGCATAAGACTTATATGTTATATGTATAAGAGAGTAAAAACATTCAAAAAGCTTTCAACAAGAAGGCTACGCAAGCTCTATGTACAATGTCCATGCAAGCTTTCAAGAAACCTATGCATAGAGATTTTATAAGCTTGTAAGAAACCTATGCATAGAGATTTTATAAGCTTGCAAACTCTATGCATAAAGCCTATGCATAGAGATTTCACAAGCTCTATGAATAGAGCTTATGCATAAAGCTTGCAAGAAGGCTATGCATAGAGATTGCAAGCTTATGATAGGTTTTATGCATAGATATTAAATTAATCCTATGTGTAAGCTTACAAGAACCCAAAACTAACCCTAAACCATAAAACAGGGATGCAATAATTCATAGAAAATAGCATAAACAAGAAAAATCGAAAGAGGATCTATCTCTTTTTTGCAAAGCTGAAGGAGAGGATTGGTGAAAGATTGGTGAGGTGAAAGAGCTGCAAAACAAAATATTAAACAAACTAATTAGTAAATTAAACACAAGAAAAAGAACTAATACAAAACCCTAAAATCTCTATGCATGCATTAGGAGATCTATGCATACATAGAGAGCTCTCAACATGCATAGAGAGCCAAAAAAACACAAAATCCTAAACATCCTAATTCTTAAATTAAAAAGTAAAAGCAATTGCAAGAACATATTAAGAGAAGGAGAAGAGGAGAAAAGAAGAAAGAAGGAGAAAAGAGGAGAGAGGAAAAAAGAGGAGAGGGAGAGAAAGAGAAGAGGGAGAGAAAGAGACCTTCTCTAGCTGTAACGCGTCCTCCTGTGCGAAAAAATCAAAAAATAAGCTCTCGGCTGTGAAAAACTTACTAGCGTCGGTATATGCTACGGAATATGCATCGGAATATACGTCGGTATATGCCACGGAATGTGCGTCGGTATACGCGTCGGAATATGCGTCGGTATAGTCGTCGGTATACGCGTCGGTACACGAAAATTTGAAAAAACCCCGCCCTACAATACTCCTCCAACATTACGACGGACATACCGACGTTCGACATTTGCGTCGGTATTTTAGCGTCGGTATGCCCTCAAGCTCTTGTAGTGATGGTATGATTAATGACACCTGTACCACTTGCATCTGCCTAGCTGGACGTTGCAGCGACGTCCTGGGCAATGCGCACTCTTTTGGGGAGGGACTCTGCATCCAACGCCTTCATGCGCTTGGCTCTTTGCTCGCTCCATACAATGTCCCATAATTGTAGACATTGCATATTAGCTTCAGGCGGGGCAGCATCTCTAAGATCACTGCATGCTACACGCATGTAGTCCAAAATGGTTCGTGTTATATGTTGATGGTTGAAATCTGCTATCTTCTGTCTATCAAGCAACTCAGCGTTGCCTCCGCTTTGAAGCCGACGCTGTGCATTTTTCCATATCTGGTCTATTAGATCTCGCATGAGTATCTCAGACTCATTGATCTTTTTGACGACATCATCAGCACATTGTGACACTGTGATGACTGCTTCAATGCGAATTGCTCGTAGAACGATTTTACACTCTTCGGGGGAAAGCATGTTGGTCGTCTTCGTAAATATAGCAAATATCACTAAACACAAAAAAACAGAATATCAAACATTGCTGAAATCAACATCAAGCAAACGTGAGAGAACAGCAACAAGTGTATCATTACTTATCAATGTTCAAACAAAAACGGAATATCAAATAATTTTAATGAACTCTACATCATCCAATACATCATCAAACGTGAGAGAACAGCAACAAGTGTATCATTACTTGTCAATGATCAAACAAAAACAGAATATCAAACAATATTATTGAACTCAACATCATGCAATACATTATCGAACGTGAGACAACCGCAACAAGTGCATTATTACTTATCAAAGTGTATACATTATCGAACGAGAGAGAGAGAGAGAGGGGGGGAGAAAGAGAGAGAGGTGTGACAGATAGAGAGAGAGGGAACATTAGATGACATTTTTAATAGTTTTGTGAGTTCCTAAAGAGAGAAAAATAATGTTTTGTAATCCTAAAGTACTCCTCATCTACACACCTATCGTGATAGAGAGAGAGATGTGAAGTGTATTTTGAGAGAGAGAGAGAGAGAGTTGTGAAGTGTATCATGAGAGAGAGAGAGAGAGAGAGAGAGAGAATTGTGAAGTGTATCATGAGAGAGAGAGAGAGGAGAGGAAGAGAGAGTTGTGACAG
Organism: Cibotium barometz; assembly: GCF_041138505.1. Classification (NCBI taxonomy): domain Eukaryota; kingdom Viridiplantae; phylum Streptophyta; class Polypodiopsida; order Cyatheales; family Cibotiaceae; genus Cibotium; species Cibotium barometz. The sequence goes on along the minus strand of NC_141076.1, from coordinate 19,565,633 downwards.
ATAGAGAGAAGAAACATTAGATGACATTTTTAATGTTTTTGTGAGTTCATAAAGAGGAAAATAATGTACTCCTTTAATTTTTAAGTAAATAGAGGGAGAAAAAAGAAATTATTAGGAATTATGTATATTTTAAGAGAAAAAAAAAGAAATCCTTATCTACACATCTATCGTGTTGTGAAGTGTATCATGAGAGAGAGAGAGAGAAAGAGTTGTGAAGTGTATCATGAGAGAGAGAGAGGGGGGTAGGAAGAGAGAGAGATATTCATTTTTTCGAGTTACGAATCACGATATTATAAAATAAAACGTTTAGACAATATGATGTAAACTTTGATCCATGAAATACTCATGCCACGTTAGCAACCAAGTATCGCATGGATCAAACATAATAAAAACAATACAAGTCAAACCAAACAAATTTACGACATTTTTTCGACCGCGTTAACGATCATATGCCGTAATATGCAAGCAAATTTACGATATTTTTGCGACCGCGTTAACGATCAAATGCCGCAATATGCAAAAAACAATTTATGCACTAGCGGACGACACCAACTTGCCGCGTTAACGACAAAATGCCGCCCGATTCTATGGGAATACGAATAGGATACGAACATACACTGGCCGCGTTACCGACCATATGCCCGCATTTGACAAAGGAAAGGGAAGGGAAGGTGACATCGCCATAACGATACTATGCTTGCCGCGTTACCGACTAGTACCGCTACGGCGTGCCATACTTACCATAGGACACAGACTAGCCGCGTTACCGACTAAGTGCCCCAGGGTAAGCACCATTCCAAAGAATGGCCTTACACACACACCTGTCGTGTGGCGGACCACCCACATCCTGCCCCGCATTGCGACAATGGGCGGCTGCCCACACGAACACACACCCACACACACATCCCTCGTGTGGCGGACCACCCACATCCTGCCGCGCATTGCGATGACAACTAGAAGCTATTTTGGCCAGTCGAAAGTCAGTTGAGGTCATGAGGGACTTTTGGTTTGGCAGATCAGACCTCCTAGAGGTGAGATCTGACCTGAGATGACAATTTGAGTAAACACTGACTGGCTTAGATAGGGAGGGGAGGTTGGGAGGGTGTTGAAGAGTTCAATTGTGTCAACTGAGGATAAGAGGATGTCATCTCGGTGTTTCGGTGCCCTCTTTTGGTGTTTTTGATGGATTGTGGTGTTGGTGGTAGTTTCCTCTTCATGATGGTGTGCTTTGGACGAGGCTACAAAGGCAGGTTCTCTCCAACACATCATCAAGAATTTTTTTAGGTTCTAGCTCCATTTGTTCCTGAACTAGCATGGCAACTTGATCATCTTGAAAAATATGCTTTGGACTAGAAACATATTTTTCAACAAGCTGACATGGAAAACTTTATGGACTTGAATATAAAAGGGTAAAAGAATCTCGTAAGCATGATCCCCTACCTTTTGAGTGATCACACAAGTTCCACAATATTGTGGGAATAACTTCTTATACTTGTCTAAGTATAATGAACTTCTTTTAGGCAGTACTTGTAAAAATACCATATCACCTTCATCAAATTCATGAGGAGATCTCTTTGCATCATCATATTGTTTTTGCTTATCTTGTGATGCTTTTATATTCTTCTTGATAGAGTTCATTTGATTGTCCATCTCCTCAAGCATTTCCTTTGACGCTTCCACCCTTATCATTGGATCTGACCAATTCAAAGGCATGAGGCATTCTTGTCTATAAAGTGTTTTTTGAAAGGACTCATACCAATACTTTGATGATGGGAAGCATTGTATGAAAATTCAACCAAGTGAAGATAATTCAACCATCTCCTTGGCTCATGAATACAAAATGCACGAAGGGTGTCTTCAATTACTTGGTTTACTCTCTCTATTTGGCCTCATCAGTCTCTAGGTGATAGGCAATAATTAGGTCCAAAGATGTACCGACTAGATAAATGTGTCTAGATATGTCTTGAGCCCACAAACATCAAGATTGAAGCTTTAATGAAGAATTAATCAAGTGATTAACAGAGGCACTTCCATGACTGTGCACAGTACTCGATCTCACTGTAGACTTGATGAAATAAAAAACTAAGCATGCTTGGAAAACCCCAGTTCTAGTTGGAATTAGACGGTTTCAAAGCAAGCATGTCGCATGGAGCTTTATTCCCAATTCTGTTGTGGCGTCTGATAATCGCGCTGCTGCTGTCGATTTGCACTAAAATTTGCTGAGTCCTTCCACCTGCGTGTGGAGCCCTGAGTCTAGCTTGTGCCTCTAAAAGGGCTTGGGCAATGGATGTGTGTGAAGGGAGAGGGAGCTCCTCCACCAGCTAGGGGTACAACTTGGCTATGGAGATGAGAGAAGATTAGTGCTTATAATTATTATTATAGGCTAATGAGGTGAATAAGGGACTTGATGATGGGCTAAGACATGTTGGGCATGGATTTGGGGCTCTGATACCATGTTTAAATGCAAGTAAGAGTGGGCTATGGTAGATCAAATGCAAGAATAAACATAACTAGCAAGTGATTAGATGATCATTAAGATGAGATTAGTGAGCAATTAATCTAATAGAATAATGTAGGCATGGATACTAAAAAACTAGCAATTTCTCATTAGGCCAATGCCTCAATTTATAGGTTTTACAGCCACAAGATGCCAAGCATCTAATCTCACTGATTTCTCCTTGATTTGTGCCAACTCCCCTACATCTCACGACACCTTTTCCTAGAATCTTTCCACATGCCTATATTCACTCATGCTACCCTTGATTCACTCATAAGTAGATTCCTCTCACCTTTTCACTGCTACCCACTTAATTACAGACTCCCTTTTACAGTCTCTTGCTAAGGACTTGTTCCCGCACATACCCATTCACTTGCATATTTCAACAAGAGTGTATTTAGGGAATTTCCCTCATCAAGTGATGGGATCTACAATATGTAGTTCCAGTGCCCATTACATAAGTGTGGGGACATAGTTGTTGTAGGAATGTGTTAACCAATATGTGGTTAACATACTCCGCTTCCTTAAGTTGATTTGCACCCTCGTGATTGGTAAGGGGTTGTTAAGGCATGTGGGAAAGTACCACACTTATTTGGTTCTCTTGTCTCTCTAAAAATGAGAGGGGGTGGGGAGTTAGTAAGATGGAAAAAAGTTAGTGGAGTAGTGGTGATTAGGTATCCAGCTAGTCTGATGGGATATTATCAGTTTACTTTTTTGGATGTGCCCAGTAGTACTCTTTATTTTGTTTTTTGTGTTTTGTTTTTATTTATTTCTTTTTGCGACATGAAATCCTCATTAGATGAGGCCAAGTACTTGAATGAGTAGAATATCATGGAATACTTGATGACCAGTATCCTAGTGGTAGTTAGTATGATGAATGAGGGGTTAATAAAACAATAATACTAGTAAGAAAATGGTGAGGGGGGAAGTCTGGAGGGACAGGGAGGCAACACGCATGGAGATTGCTTGCTCTCTGATATGTTTTATGTTGATGGCGATGTATATGAAGCTCTGGCATCTTTGTCAAGTCACCGTGATTGGTATCTTAGCTCTCGTGGTTGTTCAGTTCTTAGATTGTGGTGTTCTCTCTTTTTCTTTTTTTTGCTTTGTCTTCTTCTGTCATTGGAGCTCTTGGATCCTATGTTGATAAGAGTTGTAGTCAAGGTTGAGGATCCATACATGTGGAGTCGAAGAAGAAGTTAATGGTAGGATTGATTAGGCATGAAGTACAATTATTCGGGTGAGGCGGGGGTGTTTAAGAAGATCTTAGCGATGGGTCACACCATTGACTAGGCTTGCACCCACCATGGTCCCCCCATTGAGGGATGTACCTGGATGGCTATCGATGATGAAGCTTTATGCTATGTGCGCATAGGATAGATCTCAATGATATTTGCAGGTGTTGTGCATGGGCGAGGGCAAAAGGTGTGCCCATGGTCCTAATCACCTAGTTCCTAATTACCTAGAGACTCTTTTTTAATTTATCTTTTTGGGCATGTGTTTATTAGTCAGCACCCCTAAAGTTTTGTATTGATTGGCCCATGTGGCTAGAGTTGTAAGCTTACCTTTGAGTTTATTTGAGTGGCTGGATAAGCTCAGCCATGTGTAGCACTTCCCCTTAGTTTGGTGATGAAGTCGAGGGGCAGGGTGGAACTTCATGGATGAGGCCTTGTGGGTTGAAAGGGTTGGCGAATTGAGCTTTGGAGTACCCATGGGTTGGGTGTGCGCAAGCTCATAGGATTTTATCAAGGAGGAGTTGACTTGCCTGCCCTTTGGTCACCAAACCATCTTTGTCGATTAGATAGGTGTGGACTTAGGTGGTGTGGTTTGGGCGAACTACTGAGGGTGTTGCCATGGGAACTACTGAGGGTGTTGCCATGGGAACCAAATGATGGAGTTTCCATCATGGAATCCTTGGTATTCTAGGAGACATTTCAGCACCCAATGCTACCGAGTGATGAAGTTATATGGTTATCGAGGATTTTGACTTTTTTGTTGACAAGGTTTTGAGCTATGAGATGACACTGAGGAGAGGCTGAGCTATGAGATGTTGACACAGAGGAGAGGCGTTGGATTGTAGCTTTGGGAGCCATAGGTGTGTGTTGCCTTCATGGAAGCCTTGAGCTTAAAGCACATTGGTAGGCACCTAGCATTGGTGTCCTCTCATTGTGCTTGGGGTTGCCAAACTGGCGGCGGCCATGGGGTCTTTTGTTGCAGCTTTCTAGCGAGTGGCTATGGGGGATGAGCAGAGGCAGCATGCTGAGGTAGCCAGAGGCGAGTGTTGCCTCCATAGTAGCCTTTTTCTCATAATAGGCAGTCGAGCATTGAAGCTTTGACTTAGGGTTGGTATTTGTTGGCTTAGTTGGTTTCTTGCAATTGGGTTTATAAGGTGGCCATATGGGGATTTAGAGTTCTATAGAAGCCCTAAGGTGCAAGAAGGTTCTTGGGAACCCAACAGTGATTGTCATGATAAAGGTATGAGGTCGGGGTGCTTGCTGTGGGAACCCAACCGTGATTGTCATGATAAAGGTATGAGGTCGGGGTCTGGTCGGGGTGCTTGCTATGGGAACCCAACAGTGATTGTCATGATAAAGGTATGAGGTCGGGGTGCTTACTGTTGGGAACCCAACAGTGATTGTCATGATAAAGGTATGAGGTCGGGGTGCTTGATGTGGGTATGGTCGAGCTTGTAGAGTTGAGGGGCAATGTTGACGATGAGGTTTGCTTGTCATTGGTTAATGGTGTTGACAGTGGCTGATCGATCTACTTTTGTGAGGCATGGGGTGTGGGCATAGGGGAGACTATTGCTGATGAGGATGGAGCATGAGGAGGAAGGGAAGTTGGGGGCAAGGTTGTGTTTATGATTTCCTCTTCGGGACACAAGAAGACTCTGGATTTTTGGCCATTGATTTCCATGGTGGACATTTTTTTGCGCCAATCGATTTGGGCATAGGGGAGACTATTGCTGATGAGGATGGAGCATGAGGAGGAAGGGAAGTTGGGGGCAAGGTTATGTACATGAAATCTGCACTCCAACTAGTTATTTCCAATAAAAAGTTTTGGGATGAAATATCCAACGCTCATTAGAGGCATTTCATGTGATATTTGAATGTAAGTGTGTTATTTTGTTAGTGTGGGTTTCCTAAGTATTTTCCATGCCTCCAAGATTATGATATTGGTGTGGACCATAGGATAGATGTGGGCTTGCCACCATTGTAGACCATTTGCAGTCGGGAGTCCAATCCATATTCTTGGTGGATTGAGTTTTGGTGGTAGTTCAGGGGCAGTGGAAGACTTACCAAATATTATGGGGGGTGAGGGAGTACCCTTTGTGGAAGAAGTTGGTGGGGGAAAAGGATCAAATTTGAGGCCCTCCACATCCCAAAGGATCATTGATACCTTACCTTGTGGAAGCTTTGTGAGGGTAGCCGTGTTGTCAACTAATTTGATGGTACTACTTGTTAGCAATTTGGACTTCCACCAAGGACGACTTCTTTTATCTCACCTATGGGAACCACATAGAAATTACAAGCCAATGGGTTAGAGACAATATGTACAATTTATGTAAAGGACCCAAGGCTTTGTATGCGTTCGCCCCCGTTAGGCAATTGAAATTTGGCATGGGAAGTTTTAAGAGATGGTTTGCCCAAAGAGACCCATGGTTCCCATAGTAAAAGATTGTGGCCAGTTGTGGGTGATAGTAAGGCATGTTTCCGTTTCATATTTCTACCAAAGGGGAAATCTATCCAGACCCTAAGTGTGGTTGTTTCAAGTTGTGGAAGTACACTTACATTGAGGGTGTTAAGCAAGGCAATGGCTTTGTAGGCTTCATGAATGGTCTAGCCATTAGGGAGCATGAATTGTGTGTTGAGTTTGCGATGGGTGATGGTATCAATTATAGCAAGAAGTTTCAGCGAGTCATACGCAACCTCGTCACTATTGACAGAAGCAGCTATGCATGGCACCCTCGCATCATCAAGGGCTTCATGACAAGCATCATCAAGGGCTTCATGACAAGCATCACAAAACTAGAGATGATTCCTACTGGTGGTGGTCATAGAGTCTTCGACAAGGGGAGCTTTGTCCATGGGATGTGAGTGCTAGGGATATAAATTCACCTTAAGCATTTGAGACCCTTTGCGGAGATAGACATGATGCATGTCCCAATTGTGGATGAGTCAGGTTTGTCACATGAAGGGTCGACCCAAGATGGCATCATAGGTAGCATTACGATTTTTTGGTGGATTGGGGTTCTATCTAAAAATGCTAACCTACCTATGTTAAGGAATTAAGCAAAAGAAGCAAGATTAAGCTAAAAATTAAGAAAAATAGTCTAGGTTTAAGCAAAAACCCTCTTCATTAGGCTCTCTAATCACCCAAACCTCAAGTTTTTTCACTCAAACAAGTAGTAATCCTACTCTAAACACAAAAATATACATGAATCACAATAAAAACATCAAAAACAACCATAAAAAATATCAAAATACATCAAAAAATCAAAAAACCGCATGCTAAAGGGGCTATGGAGACTCCATTGAATTTGAATCAAAGATGGCTTTTACAAGTTGCGGATTGGCTCTCCCCATCTGTGGTGCCAAAGATGTTAAGGAAATCCTACCCTACCATGCCTAGGAAAGCTTCCTATCTGCCAAGTGTGAGCTAGGCTCAAGAGCTCCACCATAGCCGCTCGCCTTTGCCGTCCTCCCGCACTCGTCGTCACCCTGAGGGCGGTTGCTCTTATCCAATGGGTGATGCAACCTCTCTCGCAAAGATTGTGTGGGATCTCCATGGAAGATGATCTCATGGGTAGCCTAATCACTCAAGAAATAGGGAGAGAGGAAGAAAGAGGGAAGCAAGAGAGAACAAGTGATTAGCACTAATCACTCCCAAACACTAACCCTAAGTATACGTATGCTAAATTAGAGTCTCAAGAGAGAGGGATAGAGAGAACACTCCACTTCTATTGCACAAATGGGAGAGTGAGTTACAAACAACAGAAATTGGTTTTTATAGTTTCAAGCCTTTTCCCAGTAGGCCCCCCCGGGAGTAAGTGTCCTAGCGCACCCAAAACATAGTTACAAGGCTTTTCTCTATGGTTGTCATAGGAATGTGTTAACCAATATGTGGTTAACAATAAATTCTTGGGATATTCATTTCCTCAAGCCAAAAAGGTAAAAAAATTTGTATGGTTCGACTATTACAAATTTTCTATATGGAAGGTATAAGCTTAATTGGTTGAACAAGGTTAAATAGTGGTCTAGGGTAAAAAATACTATTTCCTCAGATTTGATACTCCTTAACTAAGCCCAACTTCTCCATAATCATTTGCTAGGCACAAATTCAAGAAGTAGAAGGGCACAAAAACAATCTCAATTCCTATACTGACTTCCCATCTTGTGTTATCCAGACATGATCCCATAAAAGTGAAGCTTGATAAGGATGATCATACTAATATTATTTACATTCTTCATAAAATGCAAGTGCTCTATTTTGATCATTGGCCAAGTGTTGGAATGCAATGCCCATGACCTCTTGTTCTTGAAAATGAGCAGCATGTTGTGCCATCGCTACGTAATGTAATGCATATATTAATAAAAGACAAGTTTAAAAAAATCTTTATTGATATAAGGTTTTTAAATTTGATACAAGTATATATCCATATATTTAAAAAAATAATTAATGGGTGGAAGCATGACCGAGTGAAACAAAAGTATTGATTTTGGCCAAAATTTGGGATGTACTTGTAGTACTTTTCTACCAACAAAGCACTTCATTTCACAACTATTTAAGCCCTATATTCCCTCCAAGTCACATGGTACAACTTAATGTATATGCTAATTATAAGGCACTTTTTTCCTCTCTCTCTCTCTCTCTCTCTCTCTCTCTCTCTCTCTCTCTCTCTCTCTCTCGCTCTCTCGCTCAGCGATGGGCCCCTGTATAGCTCCCTCTTTTGTGTTGAGCTCCTCTCTCTCTCTCTCTCTCTCCCTCTCTCTCTCTATCTCTCTCTCTCTCTCTCTCTCTCTCTCTCTCTCTCTCTCTCTCTCTCTCTCTCTCACACACACACACACACACACACACACACACACACACACATGCCTATGGGTTCAATAAGAAATTTTTCTCTATCTCTCTCATACACCTATGAATTTAATAGAAAATCACTCATTACTCATGCAAAAGTCTTTATAGGATTTGTTTTTGAAGCACAAAAAGGTTGCAGTGGTGGGAAATCTTTTTTTGCAGGTGCAAAAGCTGGTGTTTTTTGATTCAAGGAGCAATATAGAACATGTAGGTGCTTCTCACCTTGTGGAAAAATCCAAAAACGTTACAATTGAAGGTGTAGTGGGTGCATCATCCAACAACAGTAAAGAGTCAGCCCTAGGAGTATTAGGCGCCACGCGCTAAATGTCATCCATGAATTTGCTAGGGCTACTAGTGGCCTTAGCTTGTGCTCCAAGGCCCAGGTGCTATGTAGATTCTTGCAGCATCAAGACATGAAAGAAGTTTCTAAGATAACTAGTTTAGGGACCGATAATGTTTCTGCAACTATTGTCAATAATCTCAAAAGGTCTCTTACTCATGTAAATGTGCACAATGCAATGATTAGTTGGCTGCAAAAAAGGCAACCCTACACATGGAATGTATTGGGAGTAATGATAGTAGCGGTACCAAAGTTAATGATAGGAAGCTTGATAAGGGTTTGGGCATTCATTCTTGAAACATCAAGAAGTACCGTGTTGACATCTTTAGGCATGGATTCAAGCGGTCTATATGCTGTCATAGATGTAGGGTGGATTGCCTGAGCCCCACGGTGGTACAAAGTGTGGTTGAGTTTTGGAAAATTAATACTAGGGTGGTATCACCAAACAAGAAGGACATTTGTCGGAAAAGGATTAGAAGAAAATATACGAGGTCCATCCCATGCACCTTCTAGAGCAGAGGGAGGTAAATTGACTACTTTTCTGTACAAGTTTAATACGACTTTTGTTCTATGCATATTTGTTCTATTTAGCCGATGCTTACCAATATTTATACAAAATGTGTACTTTGAATCACTAAATAAAATAGTTCTACAAACTATTTGATTTATTTATTCAAAGTACACATTGTGTATAAATACTAGAAGGCAATAACAAAATACCATTAGTGAGCTTCATACTATGGAAAAGAAGAATATGTCTGTGAATGCTCATGCTTTTAAGATCAAGGGCATTGTGGAATCCCTTGCATCAAAATTGGTGTTTCTGATGATGATGATGATAAGGTGGAAGTGTGTATCCATGGTCTCGAGCCACAATACAAGGCATTCAAGACGTCTATTTAGACTCAGGAGAACATTCCCAACTTCATAGATTTGGTGTCAATGCTGATCATTGAAGAGAAGAACTTGGGTGAAGATCAACAGTCTTCACAAAACAAAAACAGTTCAGAGTAGCAGGCCTTCTACACAAGTCCAGGTAGAGGTCGTGGAAATGGCCAAGGTGGTGGCCGAACAGGTAATCATAATTATGGTCAGCAGCAGCAACAACAATCCAAGGCTTCACAACAATAACATACAGGTGGAAGAGGCCAATTTAGAGGCAAGGGGAGTCAACGAGGTCATGTGGTAATTGGCAAAGAGAGCATAATGATACACGAGAGTGTATTTATTGTTGTAAGCCTAGGCATGTGCATGAAGATTTCTATAAGAAGCAGAGTGACATGCAAAATGGAAAAGTGTAGGGAAACAACTATGCATCCTCTAGCAAAAATAATGAGAATATTGAGAGGTTGTTTGTTATGCAACATGTGGTTAATGTTGTGTCTGGAAATGATGTAACAACATGTAAGGATGATGTGTGATATGTTGATTCAGGTGCTTCAAACCACATGACAAGTCATGGTGAGTTGTTCAAGGAAATGAAGAGTCTTGAAAGACCATGTTTTGTTGAAATAGGGAATGACACTGCTCATCCGACTGCCCATGTTAGGGATGTGCCATTGTCTATGCAAGATGGTAAGGTGAAGTACCTTGTAGATGTACTTCATGTTCCAAACATTACAAAGAATCTAGTTTTTGTTGGCCAGATGATTGAGCAGGGTTTGTAGGTTTGGTTAACCCTGATGGCTATTATGTAGAAGACTTTAAAGAGAAGTGCAGGTTGGTTGCAAAAGGCAACATAGTGGAAAAAATGTTTACATTGAATGTAAATATGCCTAAAGTGAGTGCTACAATGTTTGCAAATGGTTCACGAGTTGTTGTAGATACAGACATTTGGCATAAGAGAATTGGGCATGTCAATGTGCAAAGAATGAAGTCTATGCAGACTAAACAAATTGTGACAGGGCTGCCTAAGTTTAAAGTTGAAGGTATGCAGAAAGTTTGTGAAACATGTCAATTTGGAAACCAAACAAAACATGTATTTCCACATGACAGAAATGTGAGCAGGAATGTACTAGATATTATGCATTCAGATGTATAGGGTCCTACGAAGACTATGTCTATGGGTGGCTACAGGTACTACGTAACATTCATTGATGACCACACGAAGAAAGTGTGGGTGTACTTCATGAAGGAGAAGAGTGAAGTGTTCACTCATTTTCATAATTTCAGAGTTATGGCTAAAAAACAGACAGGAAAGCATATGAAGTGCCTAAGATCAGATGGAGGGGGAGAATACTTCTCTAATGAGTTCTCTGAATTCTTGTGAAAGAATGGCATTCAGAGACAATTTATGTGTAGATACACTCCACAGCAAAATGGAGTTGCTAAGTGAAAAAACAGGCACATTGCAGAGATAGCACGAGCATTGATGGCTGAGAGAAATATGCCACAACTATTGGGTTGAGGCTGTGTCTACAGCAATTTATATCATGAACATGACTCCTACTATAGCCATACATGATGTAACACCAACAAAGGATAAGTTTACTGACAAGAAACTTGATTTGTCTCACTTAAATGTTTTTTGGATGTATTGCATATGTGCATGTGCCCGATGAGTTATGTACCAAGATGGATCCAAAAGTAAAAAAATGTGTATTTATTGGGTATTCCCTTGAGCAAAAGGGATATAGATGTTATAATCGTGCTACACATGAATTGAGGGTAAGCAGGGATGTTGTATTTGATGAGATGAGTAGCTGGTATGCTGCTAAAAAGGATGATGTTGGGGTTGATGTAAGTGGAAATGTGGTTGCACAGAATGTAAGTTAGAAATCATAGTCATTGAGTTGACCAAGAGATTCCTCATCAAGTGGTTTTGTTGATAGACCATGGAGTGGTCAGCTGCATCATAATACCAGTCCTAAAAACGTAGTTGGTACATCAAATAAAGGCAAAAAGAAAGTGGTTGAGCCCCTTGGTATGCTTGACATTTCTGCAGAGCATTCTCTTATTGATGGAGATTCTAGAAGCTCAGAGATGCGCCTTGATGAGGAGCTTGGGATTCCAGCAATGAGGACACCTAGTGTGAAGAAGCATATGGAAGCCATGAATACAAAGCATTAGGTGAAATATGGACTCTAATTTTTGCCCCTTAAGGAGTTCCACACCTCCTCTCTCTAGAAAAATGGGCTCATGGTGAAATTTTTGCAAATCAACTCAGAAGTGAGCGGAGTTTTGGAAATTTGGAATCTACTCTTCGATAGCTTACCAATTTGGGGACTTTCTTAATATGCAAAATTGCCCATCATGCTATATATCATTGGAAAGAAATCGAAGAGTAGATTCCAAATTTCTAAAATCCGCTCACTTCTGAGTTTATTTGAAAACATTTCACCATGAGTCCATTTTTCTAGAGAGAGGAGGTGTGGAAATCCTTAAGGGACAAAAATGAGAGTCCATATTTTGGCTTATGTTACAAAGATATGGAAGAGTCAAAATCCTGTGCAGAGGTTGACTTATGATGGTTATGTAGCACATCACTATGCATATATGGCCAAAGTTGTGCAGGTTGAAGAACCCACATGTTTTGATGAGGCTATTGGAAATGTGTGTTGGGAGAAAGCTATGGATGAGGAGATGGATGCATTGTATGGAAATGAGACTTGGGATTTGGTGCCATTCGCCTAAAGGCAAGTGTGAGATCCCAGTGCCCCCTCTCCGCACCAGATTCCTGATTGGTAGCAGCAGAAGTAGCTTCCTCTAGTGCGGGGTAGGGTTTCCCACTCAGTGCCTCGCCCTCGAATGTCTGGGCACGAGACTAATCTGGTGGTCGTTTCGAAACCGGGACCATTTCCCTTGCCCGAAAAACGAGGACGATTCCACCTTTTTTAATTTCTTAACGAATTTTCTAACGGGGTCAAGAGACTAAACTAACATTCATCTGATTAAACCAGATAGAAGAAAAACTCTTACAGACTTAACTTGAAGGAATCAACATTTTTTTCCTAATTGAATCAGGCACAGCCATTGATCTATTCATTTGAGAAGTCTTCAGGCTTGTATTTAACTACTCGAGTTCTAAGCATATTCCTATTAATCAATTCTATTATTAAAACTCTACTGATTCCAGCCTACCCCATCTGGCCCATGGGTTAGCCACCGCCCACTAAAATTTGTAGAACCAGACAAGTACTCACCCACCCATAATTGAATGCCTTTCTTAACTTTTGCTTTAGAATATCGATATGCACACACTCCTCTTTAAACTTTACCTTATAAAACCATCCATTGTCAAACAATTATTGATTACAGATATCATAACTCAAAATTTCCTTCCAGTTCTTGTTTCTCAAAAACAGGTCACTCTGGACTCTCCGTCAAGACCAACTGGTCAGCCAACGAGATCCAGTAAACAGATTACAATAATTTTTTTCGTCATCATACATATATGTATCTTCCACGACATACGCATGGGTGTCCTAAGCACTACGAGACCGTGAATCACCTGGTCAAAACCCTCAAGGATCCTCCTTAGGTGTCCTGGCACTTCACTGAGGGACCGCTTCGTCGGCCCTCGCCCACCATACCAGAAGCACACCATTTTTCACCATACCGAGGCTGGTCAAGACCTGGGCAAGTTTTTCCCGCGTGAGCCATCCTTTGAACACTCCCCGCGGCCAGGTGTTGCAACCGAACTTCCTTTAGAAAAACACATATACCAAATGCTCCCTCCAGCATTCTGGCATAAGACTATCATTTAAGAAAACAGGGTTTCTATGCAAGTTTTCGGTTTTGATTTTCTTTTGAATACAATGGGTTTATCTTAAATCCGTATCCCAATACTTCTAGATCACAGGTCTAAAATTCCAACAGAATTTCTTGAATTCTATAACCTTGATCCTTAGATCAGAATCAAAGGGTCTCAACTTAGTTTCAGATTCAGTGGGTGATTTGAGTATTTTTCTTGTACTGGTCACATCGTCTTTCCTCGAAATTGACGAAGGAGTTTGGTCTTGGTCAAAGTCTAATTCAGGGTTCGATTTTGGTAAGGTTCTTCGTGAACTACAATTCTCGAAAGGGGGGGATATTTCAATTAATATTTTTTTGAATTTCATTCATTGAATATTTGCTTAACTGATTTCTAAACTAATCACGAATTCCTATGAAGAATAATTTAATCATTTATCTTAAATTCTAACTTTGATAGTTTGTTCTGAGTTTTTTCATTACCATCCGAGTGAATATGAGACGATAGAATTTTTTTCTCTCACAGAGTATTTACTTATTCATTTATCAATTATTCATGGAAATTAAACATAGAATTAAAAAGAACCCGAATTTTGATATAAAAATCATTTATGCATAAAAATCAATGTGGGTGAAAGTAACACTTTTATAATAAAAAATTTTCTTTTGTGCATCACTTTATGCTTAAAAATCAATATTGATGAAAGTAACACTTTTATAATTAAAAAAATTCTTTTATGCATCACTTTATGCATAAAAATCAATATTGATGACGGTAACACTTTTACAATTAAAAAAAATCTTTTATGCATCATTTTATGCATAAAAATCAATTTTGATGAAAGTAACACTTTTATAATAAAAAAATTCTTTTATGCATCATTTTATGCATAAAATTCAATATTGATAAAAGTAACACTTTTATAATTTTAAAAAAAATCTTTTATGCATCATTTAATGCATGAAAATCAGTTTTGATGAAAGTAACACTTTTATAATAAGAAATTCGTTTATGCATAAAAATCAATATTGATGAAAGTAACACTTTTATAATAAAAATATTTTCAATATGCATCTTTCTATGCATAGAAATTAATTCTAATGAAAATAACGCTTTTACAATAAAAATATTTCCAATATGCATCTTTCTATGCATAGAAATTTATTCTAATAAAAATAACACTTTTACAATAAAAATATTTCCAATATGCATCTTTCTATGCATAGAAATTAATTCTAATGAAAGTAACACTTTTACAATAAAAATATTTCCAATATGCATTTTTCTATGCATAGAAATTAACTCTAATGAAAATAATGCTTTTACAATAAAAATATTTCCAATATGCATCTTTCTATGCATAGAAATTAATTCTAATGAAAATGATACTTTTACAATAAAAATATTTCCAATATGCATCTTTCTATGAATAGAATGAAAATAACACTTTTAGAATACACAAACGGAGGCAATTACTCTTTTTGAATAACATTAAGATAAAACTTATTTTCATAAAATTTAAGAAAATTTTACCATAACTTTCTTTGTATGGCTGACCATTTTTTGTATTGAGCTTCTACAAAGGGGGAGGCTTCTATTTATAGGAAAAAGTGAGCCTCTAACTAAGCAAATTGATTCTAGAATTTTTCACATCAGTTTGGTCAATTTTTAACTATTTTTGGGTTGGTTCAGCTTACTTTTTGGAACTAGACTTGAATTAGGAGAGAGGAGAGATGAAATATCTCATTATTTGAGAGTTTAAAACTCCACCATACATGTGAAATAGGCACCTCCTTCATGAGGGGGAATCCCCACTCTGAAGTTATGGATGTCCAAAATTTCAAAAACTTTTTCCCCCACTTTTTGGGAATAAAAAGTACAAAAAGGCATCTTCTGGAGAATCTTTTGACCACCTTTAGTCACCCAACATTTTTGTATACATGGCATCACATGATTGGTCCTTTTCCTTAATAACCTTCTAATCACATGGCATCTTAAAGGGCCCCTATAGACCTCAACCTTCCCCTAATGCTCTGAGGTGTCAAAAATTTATTTTTTTAATGTTTCCTTTGGTCCTTAGTCCACTCTTCATCTTATGTGAGTATTTACTCATTTTTGGGGGGATTTTCTTTATTTCTTCAATTTATCTCCTCCCTACATTTGGATTAATCTAATTGGCCCCTCAGAATCTTGATCTAAAATTTTTATAGAAAATCTGGACCCTTAGGATAAGGCCTTTTGAGAACATATTAAAATTTATTTCTAATGCACCTTCTGAAATTCTTTTTGAACTTTTGTTTCGAGGGAATTTATTTTAATAAGAAGAGATATTTTTCTATCCAAAAATATCTAAAAACTGAATAATCTCTCTCTAGAATATTTTCTCTCTCTAAGCCAAAATTAGGTAGAAACAAGATCTTTTATTATTCTGAAGAGGGGATTGATTATAGGAAAGATACTGGACATCTTGAGGGCTGGGGAGGAATCTTACATTCTCTCCCACTTGAAAAATGTGAGATGTCCTCATCTCGCAAGCTATGGGTAATCCCACAACAGTTCAGCTTCTTTCTCTCCCAGGTGGCATCTTCAAAAGGATAGAACTTCCATTTGACCAATAATTCTCTCAGAATTCTATTCTTGAGAACCTTCTCTCGAACATCAAGGATTTGTTCAGGTTGGAGTTCCATCTTCCCTTGGCTTGAAGAAGTTAAGATTTCATCATCAAGCACATGATTCAGGCTTGGTACATACTTTTTATTAAGAAGGCTGACATGAAATACAATATGTACTTTGAGATGAGGAGGCAGAAGAAGCTCGTAGGCTAAGTCACCTACTTTCTTTGTAATGAGATATGGCCCACAATACGTGGGGGATAACTTCTTGTACTTTCCAAGAGATAGAGAAGTTCTTTTGGGGCGTACTCGAATGAAGACCATATCTACTTCTTTGAATTTTCTGTCTGTCCTCTTCTTATCTGCATACTGCTTCTGTCTATCCTGGGCAGCTTTTATATCTTTGTGAATTAATTAATGCATCTGCTGCTTCATGTCGTCAAGTATCTGTCTGGACATCTCGACCCTAATCAATGGGTCGGACCAAGTTAATGGAGTTAAGCAATCTTGTCCATACAGAGCTTTGAAAGGGCTCATCCCGATACTTCGGTGATAAGAAGCATTGTAAGCGAACTTGACTAGATTCAAATAGCTTAGCCACTTCTTGGGTTCCCTACCACCACAGCATGACCGAAGTATATCTTCGATTACTTGGTTCACCCTTTCAGTTTGACCAACGGTCTTGGGGTGGTAAGCTGTGCTAAGATCCAAGAAAGATCCAAGCAATTTCCTACTGCTTCGAAAAATGCAATCCAAAATCTTGACGTGAATTTGGGATCTTGATCACTTATTATTCTTCTGGGTAGGCCATGCAATCTAAAGATTTCTTTGATGAACAGGCCACATCCACTGAAGTGTAAGTTTCTTTTATTGGAATCAGATGGGCAACTTTGGTTAGTTTATCAACTACCACGAAGATGGAGTTGTAACCTGATTGCACTGAAAGTAATCCAATAATAAAATCTATACTGATACATTCCCACTTCATCTGGGGGATGTCTAATGGATGTAACTTCCCAGGCATTTTTACTCTCTCGACTTTGACTTTCTGACATGTCAGACATTAACGTACATAATTAAGTACATCCTTTTTTAGACCAGGCAAAAAAAGCTTTTCTTTACAAAGTCCAAACATGTAGGTCTTGATGAAACCTCGATCTCCTGCAATAAGGCTGTCATGACCGTTAGTCTCCTCATCAATGGGAATGCACAGCCTGCGATTATAATACATAATTCCATCATCCAGGCTGTACCCTTGAACTGGGTTCAACTCCTGAGGAGATTTTCTTTCCTGCATAAGTAGGGTAGCAATAGGGCCAACGAATCTATCCTGCATGATCTTCTCTCTTGCTTCATTAATCAAAGGATTTGACACTACAGTAATTGCAAGCAAGGAGGCTTTTCTACTGAGGGCATCTGCTACCACATTTTCTTTGCCTGGGCGGTACTTGATTTCAAAATCAAATTCCTGCAGAGCAGGCAGGGTCTGCATCCACTTTCTTTGGAGCATGTTGAGATCCTTATGGGTGAAGATCCACTTTAAGCTCTGATGATCTGTCATCAAAGTAAATCTTTGACCCAGTAGGTAATGTCTCCACAACTTCAAGGCATAGACTACTGAAAGTAGTTCCAGGTCATGGACAACATAATTCCTCTCATGCGTTCTGAGTTTTTCGGGATTCATAGGCCACTGCATGACCTTCCTGTATGATTGCACCTCCCAGGGCAAAACCACTAGCATCAGTTACTACCTCAAAATAGGATTGTTACCAAGGTGGTCTTCAGCTTATCAAAAGCACTCTGGCACTAGTAGACCATTGAAACGGGGTATTCTTCTTGAGACTATTAGTCAGGGGGAAAGGTATGAGAGCATACTTTGGTATAAAAATTCTATACCAACCAATCGTCAATCCCAAGAATCCCCTGACTTCTTGCACTGTCTTTGGTTCAGGCCAATCTATGAACTGCTTGGACTTTAGCGAAATCTCGAGAAATTCCACCTTTGGATACCAGAAAGCCCAAGTATTCAACATGGTCGGTAGAGAAAGTGCATTTGCTCTTTTTTACAAAGAGTTGGTGCTTCCTTAGAATCTCAAGAACTTTTCGGACATGAGCTTCCTGGTTAGCTGCATTCTTTGAGTAAATCAGAATATCATCAAAGAAAACAAGAACAAATCATCCAAGTATTCTCTGAGAATGTCCTGCATTAGGCGATTGAATGTAGCTAGGGCATTTGTCAAACTAAAAGACATGACTGTAAATTCATAGTGCCCATACCGACGAGTATTGACTGTCTTCGGGATATCTTGCTCATTAATCCTGATCTGATAATACCCTGATTTGAGATCTATCTTTGTGAAGATCTAGGCTCCACTTAGCCTGTCGAGAAGCTCATCAATTCTGGGGATAGGATACTTATTCTTAACAGTCGGCTGATTGAGACCTCTGTAATCCACACAAAGTCTTAACGTTCCATCCTTCTTTTTCTGAAAGAGAACTAGCGCTCCCCAAGGTGAAACACTGGGTCTTACAAACCCTGGTTCTAACAGCTGTCTAAGCTGTTCCTTGAGTTTGATGGCTTCAAGAACTGGCATTTTGTACGTGCACTGGGGATTCTATCACATGATCTACTTCTTGAATCGGAGGCATCTCAGTTAGCTCTGTTGGAAATAAATTATCATATTCACTTAACCATTCAGGTTCTTTAGCTTTTAACTTTGTGTTTACTGGATTTATTTTGACAATGTAAATCAGCTGCTTCTTTTTAAGTCCTTTTAGTAACTTAGAAGCTTTTACTAATTGCAGACTTAGGGATCCTGAAATTCCGAGTCCTTTTAGTAACTTGGAAGCTTTTACTAATTGCAGACTTGGGCATCATGAAATTCTGGTTCCTTGAACTTTGTTTCCGTGAAGGTCACAGAAGGAAATGGTTTTATTATGATAGTGAATGTCAGCTTGATTTTTGTGGAGCCAATCCATTCCAAAGATCTCGTCAAAAACTCCCAAAGGTATGACTCTGAACTAACAGTCAGTTATATTACCATCGAGATTGAACTGAATACAATCTGTCTCATGGTGAGTAAAAAGGATCTTCCCACTAGCCAGTTCAACTTGCATAGGATTCCCTGATTTATGTTCTAAGACTACACAAGCATCCAGGGGAAATAAATGAATGAGTATTGCCTGAATCAATCAAAAGCTTAAAAGGCTTACCCTGATACGCAACTGGAGTATGGATGATGATGGAGAATCGACGATTTGGCCCTTGGTTTGCAATTGCTGCATAAATCTGTCCTCTTTTCTCTTCCACTACTTCTGCTATTGTGACTGCTTTGGCTACTGTAGATTGGGGCGCAACTCTTTTTCTTTAGTTAACCCAGTTCTGGGAAGGAGTTCTGAGACTACTCTGAACGGAGGCAGATGGCTGAGTTGGAGTTCTCCTGGGATTGCCTTGATTTTGGCAAGGCGATTGACTGATATGAAGGGGTTGGTCTGTGCACTCTCGTTCCTTGACTACCCTGTCCCCTTGACATGGCTGGAGGAGTCGGGCAGTCTTTCAGCTAGTGACCAAAACCTTAACATCCAAAACACCGGTTCTCACTTCTAAGTTCATCCCTCTGAATTCTTGAAAGAGGTGGGGCTCCTGATAAAGTGTTTGTGGGAAGGGTCTTTCTTCACTTCTGAATCTATCCAGATTCTGATTTGGGCCTGGTTGCCTCTTTGGGGATGGAAAGTTTGAAGTACTTCTCGGGGTTTGGAATCTTTTAAAATTAGAGGGTGCAGGCTTTGGCGGGACCTTAACAACAAAAGCTTTGGCAAAGTCCTTTGCCATTATTACAACTTCGGCCATTGAGACAGGTTTGGCATTCTTCACTAAGGTTTTCGATGGCTCGTTCATTCCTCGAATGAATCTGGCCATCAGCTGCTCTTCATCCAATTGTGGGGAATATTTGAGAAGAAGGGCAAAGTCCTGATGGTACTCTCCAATTGTTTGGCTATCTTACTTCAATTCCAAGAATTTATTCATTTTGGTTTCCAGGAAGCCCGGGGAGGACATAACCTTTTCGTGAGGTATGCTTTAAGATTTGACCAGGTCTGGGTATTTCTGTCAAGATGGTTTGTCTTACAATGGTTCCTCCATGCGACCCTGGCCTTTTCCACAATCTTTAATTTGGCAAGAGCCATCTTGGTTCTCTCATTATAGCCAGTTACATCAAAGTATTCTTCCATTGCCTCAATTCACTTTTCCACTACTTCCCTTGAAGGGACCAGGTTGGGATCTATGGTGCAGGGCTTTACAAACATCCGGATCTAACTCTTCCTCATCGGTTAGAGGATCCGGTTGCCTTACAAGGGCCGCGCGCCTCATGATTCTGACAAAACGAGATTTTTGTCAACTTAATTTTGACAATAGATTTATGATTATTTAATTTTTATGGTTTATTATTTAAACAGATAATTATTTCATCATACTTCTTGAAACAAGATTTACTCTGATAATTTTATCAACCATATTCACAATCATGAAAACAATTTGGATTTTTTTTACAAAACATCATTTATTATCAAAAGTTTGAGATATATACATAGAGCATCACGGCTCCAAAGTCAGTGGTGCCTCAATCGCGTACGCATGAAGAAGCGAAACTGCGAAGAGACATGCCATGATAAACACAATTCATCACACTGAAAGAGGTGCTGTCATTCTACTTCTAGGGATAAAGCGGCTAAGAAGCCTAAAAACTCGGCAAGAAATTCTAAAATTCTTGGGTGAATGATTAAAGAGTTTTACATAATGAACAACCCCTAGCCTTATCAAGATCATGGCTAAGAAAATATTTTGCATGAGTCTCTGACGCTGATTGTTGGTATTGATATTAATGCATCTTCCTCCAAAGAACCACATATACCAACGTCGCTCTATAGGATCAGGGAAGTAAAGACCCTCAAAATGATGTGCGAGCTTACTCGGGTCGTAGCGGAGTTGATGAGATGCTCGAATGCAAAGGCTAATATATCTTGACTCTAGGAGAGTCCAAGATTCCCAGATAGATTTGGGGTATCCATCTTTAAAAAATTCCAATTCAATTTATGAGATTTCAATTTTTTTGAAGTTTATTTCAAACATAGTCTTAGCAAGTAAAAACATTTTTTTCGCAGATTTACTTTAGAATTTTAGGCAGTTTCTACTGCAATTTCATAAGTTTACAACAACAGCGCTCTTATACCAAATGTGAGATCCCACTGCCCCCTCTGCACACCGGCGGATTCTCGGTTTTGGTAGCAGCAGCCGAAGTAGCTTCCTCTAGCGTGGGGTAGGGTTTCCCACTCGGGGCCTCGCCCTCGAATGTCCATGCACACAAGGCTAATCTGGTGGTCGTTCTGAAACCGAAACCGAGAAAATTTTCCTTGCTCGAAAAATGGAGACGATTCCACCTTTTTAAATTTCTTAACAAATTTTCCAACGGGGTCAAGAGACTAAACTAACCTTCATCTGATTAGACCAGATAGAAGGGAAACTCTTACAGACTTAACTTGAAGGAATCAACGCTTTTTTCCTAATTGAATCAGGCACAGCCGTTGATCTATTCATTTGAGAAGTCTTTAGGCTTTTATTTAATTACTCGAGTTCTAAGCGTATTTCTATTAATCGATTTTATTATTAAAACTCTACTAATTCTAGCCTAACCCCATCCGGCCCAAGGGTTAGCCATTGCCCAACCACTGGAATTGGTAGAACCAGACAAGTACTCAGCCACCCATAATTGAATGCCTTTCTTAACTTTTGCTTTAGGATACAGATATGCATACACTCCTCAGAATAGGATTGGTTACCAAGGTGGTCTTCAGCTTATCAAAAGCACTCTGGCACTAGCAGATCATTGAAACGGGGTATTCTAGTAATGCGTTCGGATTGTAATGGTCAAGACACTTGGTCAAGACCTGGGCAGGTTTTTGCCGCGTGAGCCGTCCTTTGAACACTCCCCGCCAGCTGTTGCAACCAAACTTCCCTTAGAAAAACACATATACCAAATGCTCCCTCCAGCATTCTAGTGTAAGACAGTCCTTTAAGAAAACAGGGTTTCTATGCAAGTTTTCAATTTTGATTTTCTTTTGAATACAATGAGTATATCTTAAATCCGTATCCAAGATTTCTAGATCGCAGGTGTGAATTCCAAACAAAATTCCTTGAATTCTGTAACCTTGATCCTCAGATCAAAATCAAAGGGTCTCAACTTAGTTTCACATTTGGTGGGTGATTTGAGTGTATTTTTCTTATACTGGTCACATCGTCTTTCCTTGAAATTGACGAAGGAGTCGGTCTTGGTCAAAGTCTAATTCTGGGTTTGATTCTTGTAAGGTTCTTCCTGAACTACCTTTCTCGAAAGGGGGGGATATTTCAATTACTATTTTTTTGAATTTCATTCATTGAATATTTGCTTAACTAATTCTTAAACTAATCACGAATTCCTATGAAGAATAATTTAATCATTTATCTGAAATTCCAACTTTGATAGTTTTTTTTGAGTTTTTTCATTACCATCCGAGACAATAGAATTTTTTTCTCTCATAGAGTATTTACTTATTCATTTATCAATTATTCATTAGAATTAAAGAGAACCCTAATTTTGATATAAAAATCATTTATGCATCCCTTTATGCATAAAAATCAATATGGGTGAAAGTAACATTTATAATAAAAAAATTTCTTTTATGCATCACTTTATGCATAAAAATCAATATTGATGAAAGTAACACTTTTATAAAAAAAAAAACTTTTATGCATCACTTTATGCATAAAAATCAATATTGATGAAAGTAGCCATTTTAAAATAAAAAAATTCTTTTATGCATCAATTTATGCATAAAAATCAATATTGATGAAAGTAACACTTTTATAATTAAAAAAAATCTTTTATGAATCATTTTATGCATAAAAATCAATATTGATGAAAGTAACACTTTTATAATAAAAATATTTCCAATATGCATATTTCTATGCATAGAAATTAATTCTAATAAAAATAACACTTTTACAAAAAGAATATTTCCAATATGCATCTTTCTATGCATAGAAATAATTCTAATGAAAATAATGCTTTTACAATAAAAATACTTCCAATATGCATCTTTCTATGCATGGAAATTAATTCTAATGAAAATAATATTTTTACAATAAAAATATTTCCAATATCCATCTTTCTATGCATAGAAATTAATTCTAATGAAAATAACGGTTTTACAGTAAAAATATTTCGAATATGCATCTTTCTATGCATAGAAATTAATTCTAATGAAAATAACGCTTTTACATTAAAAATATTTCCAATATGCATCTTTCTATGCATGGAATGAAAATAACACTTTTAGAATACACAAACGGAGGGGATTACTCTTTTTGAATAACATAAAGATAAAACTTATTTTCACAAAATTTAAGAAAATTTTACCATAGCTTCCTTAGTATGGCTGACCATTTTTCGATTTTTACATTCTAAATCTACTTAGAATTTATCCCAAGATGAATTTAACACTCTAATCTAATCAATTCTCATTTTTTTAATTAAGAGAAAACAATACGAAAAGTTTAACTCTATTAATTGATTACACATCTTGGATAAAGAAGGACTAAATTCAATGAAGAGAAGGGGGAAGCCTTTCCAAGGCATAACATCCAATCTCAAATTAAAAGAAGCAAGAAATCATAAAACCATAGAATAGAATTAGAAAAAAGTTGAATTTCTGACTTACATGGAGTTTTGTGAGCTATCCTTTGGCTTGAGGTATTGAGAGTTCTACTCTTGCTTTGATCAAGAGTGGCCACCAATTCTTTGTGGAGGAAATAGTCAAAAACAAGTGAATTATCAATGAATTCAATGTTTTTGGCCCTCGGGAGGAGTAGAGTAACAATGCATAAAACACTATTGAGCTTCTACAAAGGGGGAGGCTTCAATTTATAGGAAAAAGTGAGCCTCTAACCAAGCAAACTGATTCTAGAATTTTCCAGATTAGTTTGGTCAATTTTTGACCATTTTTGGGTTAGTTCAGGTTACTTTTTGAAACTAGACTTGAATTAGGAGAGAGGAGAGATGAAATATCTCATTATTTGAGAGTTTAAAACTCCACCACACATGTGAAATAGGTGCCTCCTTCATGAGGGAGAATCCCCACTCTGAGGTATCAAAAAATTATTTTCTTAGTATTTCCTTTCACTCTTCATCTTATGTGAGTATTTACTCATTTTTGGAGGGATTTTCTTTATTTCTTCAATTTATCTCCTCCGTACATTTGGATTAATCTAATTGGCCCCTCAGAACCTTAATCTAAAATTTTCAAAAAATTTATACTCTTAGGATAAGGCCTTTCGAACAGATTATAATTTATTTCTAATGCACCTTCTGAAATTCTTTTTGAACTTCTATTTTAGGGGACTTTATTTTAATAAGAAGAGATATTTTTCTATCCAAAAATATCTAAAAATTGAATAACCTCTCTCTATAATATTTTCTCTCTCTAAGCCAAAATAGGTAGAAACAAGATCTTTTATTACTCTGAAGAGGGGATTGATTACAGTGGAAGATACTGGACATCTTAAGGGCTGGTGAGGAATCTTACAGCAAGAAAGCTATGAATAGGCTATAAGTGGGTTTATAAGGTGAAACATAACAATGATGGTAGAATAAGCATGTGCAAGTCAAGATTGGTAGCCAAAGGATATGTGCAGACACATGGGATTGATTATGAGGAGGTATTTTTTTAAGTTGCAAAGATGGCAAATGTGGGTGTTTTGATTGCGGTGGATGCAACTAAAGGCTGGCTTTTACATCAGATGGATGTCAAAAATGTAGTCTTCCATGGTGACTTGGAAGAAGAGGTGTATATGGATCAAGCACCAGGTTTTGAGGATACATGTCACCCAGAGTATGTGTGTAAGCTTCGTAAGGCCTTGTATGGGCTGAAGAAAGCTCCACGAGCATGGCATGACAAGATTCCTAAGTATCTTGTCACTATTGGTTTTCATATGGCAGATGCAGATCACTCTTTATATATGTGCAAGAGTGATAAGGGTATTGTCATCATCACCATTTATATAGACGATCTTATTGTTGGGGGTGATAACTTGGAAGAGATTAAGCATGTGAAAAGTCTTCTCAAAAGGAAATTTGAGATGAAGAATTTCGGAGATCTGTGCTACGTTTTGGGAGTTGAGGTCATTCGCACACCTGAGGGTATTTGGCTGTCATAGAGACAGTATGCATTAGACATGTTATCCAAGTATGGGATGGCTGATTGTAAGCCAATCTTGGTGCCATTAGATCAAAATGGCAAGCTCAATGTGGATGCAGGTTATGTGTTGGTGGAGGATCCCACTATGTACAAGAAGATTGTGGGGAGTTTGATCTATGTCATGATTAGCAGGCTAGATTTGAGCTACACTGTTGGCTTAGAGAGCCAGTTTATGCAAGTTCTACGTAAACCACATCTTGACAATGTGTGACACACACTTTGGTATTTAAGGGCCACTGTTGATTATGCATTATTTTATGCAGCAGGTGTACCATTGGACCTATATGGGTACATAGATGCACATTGGGTAGGTAGCATCTCAGACAAGAGATCTACCCATGGATTTATGTTTTCATTGCGGAGTGCTACTGTGACATGGAGCAGCAAGAAGTAGCCCACACTTGCCTTGTCGAGTATAGAGACAGAGTACAGAGGAGCTACGGTGGTAGCATGTGAGGTAGCTTGGTTACGCAAGCTACTTGCTGATTTGGGGTTGCATTTGGAGAGAAAGGTTATCATATATTGTGACAATCTTAGCAGTATACAAATGGCAAGGAACCTAGGTTTTCATGCGCAAATGAAACACATCGAGGTACATTACCACTTCATCAGGGTCACTTCATCAGGGAGAGAGTCTTGGCAGGCGACATCAACTTAGTAGCTGGCACCGACATACCTTCGCTAGAGATTCTACAACTGGACTACACCACTAGACCACATCTACTACCCACTCCTCTTAGTGTGTTCACATTATGGACCGCTTTTATATACTCTATTATGTGTGTTAGTCATCTTTATCTTCTTTGTGGACTTCTTTGTTGTATAAAGAAGAAGAAGAATTTTCAGCCTCTCACCTTGTGTGCTCTCTTCTAGTGTTGTGTGAGTGTGTATGTGCTTGCAAGAGCTCAAGCTCTCTTCTCCTCTACATCTTTTCACATGTGCGTTTAAGGCCTAATTAAAAAACCCCTTATTTGTAAACGTTTCATGAATAAAACACACCCTTTTTCTATTCAATTTATAAATACCCCCTTTAAATGGTACCATTTTATATGTAAAAAATGTGTAGAAAAGGGATTTAAAAAATCCCTTTTGTTGAACCCACGTGGTAGACTTACATATTTATGAGTAACCCCCCTGAGGGAAAAGTACTAAGTACTTCTAAATATGCAAAGTACTTCCAACTTATGTCCTACCCCTTTGTTATCCAAGTAGGCAAAGTACTAAGTACTGCTAAATATGCAAAGTACTAAGTACTGCTAAATATGCGAAGTACTTAAACCTTATGTCCTACCTCTTTGTACATACAAGTAGGCAAAGTACTAAGTACTGTTAAATATGGGAATTACTTCCACCTTATGTCCTCTTTGTACATACAAGTAGCCAAAGTGCTACTAAATATGGAAAGTACTTTCAAAGAACTATGTACTATTTTATATTATACTCACCTCAAGTACAATAGTATTGTGTAAGTACCTCACCTCATGTACAGCATCTTTATACATTCTTAGTAATAGTCCTAAAGTAGTGTTTAATATTGGTAACTACTTTCACCTCCTCTTTAGAATAACACTACAATTAGGGTTCATGTTTATTAGTATAGTTTCAGTACACTACATACTACTACTTTATGATGTTCTTCTATTAAGTAGTACTAGTACTATGTAAGTACATAGTACTTGGTGATGTTCTTCTAGTTAGTAGTACTACTTAAAATTTTGTAATAGTACTATGTAAATTTGACTTCTATAGAGTTTGTTTCCTATGAAGACTTTGATTCACTTAGAACAAGTGCCTCTTGGTTTCCTTGTGTTGCAGGCCGAGTTCTACCTGAAATTCAAAGAAGCAAACCCATATGTTACGATTGGATTTTGATTCTTCCAAATCCTCAAGCCACACTTTGTTAGAAGGATGAAGGAAAGAAACACTTGCTGTTATGTTTATAATACTAAGATGGATCTTTTGAGGGTAGCTATCAATATCATGAGATGAGGCATCGGATCAATACATGGACCCACTTGTTTATGCCATTGCATAGTATGTGGGCCTGAGGGTAGCAAACACTACATTGCTAGCCATAGTCTACCAATCTATCTCATCAAATTTTGGGCATCTAACGTTTTTCTAAAGGAGGCACATACTGAGTGGCACAAGTTAGATTGCGAAAAATATAAGAGATGTCCAAAGGTTGCCTTCTACCCACGTGAATTGGAGGAAGTTGGGACCCAGGTTGTGAAATGGAAAACATATGATTATGTGACCGAAGAAACAAAGAAGGGTGGTCCAAAGAGAATAATCAAGTTGGTGTACAAGGAGATGCCACCTTCAATCTTGATAAAAGAGTTTTAGCAACACCTGAAGACCTTTATTGCTCACAACTTCTAGAGTTATTGGCAACACACCCAATTCAAGAACTGTGTTGCAACCTTGCCTAATGATGTTGTGTTGTCCTTTGTTGACTTTGCTGAGAATTTCACTTTTAAGGTCCAAAATGAAATTCAATCAATGCATTGGCAAATGACTAATGCACAATTCTAGTCCATATATGGTATTGGCACAAGAAGATGACAAAATTAACAAGCAATCGACCTTTTACGTCTCAAATCATAGACTTCATGATACTTTGTTTATGCAACATTATTTTTTACTACATCACAAGTGGTTGTGTGATTGAGGTATGAAGTTCAGTAGACACTGGGTTTGGTCTGATGGTGTAGCATCATCCCAATTCAAAGCTGCTCCACCATTTTATCTCATTGTTGGGTGGCAGGTAACATTTTTTCTTGTTTTCTTTAAAACTTCATGGTATGCTCTATATTGACATCTACAACATGGTTTGAAATTTATTTTATCACATTATGGACTTGTACTATGCCCTCCTAAATATTCGTATGACCTAGCACTACTTTGTTAGTGGTCATGGGTAAGGGTGAACATGATGGTGCTGGTCCAGTAATCGAGTGACCACTCATGTACTTTGTCAAATTAAATAAGCACACATCTCACTTAAGTATTTTGGAAAATTTGAAAGCAATTACAAAAGAACAAAGAAGTGAAAAAATATAAAATTGCAGTACAAATGTTATAAACACTTATCTTACTCAAGGCAAATGCGGGACAAGGGGGTACAAACATGGATGATTCATTTAACATTGCTCTTGGAGCATTTTCCAGGGGATAGTTGTGAAAGGGGAAATGGGTTGCTTAAGTGAAGAAACTAGCATGACTTTTAGAGTGAAATACACTTGTGTCAGCCTGTTAGTACCCTATTACTAGTACAGTTTCTACCTCACAAGTTGACCAAAAGAAATCCAATTTGTAACTTTAGTGTTAATAAAACTCCAAAGTATATGTTTTTATTCACAAAAAAAATTAGTGTACAAGATGATCAGACCAAAACCGGTGTTTGTTGAACTTCATACCTTGATCACACAACCACTTGTGATGTAGTAAAAAACAATGTTGCATAAACAAAGTATCATGAAGTCTATGATTTGAGATGTAAAAGGTTGCTTGTTAATTTTGTCATCTTCTTGTGCCAATACCATATATGGACTAGAATTGTGCATTAGTCATTGTGCCAATGCATTGACTGAATTTCATTTTGGACCTTAAAAGTGAAATTCTTAGAAAAGTCAACAAAGGACAACACAACATCATTAGGCAGGGTTGCAACAGAGTTCTTGAATTGGGTGTGCTGCCAATAACTCTAGAAGTTGTGAGCAGTAAAGGTCTTCAGGTGTTGCTAAAACTCTTTTATCAAAATTGAAGGTGGCATCTCCTTGTACACCAACTTGATTATTCTCTTTCGACCACCCTTCTTTGTTTCTTCGGTGACATAATCATATGTTTTCCATTTCACAACCTGGGTCTCAACTTCCTCCAATTCACGTGGGTAGAAGGCAGCCTTTGGACATCTCTTACATTTTTTGCAATCTAACTTGTGTCACTCAGTATGTGCCTCCTTTAGAAAAATGTTAGATGCCTACAATTTGGTGAGATAGATTGGTAGACTGCATGGCTAGCAATGTAGTGTTTGCTACCCTTAGGCCCACATACTATGCAATGGCATAAACAAGTGGGTCCATGTATTGGTAGACTACATGGCTAGCAATGTAGTGTGTGATACCCTCAAAAGATCCATCTTAGTATTGTAAACACAACAGCAAGTGTTTCTTTCCTTCATCCTTCTGACATAGTGTGGCTTAAGGATTTGGAAGGATCAAAATTCAATCGTAACATATGGGTTTGCTTCTTTGAATTTCAGGTAGAACTCAGCTTGCAACACAAGGAAACCAAGAGGCACTTGTTCTAAGTGAATCAAAGTCTTCATAGGAAACAAACTCTATAGAAGTCAAATTTACATAGTACTATTACAAAATTTTAAGTAGTACTACTAACTAGAAAAACATCACCAAGTATTATGTACTTACATAGTACTAGTACTACTTACTAGAAGAACATCATAAAGTAGTAGTA
Source organism: Cibotium barometz (assembly GCF_041138505.1). NCBI lineage: Eukaryota > Viridiplantae > Streptophyta > Polypodiopsida > Cyatheales > Cibotiaceae > Cibotium > Cibotium barometz. The sequence continues at coordinate 19,535,646 of NC_141076.1, read as the reverse complement.
TGTAGTCTACTGAAACGATACTAATAAACATGAACCCTAATTGTAGTGTTATTCTAAAGAGGAGGTGAAAGTAGTACTACTAACTAGAAGAATATCACCAAGTACTATGTACTTACATAGTACTAGTACTACTTACTAGAAGAACATCATAAAGTAGTAGTATGTAGTGTACTGAAACTATACTAATAAACATGAACCCTAATTGTAGTGTTATTCTAAAGAGGAGGTGAAAGTAGTTACCAATATTAAACACTACTTAGGACTATTACTAAGAATGTATAAAGAGGCCATACATGAGGTGAGGTACTTACACAATACTATTGTACTTGAGGTGAGTATAATATAAAATAGTACATAGTTCTTTGAAAGTACTTTCCATATTTAGCAGTACTTAGCACTTTGGCTACTTGTATGTACAAAGAGGACATAAGGTGGAAGTAATTCCCATATTTAACAGTACTTAGTACTTTGCCTACTTGTATGTACAAAGAGGTAGGACATAAGGTGTAAGTACTTCACATATTTAGCAGTAGGCTTAGTACTTTGCCTACTTGGATAACAATTGAATCACAATTCTACTACGCTCATAGTATTTAACTCATAGTACTTGACATAAGTACTGTAGCCATATAGAGAGTACTGATGCAAGTACTATAAGTACCATTGAATCACAGTTCATAATAGTACTAAAACAGTATTGAGGTTTAGGCAAGGATATAGTACTTCTAATTGGACAGAGCACTGATGTCAAGTAATATAAGTACCATTTGAATCACAATTCTACTACGCTTAGAGTATTTAACTCATAGTACTTGACATAAGTACTATAGCCATACACAAAGTATGAATGCAAGTACTATAAGTACCATTCAATTACAGTTCATAGTAGTACCAAAACAGAATATTAAGTTTTGTATTGAGGTTTAGGAAAGCACATAGTAATTCTAATTGTTCAGTTGTACTGCCAAACAACTGATGAAAGTACCATGTTGTATTCAACCATGTGCCAAAAAGTCACATTGCAACATTGACATGGAAAAGCACTTTATACTAAAGTACCTTGTTGTACTAAATCTCGATTCAGAGTAGCACTTTTGTAAAGTGCCAACAATACAAGTACATCAATGTGCAATATTGTATTAAGAACAAGCAAGAGCAGTACTTATGTAGGTCTTCAATATTAAAAGAAGTAAAACCAATCAAAATTAAGTTGTATAGAGTATACAGACCCAAAACTAGTAGTAATGAGCATACAGACCCAAAACGTATGTAGTTGTATTGAGCATACAGACCCAAAACGTATGTAGTTGTATTGAGCATACAGACCCAAAATGTATGTAACTGTATTGAGCATACACACCCAAAACTAGTAGTACTACCATAATATTGCAAATAAGTTACTATAAGTACTGATGAAAGTACCATGTTGTATTGAGCCATGTACCAAGAAGTCATAGTGCAATAGAGTAGTACTTTATATAAGTATCACAATACGACAAGACTAAAATCATTGTGCAACATTGTACTTATAAGATTCCTCCCTCTAGCTTTTGAGGTGTGCCGATGTAAGAACCTCCCCTTCTGATCTTATAATTATTCCCCTCTCTGAAATAAAACAAAGATCCTGTTTTACCCTATTTTGGCTTGGAGAGATAAAACATCTAGAGGGAGGTAATTCAAAATTGAGATATTTTTGGATATAAAAATCCTCCTAGTGTCTAAAATGGTTTCCCCTGAAATAGAAATTCAAAAATAACTTTCCAATGTGCAATTGAAATTAATTGAAAATAGGTATAAAGGACCTTAGCCTAAGGGTCTACATTTTCAGAAATTTTTGGATTATGGTCCAATTAAGGTTCCTATGGGCCAATAGGATCAATCCAAGTGTAGGAAGGAGATAAATTAAAGAATAAAAGAAAAACCCCCCAAAAATGAGTAAATGCTCACATAAGATGAAGAGTGGACTAAGGACAAAAGAAAAGAGTTAAAAAACTGAATTTTGACACCTCAGTGTGGGGATCTCCCCTCATGAAGTAGGCACCTTTTTCTCATCATTACCCCCAATTTTTAATCAATAAAATGAGATATTTTCATCTCTCCTCTCTCCTATTTCAAAACTAGATCCAAAAAGTAAGCTCCAAAAATGGTCACAAAAATTGACCAAAGTGATCTAGAAAATTCTAGAATCAGTTTGCTTGCTTAGGGGCTCATGTTTTCCTACAAATAAAAGCCTCTCCCATTTGTAAAAGCTTAATGGTGTTTATGCACTGTTACTCTACTCCTGTCCTGAGCCATCTACATTGAATTTTTTAATAATTCCATTGTTTTTGGCCTAATCTCTCCAAAGTGAATTGGTGGCCACTATTGCTTCAAACAATAGTAGAACCCTCAATCTCTCAAGCCGAAGGAGAGCTTACAAGCTCCATGTAAGCTAATTTTCTTACTTTGTTCATGAATTTTAATGAAAAATCTATGATTTTCTGGATTTTTATGTTAAATTTTGCAAATGATTGAATTAAATTCAAATGCTATGCCTTGGATGAAAAGGCCACCCCCTTTTCTTCTTTACATTCCAACCTTTCTTAATCCTAGAAAGAGTAACTAAGTGATTAATTAAACTCTTCTTATTGTTTACTCTCTTGAATTTATAAAATTGTGTAGATTAGAGTTCTATAATTCTAAATTGGGTTAATTAAGTTAGATAAAAAAAGATAAAAATTACAAATAGTCAGTCAAACAAAGGAGGTTATGGCAAAATTTTTTAAAATTTTGTAAAAAATAAAGTTTGTTTTTATGTTATTCAAAAAGAGTAATTCTCATAATTTTTGCATCTAAACGAAATATTCTAATTACTCCATGTATATATTCACCTATGAATATGCATGGATATCACTGATATTAATTATTAAATTTGATTTCTATGCATAGAAAGATGCATAATGGATTTTTTTATTACGAAAGTGTTATTCTTATTAAATTTCATTTCTATGCATAGAAAGATGCATAAAGAAATTTTTTTTATTACAAAAGTTTTATTCTTATTAAATTTGATTTCTATCAATAGAAAGGTGCATAAAAGAATTTTTATTATTACAAAAGTGTTATTCTTATTAAATTTGATTTTTATGCATAGAAAGATGCATAAAGAAAGTTTTTTAATTATAAAAGTGTTCTTCTTATAAAATTTGATTTCTATGCATAGAAAGATGCATAAAAGTGTTATTCTTATTAAATTTGATTTCTTTGCATAGAAATATGCATAATAGAATTTTTTAATTACAAAAGTGTCATTGTTATTAAATTTGATTTCTATGCATAGAAAGATGCATAAAGGAATTTTTTTATTACAAAAGTGTTATTCTTATTAAATTTGATTTCTATGCATAGAAAGATGCAAAAAGAAAATTTTTTTATTATAAAAGTGTTATTATTATTAAATTTGATTTCTATGCATAGAAAGACGCATAAAAGTGTTATTCTTATTAAATTTGATTTCTATGCATAGAAAGATGCATAATGGAATTTTTTTAATTACAAAAGTGTTATTCTTATTACATTTGATTTCTATGCATAGAAAGATGCATAAAGGAATTTTTTTAATTACAAAAGTGTTATTCCTATTAAATTTGATTTTTATGCATAGAAAGATGCATAAAGGAATTTGTTTTATTACAAAAGTGTTATTCTTATTAATTTTGAATTTTATGCATAGAAAGATGCATAAAGGTATTTTTTTAATTACAAAAGTGTTATTCTTATTAACTTTAAATTTTATGCATAGAAAGATGCATAAAGGAAATATTTTTATTATAAAAGAGTTATTCTTATTAAACTTGATTTCTATGCATAGAAAGATGTATAAAGGAATTTTCTTAAATATAAAAGTGTTATTCTTATCAAATTTGATTTATATGCATATAAAGATGCATAAAGGGATTTTTTTATTATAAAAGTGTTATTCTTAGTAAATTTGATTTTTATGCATAAATAGATGCATAAAGAATTTTGTTTTATTTTAAAAGAGTTATTCCTATTAAATTTGATTTTATGCATCAAAGGATTTTTTAAAATAAAAGTGGTATTCCCATTGAAGTTGATTTTTATGCATAAATAGATGCATAAAGAATTTTTATATCAAAATTAGAATTCTCTTAAATTCTACGTTTAAATTCTATGAGTATTTGATAAATGAATAATTAAATACTCTAAGGGAGAAATTTCTATCGTTTTATATTCACACGGATTGTAAAAAGAAAATTCAAGAAATCTATCGAGATCAAACTATTCAGATAAATGATTAATTTATTGCTCATTGGAATTCGTAACTAATTTAGAAATCAGTTAAGTGAATATTCAAAGAAAGAAATTCAGTAAAATAATAACTGAATTATCAAACCTTTTTGAGAAAGATAGTTTAGGAAAAATCTTATTTGACTCGAACCTTGAATCAGACTATGACCAAGACCAAAATCTTTCTTCAGTTTCGACGAAAGAAGGTGTGACCAGTTTAAAAAAATACACACAAAACTCCCGCCAAATCTGAAACTAAGTTTGAGACCCTCCGAATTGATCTCTGGATCAAGGTTATAGAATTTGAGGAATTTTGGTGTGAAATTCAGAATTCTGAGCAAAAAGTTTTGGGGATACTGATTCAAGAAATACTCCTAGTATTCAAAAGAAAATCAAACTAAAAACTTGCATAGAAACCATGTTTTCTTGAAGGACTATCATACGCCAGAATGCTGGAGGGAGCATTTGGTATATGTTTTTCTAAGGGAAGTTCAGTTGCAATCAGCTGGCGGGGAGTGTTCCAAGGACGGCCCACGCGGCAAAGTCTTGACCAGCCTCGGTATGGTTAAAAAACGGTGAGCTTTCGATATAATGGGCGAGGGCTGACGAAGCGGTCCCTGAGTGAATGGATGAGATGTAATGTGATGTGAATTGGGATGTGAATGAATGAGATGTGATGTAAATCATTTAGATGTGAATGAATGGATGAGATGTAATGTGATGTGAATCAGGATGTGAATGAATGAGATGTGATGTGAATCAGATAGATGTGAATGAATGGATGAGATGTAATGTGATGTGAATCGGGATGTGAATGAATGAGATGTGATGTGAATCAGATAGATGTGAATGAATGTATGGATGGGATGTGATGTGAATAGATGTGATGAGATGAGATGTGAATAGATGTGATGAGATGTCATGTGAATCGGATAGATGTGAATGAATGGATGGATGGGATGTGATGTGAATAGATGCGATGAGATGTGATGTGAATAGATGTGATGAGATGTCATTTGAATCACATAGATGTGAATGAATGGATGGATGGGATGAGATGTGATGTGAATAGATGTGATGAGATGTTAGGTGAATCAAATAATGTGAATGAATAGATGGATGGGATGTGATGTGAATAGATGTGAGGAGATGTCATGTGAATCAGATAGATGTGAATGAATGGATGGATGGGATGTGATGTGAATAGATGTGATGAGATGTGATGTGAATAGATGTGATGAGATGTCATGTGAATCAAATAGATGTGAATGGATGGATGGATGGGATGTGATGTGAATAGATGTGATGAGATATCATGTGAATTTGATAGATGTGAATGAATGGATGGATGGGATGTGATGTGAATAGATGTGATGAGATATCATGTGAATCAGATAGATGTGAATGAATGAATGGATGGGATGTGATGTGATGTGAATAGATGTGATGAGATATCATGTGAATCAGATAGATGTGAATGAATGGATGGATGGGATGTGATGTGAATAGGTGTGATGAGATGCCATGTGAATCAGATAGATGTGAATGAATGGATGGATGGGATGTGATTTGAATAGATGTGATGAGATGTGATGTGAATAGATGTCATGTGAATCATATAGATGTGAATGAATGTATGGATGGGATGTGATGTGAATAGATGTCATGTGAATCAGATAGATGTGAATGAATGGATGGATAGGATGTGATGTGATGTGAATAGATGTGATGAGATGTGATGTGAATAGATGTGATGAGATGTGATGTGAATCAAATAGATGTGAATGAATGGATCAGATGTAATGTGATGTGAATCGGGATGTGAATGAATGAGATTTGATGACACGTGAATCAGATAGATGTGAATGAATGGATGAGATGTAATGTCATGTGGAACGGGATGTGAATGAATGAGATGTGATGTCATGTGAATCAGGATGTACGTGAATCAGATAGATGTGAATGAATGGATGAGATGTAATGTCATGTAAAACGGGATGTGAATGAATGAGATGTGATGTCATGTGAATCGGGATGTAAATGAATAATATGGGATGTGAATGGATGATATGTGATGTGAATGAATGTGATGTGATGTGAATGGATGATGTGTGATGTGAATGAATGTGATGTGATGTGAAACAGGATAGATGTGAATGAATGTGATGTGATGTGAAATAGGATAGATGTGAAAATGGGTAGATGCAAATGGATGAGATGTGATGAGGATAAATGAGGAAAGATGTGAATGAGATGTGAATATGGGTAGATGCGAGTGGATGAGATGTGATGAGGATAAATGAGGAAATATGTGATGAGATGGAAAATGATGTGATGAGAATCGGAATACATATGAATTGGATGTGGATTAAGTAATGTGGATTAAGTAATATGGATTGATGTGGAACAATGTGGAAAGACGAGAGTTCGTTATAGAAATTGTATTTATGACCTTTTTTTTAAAAGGACTATTTTATGTCCGAAGATACCCACACGTGCGTCGTGGAAGATAGTGGATCAAGGAGTAAGAGTTGTTTTCTGAATTCGGGCATAGATCTGGTTGATTGACCTTGCTGGTCCTCAAAACGGATGAGTCCATGGCTCTTTTATATGGATCTGTTGGTTGATCTTGCTGATCTTCAACGGAGATTCCATTTTGATTTTACCAGGTACTATGAGCTAGGAACTATCAAAAAGGCCCCTGAGTGGATTGGTGGTGAGCGTTCTGGTTACCAATGATGCTATAGGTACACCGATGAAGGAAAAATTGGAAATTAGGATTCAATCGGATATTTTGGATGATTATGATCGGTGATACTATAGTTTTATTAAAATATTATTTTAAAGACAACTAAATCTGTGAAAAAGACATTTTCATATTAGGTGTGTAAGTGGTGTGACTAGTTTTAAGTTTGCATGAATATCTGGCTAGGGGGATTGGGAACTCTTTTCCCTGGGACCCAAATTCCTAAATGGATCCCATCACTACAGTGGTTGAGTGGTTGGCTAACCCACGGGACTAGATGGGGTTAGGGCTGGACTGATGGATCCCTAAAATGAGACTCAATTCTGTTATAGTACGATAGATGAAGTAAATCTCGGATAAAAATTGTTCTATGGAAAAGAAACAACGACTGTGCCTCTCAAGGAGGAAAAAAGCGTTGGTCTCTATGATCCAAGTGCAAGTCTTTTTCTTAATCTGACTATGTGACTTACGGGTTTGGTCAGATCAATTCAGTTAGTTAAGGCTCTTGACTACATTAGAGTAAAAATATCCTGGAGGAATCGCCCATGCTTTCCGGGTGAGGGAAGTTTTTCCGAGAACTGAGGGATTAGTCTCTTGTTCGGCGGATATACGTGGGCGAGGCCCCGAGTGAGGGACCCTGCCCCGCGCAAGAAGTGCTACGTCCGCTGCTAGCACCCCAGAATTCATAACGTGAAGAGGACAGGGATCTTTCAGCTGTATTAGAGCGAATTGGCTAAAGTGGATCAACTGAGAAACCAAAAATGTCAAAAATTTATGTAGTAGTAGTAAAAGGTTGTAATTATGTGATGAAATTCATACAAATTGATATTCAGAATAAAGATTCATAAATAGGTAATTGGGTCTTCAAATGGAAGTACTACAATTGTATGGAATCCTTGACTTGCTTAAGGCCTAGACATGATGGTATTTACCTTAAAACTCCAAGGACTGTGACTACCCGTATATATCGAGGGCATAACTGCAGCTCTTTACTGGCAGAATATATGAGTAAATCTAAGACCTTGAATTTATAACCAAAAATGCTATCCGGATGATGAATTCAAATGTGGTTGATATGATTTTAAAATTTTAATTGAGAACTTATGAGATGATTTGGATTCTGATTGAAAAAAAATGATTCCTGAATTTTGGTTGAAAAGTGATAAGCTGAGCAAAACCACAATGAGGACAAATGGGATGAGTCCCTATGATGATGTTCATAACTAGAATGACGATATTGAATTCAATAAATCACTATGAGACTAGTGGATTGTGCTGATAGCTTGCTACTGTTAACACTTGACCCAGTGGATCAAGTTAAGGGATGACAAATTAAAAACCTGTATAATTGAAATTCCCATGGAGGAATGTTTAGATGGAAATTTTGGTCTAATGGACCATTCTTGTGTTAAGGATATGAATAATATGATATAAATGAATTGTTATTTGATGATGAATTCTATATAAGGGATCTTTATCCCAGGATTCTGTTGGGTTTACCAGACTATAAGGAACCCCAGAATCAGTTGGATCTTAAGGGAAAGAGTTGTCCTCTAGTTTGCGAGATGAGGACATCTCGCGTATTTTAAGTGGGGTAGGATGTAAGATTCCTCCCTCCAGCTTTTGAGGTATGCCAGTGTAAGAACCTCCCCTTATGATCTTATAATTATTCCCCTCTCTGAAATAAAAGAAAGATCCTGTTTTGGCCTGGAGAGAGAAAATGTCTAGAGGGAGGTAATTTCAAATTGAGATATTTTTGGATATAAAAATCCTCCTAGTGTCTAAAATGGTTTCCCTTGAAACAGAAATTCAAAAAGAACTTTCCAATGTGCTAAGCTTAGGTCTAGATTTTCATTCTTGGATTATGGTCTAATTAAGGTTCCTATGGGCCAATAGGATCAATCCAAGTGTAGGGAGGAGATAAATTGAAGAATAGAAGAAAAACCCCCCAAAATTGAGTAAATGCTCACATAAGATGAAGAGTGGACTAAGGACCAAAGAAATTTAGTCTAGATTAAAAAAACTAAATTTTGACACCTAAGTGTGGGAATCTCCCCTCATGAAGTAGGCGCCTTTTTCTCATCATTACCCCCAATTTTTAATCAATAAAATGAGATATTTTCATCTCTCCTCTCTCCTATTTCAAAACTAGATCCAAAAAGTAAGCTGAATTGACCCAAAAATGGTCAAAAATTGACCAAACTGATCTGGAAAATTCTAGAATCAGCTCGCTTGGTTAGGGGCTCACTTTTTCCTAGAAATAGAAGCCTCCACCTCTGTAAAAGATTAATGGTGTTTATGCACTGTTACTCTACTCCTGTCCTGAGCCATCTACATTGAATTTTTTAATAATTCAATTATTGTTGGCCTAATCATCTCCAAAGTGAATTGGTGGCCACTATTGCTTCAAACAATAGTAGAACCCTCAATCCCTCAAGCCAAAGGAGCGCTTACAAGCTCCATGTAAGCTAATTTTCTTACTTTGTTTACGAATTTTAATGAAAAATCTATGGTTTTCTTGATTTTTATGTTTTTCAAATGATTGAATTAAATTCAAATGCTATGCCTTTGATGAAAAGGCCACCCCCTTCTCTTCTTTACATTCCAACCTTTCTTAATCCTAGAAAGATTAACTCAGTGATTAATTGAACTCTTCTTATTGTTTACTCTCTTGAATTTAGAAAATTGTGTAGATTAGAGTTCTATAACTCTAAATTGGTTTAATTAAGTTAATTAAAGAAAGATAAAAATGAGAAATGGTCAGCCATACAAAGGAGGTTATGGCAAAATTTTCCAAAATTTGTGAAAAAGTGAGTTTGTTTTTTTGTTATTCCAAAAGAGTAATTCCCACCATTTTTGCATCTAAAAGAAATATTCTAATTACTCCATGTACATATTCACCTATGAATATGCATGAATATCACTGATATTAATTATTAAATTTGACTTCTATGCATAGAAAGATGCATAATGGATTTTTTTTATTACAAAAGTGTTATTCTTATTAAATTTTATTTCTATGCATAGAAAGATGTAAGCGCTAATCCGAGAAAATATGTGTAATTACACACAAACCACATTTGATATTTTCTTTTTTTCATAAGAACACAAACACACTACAAAATGGGTTTTTTGAGTAGCATGAACTAAACACTTAATGTAAGTGAAAAGATGCAAGGGGGAAGAGAGCTTGAGCTCTTGCAAGCACACACACACACAAACCCTAGAAGAGAGTACTCAAGTTGAGAGGCTGAAAATTCTTCTTCTTCTTCACATAACAAAAGAGGTCTTTAAAGAAGATAAAGTGACTAACACACATAATAGAGTATATACAAGCAGTCCATAATGTGAACACGCTAAGAGGAGTGGGTAGATGTGGACTAGTCAGTTTAGTCCAGCTGTAGAATCTCTGGCATAGATATGTCAGTGCTAGCTACCAAACCCACCAGTGATATAAATGTCGAACAGTCATGCAGGTGCCTCGTGAGTGTCAGCTCATGTTGAGCTTGACATCTCAACACTCCCCCTCAAGCTCAACTCTAGCTCATGAACTTCAAGCATATCTCAAAATCTGTGGAGCTTCTCAGCTCCCAATGCCTTCGTGAAGATGTCAGCGACCTGATCCTATGTGCTGACGTAGGCCAAGTCTATGTTGCCTGCCAAGACTCTCTCTCTAATGAAGTGGTAATGCACCTCAATGTGTTTCATCCGTGCATGAAAAACTAGGTTCCTAGACAACTGTATGCTGCTAAGATTGTCACAATATATGACAAACTTTCTTTCCACATGCAACCCCAAATCAGCAAGTAGCTTTCATAACCAAGCTACCTCACATGTTGCCACCACAGCTCCTCTGTACTTTACCTCTTTACTTGACAAGGCAACTGTGGGCTGCTTCTTGCTGCTCAATGTCATAGTAGCACTCCCCAATGAAAACATAAATCCATGAGTAAATCTCTTGTCTGAGATGCTACCTTTCTAATTTGCATCTGTGTACCCATATAGATCTAATGGTTCACCTGCTGCATAAAACAATGCATAATCAATAGTGCCCCTCAAGTACCGAAGTGTGTATCACACACTGTCAAGATATGGTTTACATTGGAACCTGCATAAACTGGCTCAGGCTAAGCCAACATTGTAGCTCAAATTTGGCTTGCTGATTGTGACATAGATCAAACTCCCCACAATCTTCCTGCATACTGGGATCCTCCAACACATAACCTGCATCATCCGCACTAAGCTTGCCATTTTGATCTAATGGCACTGAGATTGGCTTAAAATCAGCCATCCCATAGTTGGACAACCTATCCAATGCAAACTCTCTTTGTGACAGCCAAATACCCTCAGGTGTGTGAATGACCTCAATTCCTAAAAAATAGCGCAGATCTCCCAAATCCTTCATCTCAAACTTCTTTTTTAGAAGACTTTTCACATGCTCAATCTCTTCCAAGTTGTCACCCCCAACAATAAGACATATATGGTGATGATCACAATACCCTTATCACTCTTGTGCACATACAAAGAGTGATCTACATCTGCCATATGAAAACCAATAGTGACAAGATACTCAGCAATCTTGTCACTCCATGCTCGTGGATCTTGCTCCACCCATACAATTCTAATTACAACAAGTGGAGCTATAAAATCATGTAGGCAACATATAATCAAAGAACCAATCAATCCTACACAAAACTGTTACCAAAGATCAATCTTGTAAGACATGAAAGCATAATCATAAATTGAACAAGAAGACGTAGATGCTTCCCTTATGATTAGAATCGCTCTGATACCATGTTGAGAGAAGGAGAGAGACGAGACAAGAGACACCACATACGCTCCACAACAATGAATCATATTAGTCACAAGTCACATATATATAGGCAAAACCTAGAGTGAGTTAGGGCTAGCTATATATAGCTCCAACAAAACTAACCTTCACCTGATTAAACCAGATGGAAGGAAACTATTAGAGACTTAACTTGAAGAAATCAACGCTTTTTTCCTAACTGAAATCAGGCACAGTCATGATCTATTCATTTGAGAAGTCTTCGGGTTATTATTTAAGTATTCGAGTTATTATTCAATTTCATTATTAAAATTCTACTGATTCTAGCATACGGCCCATGTGTTAGCCACCGCGTCCAACCATTGGAATTGGTAGAACCAGAAAATTACTCACCCACCCATAATTGAATGCCTTTCTTAACTTTTGCTTTTCGAATACAGATACGCACACACTCCTCTTTATTAAAACTTTAACTTATAAAACAATCCATTGACAAAACAATTATGGTTTACATACATCATAACTCAAAAATTTCATCCAGTCCTTGTTTCTCAAAAAAAAACACAGTATCACTCTAGACTCTCCATTGAGACCAGCAAACAACGAGATCCAGTAATAGATTATAATAATTATTGGTCAGCAAACAACGAGATCTAGTAACAAATTATAATAATTATTGGTCCATCATACAAATCTTCCACGACATACGATTGGGTGTCCTAGGCACTGCGAGCCCGTGCATCCCCTGGTTAGAACCCTCTAGGATCCTCCTTAGGTGTCCTGGCACTTCACTCAAGGACCTCTTCTTCGGCCCTCGTCCATCGTATCGGAAGCGTAGCATTTTAACCGTACCGAGGCTGGTCAAGGCTTTGTCATGTGAGCTATCCTTTGAACACTCCCCACGCCAGCTGTTGCAACCGAACTTCCCTTAGAAAAAACACATACCGAATGCTCCCTCCAGCATTCTCGCGTAAGATAGTCCTTTAAAAAAAGAGGGTTTCTATGCAAGTTTTCAGTTTGATTTTCTTTTGAATATAATGAGTATATCTTAATTCACTATCCCCAAAACTTCATAATCATAATACCGAATTTCAAAACATAATTCCTCGAATTCTCTAACCTTGATCCTCAGATCAATTCAAAGGGTCTCAACTTAGTTTCAGATTTGGTGGGAGATTTGAGTGTATTTTCTTGAACTGGTCACATCTTCTTTCCTCGAAATTGACGAAAGAGTTTGGTCTTGGTCATAGTCTGATTCAGGGTTTGAGTCTGATAAGGTTTTTCCTAAACTATCTTTCTCAAAAAGGGGGGTGATATTTCAGTTACTATTTTACTCATTTCATTGAATATTCACTTAACTGATTTCTAAATTAATCACAAATTTTGATGAGGAATGAATTAATCATTTATCTAAATATTTCAACTTCGATAGATTTCTTGAATTTTCTCACAATCCAAGTGAATATAAAACGATAGAGATTTCTCTCTTAGAGTATTTACTTATTCATTTATCAAATACTCGTAGAAATTAAACATAGAATTAAAGAGAAATCTAATTTTGATATACAACATCTTTATGCATCTATTTATGCATAAAATCCAACTTCAATGGAAATAACACTTATATAAACGAAAATCCTTTTATACATCTATTGATGCATAAAATCAATTTAATAAGAATAACGCTTTTAAAATGAAAAGAATTTCTTTATGCATAGAAATTAAATTTAATGAAAATAACACTTTTATATAAAAATTTCCATTATGCATCTCTCCATGCATAGAAATTAAATTCAATGAAAATAACACTTTTATGATAAAAAAAATTCTAATTGTGCATCTTTTCATGCATTGAAATTAAATTCAATGAAAATAACACTTTTATAATAAAAAAAATTCCATTATGCATCTTTCCATGCATAGAAATTAAATTCAATGAAAATAACACTTTTATAATAAAAAAACATTTCTACTATGCATCTTTCCATGCATAGAAATTAAATTCAATGAAAATAACACTTTTATAATAAAAAAATTCCATTATGCATCTTTCCATGCATAGAAATTAAATTCAATGAAAGTAACACTTTTATAATTAAAAAATTTCCATTATGCATCTTTTCATGCATAGAAATTAAATTCAATAAAAATAACACTTTTATAATTAAAAATTTTCTATTATGTATCTTTCTATGCATAGAAATTAAATTTAATGAAAATAGCACTTTTATGATAAAAAATTTCCATTATGCATCTTTCCATGCATGGAAATTCAATTCAATGAAAATAACACTTTTATAATAAAAAAATTATAATATGCATCTTTCTATGCATAGAATTTAATTTTAATAATTAATATCAATGATATCCATGCATATTCATAAGTGAATATGTACATGGAGTAACTAAAAATATTTCTTTTAGAATGCACAAACGGTGGGGATTACTCTTTTAGAATAACATAAAAATAAAGTTTACTTTCCACAAAATTCAAGAAAATTTTACCATAACCTCCTTTGTATGGCTGACCATTTTTTAATTTTTAACATTCTATTTTCAATTTAAAATTAATCCCAATTTGAAGTAAAGTACTCTAATCTAATCAATTTTCACTTTCTAGTGAGTAAACAATAAGAAAAGTTTAATCAATTTGTTTGTTACACATTCTAGGATAAAGAAAGGCCGAATTCTTAACACTAGTTTGGTACCAAAACAGGACACTTGAGTGTCCTTTTTTGGGGGTTGCGAAAAAAAATCAAACTCCTAATGTAGGCTTTAAAAACCAAAATGCTTCATTGGGCATGTAGAACATAACCCTATGCTTATGTAAAAAATGCTAAACATATAAAATGCCTTTTTATTTGGAAGTACATAAGCAACAAAGTAGCATATGTCTTGAAAATGAACATTTTTCAGGATTTTTCAAGATTTTTCCAAATATGCAAGCATCATTCTCTCAAAAAAAAAATCAAATGATATCAATAGCATTTTTCCCAAGATATTTTGATAGCATACATCAGTCCAAGGAGGTATAAGTTCACCAAAAAAATCATTTTCTTTTCCTAGAATTTTTTCCAAAAAAGTTGTATAAAATCAGCAAAAGTAATGTGTATTATCAAAACTCAATCACGCCACTAAAAAACATTGTAGCCCTATCAATGAGAATGTTGATTATTGGTTTTCATGCTTGAGATGAGATAAATAAGCCATAATTTGATGTGTATGACACTAACTTAGCCTCCACTTAAGTAGGTTCTTATCGCCTAGTTCTAAAAAAACTGTAAAAAATAAAAATACAAAATTTGATCATCTTTTTTCAAAAACTAATCATAACTATGCTTGCACAAGTAGTCTACACCTATAGTTACAACAAATAATGCACTTACACAGCTTTTCCCTTTGATGAAAATCAAAATTAGGCTCATAATTAGACATTTTACGTATTAAAAACAGGTTGCGCAAAAGGCTATGTATGAGAAGAGGCCCAAAAAGTGGCTCCAAAGTTTTGGAAAATTCAAAACAAAGTAGTATTTACCCTATATAACATGGGTGCACCTCAAGTTTTACATTATTAGCTTGCATATGGAAGGAGAAAAATTCATGCTCCACCTGCATAAAAAACATCATTTCAATATTAGCGAGTCAAAAATTTATCCAATAATTATCGTTTGATGATTCCAAGATTTAGTTTACATCATGGGCTTTCCATCAAGCCAAGTTTCATGATCAAACTATGTCCCTTCTAAAAGTTATGTACAAATTACTACTATTTTGAAAACAGCAAAAATCATGCGTTTTATCAGCATGTGTCTAAGAAAATTAAAATACTGCCTTGCAAAAGCTAAGAAAAGTGCAATTTAAAAAATCTCAATTTTTTTTTGGGTCTTGAGGAACATCTGTGGATGTTAAGCATTTCAAAACTCTTAATAGATTGCCCACAAAAATTCAAGAAAAATGCTAACTTTCAGGACACTTTAGTGTCCAATTACAGAACTAGTGTTAAGGAAGAGAAGGAGGTAGCCTTTTCATCAAGGCATAACATCAGGATTCACTTTAATCAACTAAAAAAAAAGCAAAGAAATAAAAAAACCATAGATTTGAATTAAAAAGTAGAACTTTTAGCTTACATGGAGTTTTGTGAGCTTTCCCTTGGCTTGAGGGATTGAGAGTTCTACTCTTGTTTGGTTTAAGAGTGGCCACCAATTCTTTTGGAGAGGATTTATTCAAAAACAATTGAATTAACAAGTGAATTCAATGTAATTGGCTATGGGTAGGAGTAGAGTAACAGTGCATAAACACTATTAAGCTTTTACAAAGAGGGAGGCTTCTATTTATAGGAAAAAGTGAGCCTCAAACCAAGCAAATTGATTCTAGAATTTTCCAAATCAGTTTGGTCAATTTTTGACCATTTTTGGGTCAGTTCAGCTTACTTTTTGAAACTAGACTTGAAATAGGAGAGAGGAGAGATGAAATATCTCACTTAATTGATTTAAAATTGGGAAGCAATGATGAGAAAAAAGGCGCCTCCTTCCTGAGGGGGAATCCCCACATTAGGAGAAGGTTGAGGTCTATAGGGACCCTTTAAGCTGCCATATTATGATTTTAATGACTTTTTGTTAAAATGTTAAGTTTCTTTGACTTTAGATACCTTCTTATTCTTCAAATGGCTAGAAGTTTGAATTTCAAAGTTTCCTGCCAAAATTGAATTTAAAATTGAGTGGGCAAAACCATATCATGTGACATATCTATGGAAAGAGCTCAGCGAGGAGTAGATTCTGGATCTCTAATCTCCGACAAATTTTGAGCTCATATGTAGAAGTTATGGATGTCCGAAATTACAAAAACTTTTGCCCCCACTTTTTGGGAATGAAAAGTACAAAAAGGCATCTTCTGGAGAATCTTTTGACCATCTTTAATCACCCAACATTTTTGTATACATGGCATCACATGATTGGCCCTTTTCCTTAATAACCTTTTAATCACATGGCATCTTAAAGGCCCCCTATAGACCTCAACCTTCCCCTAATGCTCTGAGGTGTCAAAAATTCATTTTTTTAATGTTTCCTTTAGTCCTTAGTCCACTCTTCATCTTATGTGAGCATTTACTCATTTTTGGGGGGTTTTTCTTTATTTCTTCAATTTATCTCCTCCCTACATTTGGATTAATCTTATTGGTCCCTCAGAACCTTAATCTAATAATTTTTAAAAATCTAGACCCTTAGGCTAAGATCTTTTGAGCAAATTAAAATTTATGTCTAATGCACCTTAGGAAATTCTTTTTAAACTTCTGTTTCGGGGGAATTTATTTTAATAAGAAAGGATATTTTTACATCCAAAGATATCTAAAAAATGAGTTATCTCTCTCTAGAATATTTTCTCTCTCTAGAACAAGATCTTTTACTATTCTGAAAAGGGGATTGATTACAGGGGAAGAAACTGGACATCTTGAGGGGCTGGGGAGGAATCTTACATTCTCTCCCACTTGAAAAATGCGAGATGTCCTCATCTCCCAAACTGGGGGTAATCCCACATTAGTTCGGTTTCTTTCTCCTAGGTGGCGTCTTCAAAAGGATAGAACTTCCATTTGACTAAAAATTCTCTTAGAATTTTTGTTTGTTGAGCATATGGTTGACTAGGGTTTGCAGGTATGCTTTAGCCCTAAGGGCTACTATGTTGAGGACTTCAACAACAAATGTTTTTTGGTTGTAAAAGAAAAAAGAGTGGGTAGAATGTTTACTTTGGATGTAAGCATGCATAAGGGGAAAGCTGCTATGTTTTCATAAGATATAGGTGTTGTGGACGATATAGACATCTAGCACAAACGTATTGGTCATGTGAATGATGAGTAGTACAATTGGAGTCTATGAAAAAATTAGAAATTGCTATAGGTTTGCCAAAGTTTTAAGGTGGATGGAATAGATAAAGTATGTGAAGCATATCAGTTTGACAAGCAAACAAAGCATGTTTAATTTCCACATGACAAGAAGCAATCTGAAGATTTCCTTGAGGAACACTCTGGCCACATCCACTGTAGTGTAGGTTTCTTTTACTGCAATCAGATGGGCAACTTTGGTTAGTCTATCAACTACCACGAAGATGGAGTTGTAACTTGATTGCACTGAAGGTAGTCCAATAATAAAATCCATACTGATACATTCCCACTTCATCTGGGGGATGTCTAATGGATGTAACTTCCTAGGCATTTTTTCTGTCTTTGCTGCTTTGACTTTTTGACAAATCAAGCATTGACATACATGATTAAGTATATCCTTTTTTAGTCCAAGCCAAAAGAAGCTTTTCATTACAGACATGTAGGTCTTGATGAAACCTAGATGTCCTGCAATAAGGCTGTCATGGGCTTCATTCAGAATTTGACCCTTAGTTCCCTCATCATTGGGAATGCATAGCCTACTATTGTAATACATAAATCCTTAATCCAAGCTATACCCTTGAACTTGGTTCAACTCTTGAGGAGTTTTTCTTTCGTGCATAAGTAGGGTAGCAATAGGGCCAAAGAATCTATCCTATAGGATCTTCTCTCTTACTTCATTAATCAATGGATTTGACACCACTGTGATTGCAAGCAAGGAGGTTTTTTTGCTAAGGGCATTTGCTACCACATTTTCTTTGCCTGAGCGGTACTTGATTTCAAAATCAAATTCCTACAAGGTCTGCATCCACCTTCTTTGGCACATGTTGAGATCCTTTTGAGTGAAGATCCAAGCTCTAATGATCTGTCATCAAAGTGAATCTTTGACCTAGTAGGTAATGTCTCCACAACTTCAAGGTATATACTACTGAAAGTAGCTCCAGGTCATGGACAGCATAATTTCTCTCATGTGTTTTGAGTTTTCGGGATTCATAGGCCACTGCATGACCTTCCTACATGAGTGCACCTCCTAGGGCAAAACCACTGGCATCAGCAGTTCCTACCTCAAAGGGTAGAGAGAAATCTGGCAATTTCAGAACAGGATTGGTTACCAAGGTAGTCTTCAGCTTATCAAAAGCGCTTTGACACCTGGAAGACCATTGGAACGGGATATTCTTCTTGAGAAGATTAGTTCGAGGGGAAGCCATGAGAGCATACTTAGGTATAAAAGTTCTATACCAACCAGTTAATCCCAAGAATCCTCTAACTTCTTTCACTATCTTTGGTTCAGGCCAATCTATGACTGCTTGGACTTTTGCAGAATATAGAGAAATTCCATCTTTGGATACCAGAAAGCCCAAGTATTCAACATGGTTGATAGAGAAAGTGCATTTGCTCTTTTTGCAAAGAGTTGGTGCTTCCTTAGAATCTCAAGAGCTTTTCGGACGTGAGCTTCATGGTCAGCTGCATTCTTTGAGTAAATCAGAATATCATCAAAGAAAACAAGAACAAAATCATCCAAGTATTCTCTGAGAATGTTCTGCATTAGGCGATTGAATGTAGCTGGGGCATTTGTCAATCCAAATGGCATGAATGTAAATTCATAGTGCCCATAGCGAGTATTGATGGTGGCTGTCTTCGGGATATCTTGCTCATTAGTCCTGATCTGGTAGTAATACCGTGATTTGAGATCTATCTTTGTGAAGATCTGGGATCCATTTGGCCTGTCACACGAAGCTCATCAATTCTGGGATAGGATACTTATTCTTAACTGTCACGTGATTGAGACCTCTGCAATCCACACAGAGTCTTAGCGTTCTATCCTTCTTTTTCTGAAAGAGAACTGGCGCTCCCCAAGGTGAAACACTGGGTCTTCCAAACCCTTGTTCTAACAGCTACCTAAGCTGTTCCTTGAGTTAAATGGCTTCAAGGATTGGCATTTTGTACATGCACTAGGCTACTGGCTGAGCTCCGGGGGTCAATTCTATCACATGATCTACTTCTCGAATTGGAGGCATCTTTGCTAGCTCCGCTGAGAATAAATCATCATACTCACTTAACCATTCTGGTTCTTTAGCCTTTAATTTTGTGTCTACTAGATTCATTTTCACAACATAAATGAGCTGCTTCTTTCTAAGTCCTTTTAATAACTTAGAAGCTTTTACTAATTGCAGATCTGGGGATCCGAAAACTCCAGTTCCTTAAACTTTATTCCCATGAAGGTCACAGAAGGAAATGGTTCCATTGTGACAGTGACTGTCAGCTTGATTTGAGTGGAGCCAATCCATTCCAAGGATTCCGTCTCAAAAACTCCCAAAGGTAGGACTTTGAATTGACAGTCAATTATATTCCCATCTAGATTAAATTGAATACGATCTGTCTCATAGGTGAGTGAAAAGGATCGTCCCACTGGCCAATTAAACTTGCATAGGTTTCCCTGATTTCTGTTCTAAGACTAGCTTACGCAAGCTTGAATCAATCAAAAGTTTGAATGACTTACCCTTATACTAGCTAGAGTATGGATGACAAAGAATTGACGATTTGGCCCTTGGTTTTCAATTGCCGCATAAATCTGACCTCTTTCCTCTTCCACTACTTTTGCTATTCTAACTGCTCTGGTTGCCGCAGATTGGGGCGGAACTCTTTCTCTTTGGTTACCCCAATTTTGGGAGGGAGTTCTGAGATTACACAGAGGCAGATGGCTAAGCTGGATTCCTCTTGGGATTGCCTTGATTTTGTTGATACTGATACGAAGGTGCTGGTCTCTGCATTCTAGGTCCTTCACTTCCCTGTCCTCTTGACATGGCAGGAGTCGGGCAGTCTTTAAGCTAGTGACCAAAATCCTGACATCCAAAACATCTGTTCTCATTTCTAAGTTCATCCCTCTAAGTCCTTGAAAGAGGTGGGGCTCCTGAGAAAGTGTTCTGAGGGAAGGGTCTTCCTTCACTTCTGAATCTACCAGCATCTTGATTCTCATTTGGGACTTGCTACCTCTTTGGGGGTGGAAAGTTTGAAGTACTTCCCAGGGTTTGGAACCTTTTAAAGTTTGAGGGTGCAGGCTTTGGCGGGACATTGACAACAAATGCCTTGGCAAAGTCCTTTGCCACTCTAACAGCTTCCGCCATTGAGACTGGTTTGGCATTTTTCACTAAAGAGTCCAGTGGCTCATTCATTCCTCGAATGAATCTGGCCATCAGCTTCTCTTCATCCAAAAGTGAAGAATATTTGAGGAGAAGGAAAAATTCCTGATGGTATTCTTCAATTGTCCGGCTATCGTGCTTCAATCCCAAGAACTCATTCATTTTGGTTTCCAGGAAGCCTATAGGACAGAACATCTTCCTGAGGTATGCTTTAAGATTTGACCAGGTCTGGGTATTTCGGTCAAGACGGTTTGTCTCGCAATGGTTCCTCCATGCGACCTTGGCCATTTCCATAATTTTTAATCTGGCGAGAGCCATCTTGCTCTTCTCATTATAATCGGTTACATCAAAGTACTCTTCCATTGCCTCAATCCATTTTTCCATTGTTTCTCCTAAACTGTTCCCCTTCACCCTTGAATGGACCAGGTTGGGATCGGTGCAAGGCTTTATAAACCTCCAGATCTAACTCTTCATCATCGGTGTAAGAGGATCCGGTTGCCTAGCACGGGCCACGTGCCTCATGATTCTGACAAAATGAGATTTTTGTCAACTTAACTTTGTCAACTTAACTTTGTCATCAAATTTATGACTATTTAATATTTTTGAGATTTATCTCTTAAACAATTAAATATTCCATCATAATTCTTGAAAACAAGATTCACTCTGATAATTTTGTTAACCAATATTCACAACCACGAAATCAATTTGGAATCTTTTGCAAAACATCATTTATTATCAAAAGTTTTTGATATATACATAGAATGTCTCGGCTCCAAAAGTCACCGGCCTCAATTGCATACGCATAAAAAGGCGATACTATGATGGAGACATGCTATGATATACGTGATTCATCATTGATAAGGGTGCTGTAATTCTACTTCTAGGAATAAAGCGGCTTAGAAGTGTAAAAATTTGGCAAGAATTTTTAAAATTCTGGGGCGAATGATTAAAGAGTTGGACATAATAAATAACTCCTAGCCTTATCAAGATCATGGCTAGTGAGATATTCTGCCTGAGTCTTTGAAGCTGATTGGTATTGACGTTAATACATCACCCTCCACCAGAGAACCACATGTGCTGACGTCGCTCTACTGGATCAGGGAAGTATAGTTCCTCAAAGTGACGAGCGAGCCTCACTCTGCTTTCTCAGGTTGTAGCAAAGTCGACGAGATTTTTGAAGACAAAGGCGATCATATCCTGACTCTGGGAAAGTCCAGGAATGCTAGACAGATTTGGGGTATCCATCTAAAAATCCAATTCAATTTATGAGTTTTTAATTTATGAATTCATCTCAAACATAATCTTAGTAAGTGAAAACATTTTTTTCGCAGATTTACTTTAAAAATTTTGGCATTTTTTATTGCTATTTCATAAGTTTACAATAGCGCTCTGATACCAGCTATGAGATCCCACTGTCCCCTCTGCACACCGGAATCCTGATTGACTTCCTCTTGCGCACGATAGGGTTTCCCACTCGGGGCCTCGCCCTCGAATGTCCGAACATAAGACTAATCTCGTGGTCATTCCGAAATCGAAACCGAGAAAATTTTCCTTGCTTGAAAAAACAAGGACGATTCCACCTTTTTTATTTCCTTAATGAATTTTCTAACGGGGTCAAGAGACTAAACTAACCTTCACCGCAAAAAACCAGATAGAAGGAAAACTATTACAGACTTAACATGAAGAAATCAACACTTTTTTCCTAACTAAAATTCAGGGACAGCCGCCGTTGATCTATTCATTTGAGAAGTCTTCGGGTTATTATTTAACTATTCAAGTTCTAAGCATATTCCTATTATTCAATTTCATTATTAACACTAGTTTTGTAATTGGACACTTAAGTGTCCTGAGGACACTAAAGTGTCCTGAAAAGTTAGCATTTTTCTTGAATTTTTGTGGGCAATCTATTAAGAGTTTTATAAATGCTTAACATCCACAGATGTTCCTCAAGACCCAAAAAATCCTTGAGATTTTTTAAATTGCACTTTTCTTAGCTTTTGCAAGGCAATATTTTAATTTTCTTAGACACATGCTGATAAAACGCATGATTTTTGCTGTTTTCAAAATAGTAGTAATTTGGACATAACTTTTAGAAGGGACATAGTTTGATCATGAAACTTGGCTTGATGTAAAGCCCATGATGTAAACTAAATCCTGAAATCATCAAATGACAATTATTGGATAAATTTTTGGCTCGCTAATATTGAAATGACGTTTTTTATATAGGTGGAGCATGAATTTTTCTCCTTCTATATGCAAGCTAATAATGTAAAACTTGACGTGCACCCATGTTATATAGGGTAAATACTACTTTGTTTTGAATTTTCCAAAACTTTAGAGCCACTTTTTGGGCCTCTTCCCATACATGACCTTTTGCGCAACCTGTTTTTAATACATAAAATGTCTAATTATGAGCCTAATTTTGATTTTCATCAAAGGGGAAAGCTGTGTAAGTGCATTATTTGTTTTAACTATAGGTGAAGACTACTTGTGCAAGCATAGTTATGATTAGTTTTTGATAAAAGATGATCAAATTTTACATTTTTATTTTTTACAGTTTCTTTAGAACTAGGCGATAAGAACCTACTTAAGTGGAGGCTACGTTAGTGTCATACACATCAAATTATGGCTTATTTATCTCATCTCAAGCATGAAAACCAATAATCAACATTCTCATTGATAGGGCTACATTATTTTTTAGTGGCGTGATTGAGTTTTGATAATACACATTACTTTTGCTGATTTTATGCAACTTTTTTGGGAAAAATTCTAGGAAAGGAAAATGATTTTTTTGGTGAACTTCAACCTCCTTGGACTGATGTATGCTATCAAAATATCTTGGAAAAAATGATATTGATATCATTGGATTTTTTTTTTAGAGAATGATGCTTGCATATTTGTAAAAATCCTGAAAAATGTTCATTTTCAAGACATATGCTACTTTGTTGCTTATGTACTTTCAAATAAAAAGGCATTTTATATGTTTAGCATTTTTTACATAAGCATAGGGTTATGTTCTACATGCCCAATGAAGCATTTTGGTTTTTAAAGCCTACATTAGGAGTTTGATTTTTTTTTGCAACCCCCAAAAAAGGACACTTAAGTGTCCTGTTTTGGTACCAAACTAGTGTTAAAACTCTACAGCCCGCCGCCCATGGGTTAGCCACTGCCCAACCACTGGAATTGGTAGAACCAGACGATTACTCACCCACCCATAATTGAATGCCTTTCTTAACTTTCGCTTTCGAATAGAAAACGCACACACTCCTCTTTAAAACTTTAACTTATAAAACAATCCATTGACAAAACAATTATGGTTTACAAACATCATAACTCAAAAATTCCATCCAGTCCTTGTTTCTTAAAAAAAACACAGTATGACTTTGGGCTCTCCGTTAAGACCACCTGGTCAGCATGAGATCCAGACAGATTACAATAATCATTGGTCCATCATATAAATCTTCCACGACATATTCATGGGTGTCCTAGGCACCGCGAGCTCGTGCATCGCCTGGTCAGAACCTCCAGGATCCTTCTTAGGTGTCCTGGCACTTCACTCAGGTACCGCTTCGTCGGCCCTTGTCCATTGTACCAGAAGCGCACCATTTTAACCATTTCAAAGCTGGTCAAGGCTTTGCCGCGTGAGCTGTCCTTTGAACACTCCCTACCAGTTGTTGCAACCGAACTTCCCTTAGAAAAAACACATACCAAATGCTCCCTCCAGCATTCTCACGTAAGATAGTCCTTTAAGAAAATAGGGTTTCTATGCAAGTTTTCAGTTTCATTTTCTTTTGAATATAATGAGTATATCTTAATTCAGTATCCCCAAAACCTCATAATCGTAATACTGAATCTCAAAACACAATTCCTCAAATTTTGTAACCTTGATCCTCATATCAATTCAAAGGGTCTCAACTTAGTTTCAGATTTGGTGGAAGATTTGACTATATTTTCTTGAACTGGTCACATCTTCTTTCCTCGAAATTGATGAAAGAGTTTGGTCTTGGTCATAGTCTGATTTAGGGTTCGAGTCTGATAAGGTTTTTCCTGAACTATCTTTCTCAAAAAGGCGAGTGATATTTTAGCTACTATTTTACTGAATTTCATTTCATTGAATATTCACTTAATTGATTTCTAAATTAATCATGAAGTTAGATGAAGAATAAATTCATCATTTATCTGAATATTTCAACTTCAATAGATTTCCTGAATTTTCTCTTTACAATCCGAGTGAATATAAAATGATAAAGATTTCTCTCTTAGAGTATTTACTTATTCATTTATCAAATACTCGTAGAAATTAAACATAGAATTAAAGAGAAATCTAATTTTGATATAAAAATTCTTTATGCATCTATTTATGCATAAAATCCAACTTCAATGGAAATAACACTTTTATTTAAAAAAATACTTTTAAACCTCTATTTATGCATAAAATCAATTAAATAGGAATAACACTTTTAAAATAAAAAGAATTTCTTTATGCATCTTTTTAGCCATAGAAATTAAATTTAATGAAAATAACACTTTTATAAAAAAAATCCATTATGCATCTTTCCATGCATAGAAATTAAATTCAATGAAAATAACACTTTTATAATAAGAACATTTCTAATTATGCATCTTTCCATGCATAGAAATTAAATTCAATGAAAATAACACTTTTATAATTAAAAAAAATCAATTATGCATCTTACCATGCATAGAATATAAACTCAATGAAAATAACACTTTTATAATTTTAAAAAAAATTACTATGCATCTTTCCATGCATAGAAGTTAAATTCAATGAAAATAACACTTTTATAATTTAAAAATGCCATTATGCATCTTTCCATGCATAGAAATTAAATTATTAAATTCAATAAAAATAACAGTTATAATAAAAAAATTTCCATTTTACATCTTTCCATGCATAGAATCTAAATTCACTGAAAATAACACTTTTATATTTAAAAAAATTCTATTATGCATCTTTCCATGCATAGAAATTAAATTTAATGAAAATAGCACTTTTATAATAAAAATTTTTCATTATGCGTCTTTCCATGCATAGAAATTCAATTCAATGAAAATAACACTTTTATAATAAAAAATTATAATATGCATCTTTCTATGCATAGAACTTAATTTCAATAATTAATATCAATGATATCCATGCATATTCATAAGTGAATATGTACATGGAGTAAATAAAAATATGTCTTTTAGAATGCACAAATGGTGGGGATTACTGTTTTAGAATAACATAAAAATTAACTTTATTTTCCACCAAATTCAAGAAAATTTTACCATAATCTCCTTTGTATGGCTGACCATTTTTAAAATTTTTACATTCTATTTTTAATTTAAAAATAATCCCAATTTGAAGTAAAGTACTCTAATCTAGTCAATTTTCACTTTCTAGTGAAGAGAACAATAAGAAAAGTTTAATCAATTTATTTGTTACACATTGCTGAATTCTTAATAAGGAAGAGAAGGGGGTAGCCTTTTCATCAAGGCATAATATCAGGATTCACTTTAATCAACTAAAAAAAAAGCAAAGAAATCAAAAAACCATGGATTTGAATTAAAAAGCAGAATTTTTAGCTTACTTGGAGTTTTGTGAGCTTTCCTTTGGCTTGAGGGATTGAGGGTTCTACTCTTGTTTGGATCAAAAGTGGCCACCAATTCTTTTGGAGAGGATTTAGTAAAAAATAATTGAATTATCAAGTGAATTCAATGTAATTGGCTCTGGGTAGGAGTAGAGTAACAGTGCATAAACACTATTAAGCTTTTACAAAGGGGGAGGCTTCTATTTATAGGAAAAAGTGAGCCTCAAACCAAGCACACTGATTCTAGAATTTTTTAGATCAGTTTGGTCAATTTTTGACCATTTTTGGGTCAGTTCAGCAGCTTACTTTTTGGAGCTAGACTTGAAATAGGAGAGAGGAGAGATGAAATATTTCACTTAATTGATTTAAAATTGGAAAGCAATGATGAGAAAAAAGGCACCATAGCTTCGGTGCAATTACTGATAATATTTAATTTTCTATTTGAATTGAAAACTTGCAATGAAAATATGATAGAAACTCCTCTTTTAGACTTAAAATTAAATTATGCATACTTAGCATGATTATAGCCATAATTATAAGCATAATTATGATTATTTCTCTTACTTAAACTAAAATAATCATTCTTAATTTCTAAAATTGTTAGTATAATCCTCTTTTAATTTAGAATGAGTTAATGTGATTTTTCCTACTCATAATCAAGCTAAAAAGACTTAACCATAATTTTTACTAAATTAAAATCATGAAAATATTAATTCTCATTCTCTAGTTCATCAAGCCTAGAGTTTAGATTGAAACAAAAGGGATTATCATTGAAAAATCATCCTTTTACTAAGGATCTAGCCATAAAGATGATTAATCTTTTCAAGAGAGAGATTTTCTTAAAGAAAACATTATAATTAAGCATAAAGATCAACATAATTCTAATTGGACATTATGAATCTTTTGAAATCTTGATTTGAAGAAAGAACCATTACTTTGAAAGCTTCTCAAGCTTGAGAGGGGTTGAGAAGAAGAAAGTCATTGAGATAATTAAAAAAAACCATTAAAATAGGATTACCTTTGAATAAGGCTTGATTCTTTGGCTAGAAGTGAAGCCCCCAAGCAAGTCCTTGGGCACCAAGAGAGAGAAAGAGAGAGAGAGAGAGAGAGAGAGAGAGAGAGAGAGAGAGAGAGATCTCCAAGAGAGGTTGGAGGAGAGAGAAGCTCCAAAGCTCCCAAGAGAAGAGGCAAAATAAAGGATAATAGAAATATACTAATTTTGAGCATAATACTGGCATGGTATAGCTCAAAGATGAAAATACAAAGGAATGAGGGTCTACTTATAGGTGAGGGATGCCACTAACCAGGTCCAACTGGATTCTAGAGCATTCCAGCTTCATTTTGACCCAATTTGGACAAGATTTGGGTCAGTTTGGCTCCCTTTTTGATCCAGTTTGCTCGAGGAGAGAGAAGAGATAAAAATATCATATTTTTTTGAATTAAAAAACCCAAACAGTTATGAAGAAAAAGGTGCCTACCTCAAGTGTTTTCCTATCCTTACCAACAAGGTGTCAAAAATGCATCATTTCATCAAAATATCTCATTTTTTTTTACTAATACACCTTACTTTTTAACTAATAAACCTTGTTCTCAGTCAACTCTTCATCTTCTGTAAGCATTTACTCATTTTTGGATATTTTCTTTTATTCTTTGCATTTATCTCATCCCAACACTTGGATTAATCCTATTGGCCCATTGGAACCTTAATTGGACCATAATCTTTTTTTTTTAATGTGGACCCTTAGGCTAAGGTCCCTTATACACATTTTTAATTAATTCCTAATGCACATTGGAAAGTTCATTTTGAAGTTCAATTTTAGGGGAATCCATTTTAGACATTAGGAGAATTTTTGTATCCAAATATATCTCAATTTTGAATTATCTCTCTCTAGATATTTTCTCTCTCTAGGTTAAAACAGGGTAAAACAAGATCTTTTTCTATTTATGAGGGGGAGAATGATTACAAGAGACATAAGGGAAGGTTCTTACACCTTTACATCTCAAAAGATGGAGGGAGGAATCTTACATCGATCCCCCCTAGCACGTCTACTACTCCCCAGACTCCCTACTACGTCATCCTCATGGGGAAGACAGACAAGAGAGAGCGAGGGTGGATCGAGTTGAGGAAGGTGGTGTAGGCTCATAACAACCATATCATGATCGGCCTGCACCACTCGACCCCACGCCTATTAAAGGTGTGGTCTTCCCCGACTGGCTAAGTGGGGTAGATTGACCCCATGGCATCGATTGGCCAAGTGGGGTTTGCCTCCATGGCATCGATTGGCCCGATTGTAAGCCCGCCTCCATATAAGATTAAAAAATAAGACTTATAGAATGCATAAAAGATTACCCCTTTGTGTATGTGAAAAAGTGTGATGGATCATTCATTTATAATAGATAGCAGATTTGCCACATCAGGGTCTTGTGAGGGGTCGATCGACATTGCCTATACATACATGCATAAGGCAACAAAACACGATTGCTCTAACAAAATCCATGCTTAAAGTTTATTCAAAAAATACAACATGTGATATTAGAACATTGTTAAGACCTCCTACAATACTGCTTTGATAAGTAAGGTGGACAGTGTCCCTTTCGAGATGGTAGCTTCTGAGGACTTTCCACATGCTCTTGACTATTAAAGCCAAAGGCAACTCCTCTCTTACAAGAGAAGGATAGTGAGAAGATCGAGGGCTCCCCCTCAACTATAACCACCTAATCATAGATAACCACTCCTAACTTGATATAAACAGCATTCTAGATGGCATATAACAATGCCCCATATCTCTATAACTTAATGTACTATATATGGTTAGGGCTTAGAGAAACATGCAAAAAAATTCTACATTTCTTTGTTGTCTAGAGTCAAGATGGTTGTTGTAGACATGGAAAGAGAAAAATATATCACCCAGATAATCTAGGGGTTGAGTCTATGTTCAAGCCTTTGCCAAAAATAGGAAAGGCTTTTGAATGTGACGCACGAAGAACAATCCTAATTGATGAATATTCACCATATATGCTTCCATAAGTTTACTGTCAAATTATATTTTTTCTTCTTCTTTTGATGTGGACAAAGGTGATAATGTTACGATGGATGAGTTGCTACCCTACATTGAATGACTTGATGAGGCTAGTGATGTGTGCATCATGATTGAATCTAGTCGATATGTAGACATTTCAGTATGTGAAGGTCATGGCTTGTATCATTTGGTTGAGAAAGTGGTATGTGAATGGGAAGATCAAAACCAAAAACGGTCAAGTATGAGGTTCAATATGAGAAAACTTCCTATAGCAAGTGTGCTTGAGGAGAATCATGAAGACGATGACACAAATTTATAAGGTGTAAGCTCTTACATAAAAAATGATCCTTGTTATAGATTCAACTTAATCCTTCACAAATACAAATGTTGAGGGTGAAGGCTCCCAATATAGTTAAGCTGAAGCATGTGGAAGCTATATTACTTGCTCAACGGCTAGGATACAAAGG
This sequence comes from Cibotium barometz, assembly GCF_041138505.1. NCBI lineage: Eukaryota > Viridiplantae > Streptophyta > Polypodiopsida > Cyatheales > Cibotiaceae > Cibotium > Cibotium barometz. The sequence goes on along the minus strand of NC_141076.1, from coordinate 19,505,731 downwards.
TTCCACAAGCAAGCCACATGTTGCTAAGACCTTGTTACATCAACTTCAAAGAGCATATGACTTATTTTAATGCATTGAAGGTACACCTAAATAATATAATACTAGTCAACATTAGTGGTAATAGTTTTTTAGTATTTTTTTGCATTGTTTCACTTGTAATAGTTATTATTTTGCTTAGGCGAAGACATCAATAGTTCGAGACAAGATGGCAATGTAGCTGTTGGAAAAGTACAAATATGAAACCAAATGTTTGCTATACCTTTGCCCAAAGTTACCTCCTTGGGGTAAAGCAAGAAGCAATGTAGATGGCAATGAATATGGTCACATATGTATTGAAATTGTAACTAGCATTTTTGCTGGGGATGAGCTATGCATAGACTATGTGTTTGATTGAAAACCTTGTACTTATAACCTTTGTTCATGGCCTAAGGGCATTGTACTTATTACCATTTCTTGACATAGATCTCACATTTTGAAACGTACATTATTCTTGTGCTGACCATGTTTCTTTTAACATTGAGGATGTACATTTGAGTTTTAAAGTGAAAGTGGATGTGTAAATATGGTTTAGTTATTTTCTCTAGTTGAAACGTGGATTCTCACAATCTTGATGACATTGAGCATACTCTTTCAAAGAAGCAAGATATGAGATTGTTTATTATGGAATAGAGTGTGGACATTTCTCTCTCTCTCGTATATCAATAATTAAATACATAGTATAAATATCCAAAAAATAATTGCATGAAACGGTGGCCTTCCAGTTGCCCCGGTTGGACTCCTTCTCCTTCGCTCAGGCCACCGGCAAAGACCGGCACTACGAATGGTCGGCGGGTGCTGGTGGGCTTGAAGAAAACGCTGGTGTTTTACATGGGCCGCCCGCCCGGGTCACGCACGAGTACACGAAGCTCGACAATCACGTGAAGGTAACATTCATAATTGGATTGCACACAATCATACGAATATTAATTCCAAAGTTCGCATTGCCTAGCACGACATCAGTTCACTTCAATCTTCACATGTAGTTAAAGTGTAAGATTCGCGGAATCTCTAGCAAAAAAACACAAGTGTAGGGAGTCCCATATTTTCTTTTCTTTCTTTCTTTCTTTCTTTTTTTTTCTTCCTTTTTCCAGGGGCGGGGTATCACTTCCTGCAGCCAGCCGCTCGAATCTGGAGCCCTAGATGCACACACTCACACACCCAAGTACCACAACAGGGGGTACCTCCCTTTGCAAACAATGGTCAATATTGTAGCACCAAATAGTTATTGGGAGACGGGCCCCAAGAGTAATCCACTCGGTCAGCAATGGAGAGAACACCCTACACACATTTCTTAGGTAACCATGTGAAGGACATGAAGTTGCCAAGATGAATGGTCCACATCCGAGATCCAGAACGATGAAGCTTCTTTGAGGCACCAACTTTGCACTGTTATCATCGAAGATTCGTCGAGATGTTGATGGAGAAGCACTGGTTGAATCTATCGAAGACAGTGGATGTGTGGGTATGAATCAACATCAAGCACAAGAATCCCCTAGCATAACTACGTTGCTTACGAGGGGTAGAAGCTAAGCTGGGGGCTTAGATGTCCCCAAGAGGTCTTGAACCTAGGACCTCCCGTAGGAATTCTTGAGTCTTAACCACTAGGCTATTGCCTTGGGGACCCCATAGTTTCTTTTCTACGGGTGTCATGCTCGTTTCTGAGCATTTTGGCTATAAAATACTTGTAAAAATATAAAATGGCTGTCCATAATTACTCTAAAATACAAAATAAAAACTTACTAATTTTACCAAACCCATCAATTTTAAAGGGCAAGGGCGCCTGTCAAAAATCAAGCCTACTAGGGACTACATTTTGTAGATTCTATGCTTTCTAGGATTTTAATAGAAAATAATACCTTCATTTTTCCTTTTGTTATGTCAACTTCCTTTGCACATGTCATCGATTCACCAAAATCTCAAACCAATTATTCTAATGCATAAGGCCAAAATCTCCTAAAATCCCCTTTAGAGCATCTACCACAATAATGTGTTCTATGTTTGAAGAAGCCAAGACAGAGCACCCTTTAGTGTTCTTGCAATGCATGTCAATACCTCAACTCCCAAGTAAATGGACGCTTCCAATTCTAGGAATCACTTTAACATGTTACTTTTGCTTTGGTTTTATGCAAAATTAATAAAGATGTTTTTGGCACGTGAGGTTTGCCTTATTACGGTCAAATCTAACTTAATATTTTGAATCCCATAAAGGCATTACAAGTTGTAATGGTCTAATCGAGCCTCTAATGATATTACAGGCTAACGAATGGGTTCTTCGTAAGGTGTTTTTGAAGAGTGCTAGAGTACAAAAGGTGTCATCACCTCAAATGCACGAGAAATTCTTCAATTGTAGCCATAGTCATGACTTCAACTTGCCCACCCTTTTTGATGATGCACAAGTCTTAACTACGCCTTCATCTTCACACAAAAATACTCTTCCCACTAGCTTTACAATTTCTTCTTCTCTTGAGGGCATATTGACCTCTCCTTAGCTCAAATAGAGCATACATTACATCAAATGCTTTATGCATAAAAATATTACATAGCCCACATAGAGCATACATAGCTCACATATGCATATATATGCTAGCTCACATATGCATACATAGCTTATATAAAGCACGTGTATTCTCTATGCATGCTTTACACATAAACATATATATACATAGCTCATACTACATAAGCTTAATACATAAGTTAATGCAATATTGCTTTATGCATAAGCTTATGCATAAAGTATTATTGCATTAACTTATGTATTATGAGCTATGTGTATGCTCTATGTATGCTCTACGCATAAACATATACATATATAGCTCATAACGCATAAGTGTAATACATTAACCATATGCTTAATGCATTATTGTAGAATGTATTAAGAATTAATGTACTACAATAGAATGAGGATTTAGTAGTGAAAATAGTAGCGCTTTTATTACTAGAAGGGTATGGACATGTCGGGCCTATTTTGTTGCTAAAAAAGCTGCTATTTTTGTTGCAAAATGGGTTCGCTGCTCAGTAACAAAAATAGCAGTGATATTTCGCTGTGCTCTGCAACGTAGTAACGTTGTTGGGAAGTGATATTTCATTGTGTAGTAGTGATATTGCTATATGCATTACTGAGCAATGAATGTACTATATAGTAAAAACAAGCTGGGGGGCAGACTGGGGAGTTTGCACATGACTTCCCAGTTTGCCTAACTCTTTTTTTTCTAATGTAGAAACTATAAAACTAACACAACTTCATGTCCTACTCATCGTTTATGGACAAGTGTAATGTAAAACTTGACAAAGATTTTAAAAAAGGACAATTGCAATTCATGGTTTTAGGAATATTAAAATTCAATTACACTATTTGGCAGAATTATGTAAGTGTATGATTCCAAAAAGCTCATCTACAAGTTTCCTCGAAAAAACTGACGAAAGAGTTTGGTCTTGGTCATAGTCTGATTCAAGGTTCGAGTCGGATAAGATTTTTCCTCAACTATCTTTCTCGAAAAGGTTTGATAACTCAGTTACTATTTTACTGAATTTCTTTCTTTGAATATTCACTTAACTGATTTCTAAATCAGTTATGAATTCCAATGAGGAAAAAATGAATCATTTATCTCAATATTTCGATCTCGATAGATTTCTTGAATTTTCTTTTTACAATCTGTGTGAATATAAAACGATAGAAATTTCTCTCTTAGAGTATTTAATTACTCATTTATTAAATACTCATAGAATTTAAACATAGAATTTAAGAGAATTCTAATTTTGATATAAAAATTCTTTATGCATCTATTTATGCATAAAAATCAGCTTCAATAGGAATAACACTTTTATAAAAAAATCCTTTTATGCATCTATGTATGCATAAAATCAAATTTAATAGGAATAATATTTTTAAAATAAAAAAATTCTTTATGCATCTATTTATGCATAAAAATCAATTTTTATAAGAATAACACTTTTATAATTAAAAAAAATTCACTGATGTATCTTTCTATGCATAAAAATCAAATTTAATAAGAATAACACTTTTTAATAAAAAAAATTTCTTTATGCATCTTTCTATGCATAAAAATCAAATTTAATAAGAATAACACTTTTGTAATAAAAAATTTCCTTTATGCATCTTTCTATGCATAGAAATCAAATTTAATAAGAATAACACTTTTGTTTAAAAAAAATTCCTTTATGCATCTTTCTATGCATAAAAATCAAATTTAATAAGAATAACACTTTTGTAATTTAAAAAAAATTCCTTTATGCATCTTTCTATGCATAGAAATCAAATTTAATAAGAATAACACTTTTATAATTCAAAAAATCCATTATGCATCTTTCTATGCATAGAAATCAAATTTAATAAGAATAACACTTTTATAATAAAAAAATTTCCTTTATGCATCTTTCTATGCATAAAAATCAAATTTAATAAGAATAACACTTTTGTAATAAAAAAATTCCTTTATGCATCTTTCTATGCATAGAAATCAAATTTAATAAGAATAACACTTTTGTAATTAAAAAAATTCCTTTATGCATCTTTCAATGCATAAAAATCAAATTTAATAAGAATAACACTTTTATAATAAAATAATTCCTTTATGCATCTTTTTATGCATAAAAATCAAATTTAATAAGAATAACACTTTTGTAATTAAAAAATTCCTCTATGCATCTTTCTATGCATAGAAATCAAATTTAATAAGAATAACACTTTTGTAATTAAGAAAATTCCTTTATGCATCTTTCTATGCATAGAAATCAAATTTAATAAGAATAACACTTTTATAATAAAAAAATTCCATTATGCATCTTCCTATGCATAGAAATCAAATTTAATAAGAATAACACTTTTGTAATAAAAAAAATCCTTTATGCATCTTTCTATGCATAAAAATCAAATTTAATAATTAATATGAGTAATATCCATGCATATTCATAGGTTAATATGTACATGGAGTAATTAGAATATTTCTTTTAGATGCAAAAATGGTGGGAATTACTCTTTTGGAATAACTTAAAAATAAACTTTCTTTTTCTCAAAATTATAGAAAATTTTACCATAACCTGACCATTTCTTATTTTTATCTTTCTTCTCTTAACTTAATTAACCCAATTTAGAATTATAGAACTCTAGTCTACACAATTTTCTAAATTCAAGAGAGTAAACAATAAGAAGAGTTTAATTAATCACTTAGTCAATCTTTCTAGGATTAAGAAAGGTTAGAATGTAAAGAAGAGAAGGGGGTGGCCTTTTCATCAAAGGCATAGCATTTGAATTTAATTCAATCATCTGCAAAACATAAAAATCAAGAAAACCATAGATTTTTCATTAAAATTCATAAATAAAGTAAGAAAATTAGCTTACATGGAGCTTGTAAGATCTCCTTTGGCTTGAGGGATTGAGGGTTCTACTCTTGTTTGAAGCAATAGTAGCCACCAATTCACTTTGGAGAGGATTAGGCCAAAAACAATTGAATTATTAAAAAATTCAATGTAGATGGCTCAGGGGACAGGAGTAGAGTAACAGTGCATAAACACCATTAAGCTTTTACAAAGGGAGAGGCTTCTATTTATAGGAAAAAGTGAGTCTCTAACCAAGCAAACTGGTTCTAGAATTTTCTAGATCAGTTTGGTCAATTTTTGACCATTTTTGGGTCGTCAGTTTAGCTTACTTTTTGGATCTAGTTTTGAAATAGGAGAGAGGAGAGATGAAAATATCTAATTTTATTGATTAAAAATTGAGGGAATGATGAGAAAAAGGTGCCTACTTCATGAGGAGAGATCCCCACACCGAGGTGTCAAAAATGTATCATTTCCTCTAAATATCTCATTTTTAAACTAATATCTCTTAATTTTTATCTAATAAACCTTGTACTCGATCAACTCTTCATCTTATGTGAGCATTTACTCATTTTTGGGTATTTTCTTTTATTCTTTGGATTTATCTCATCCCAACAAACTTGAATTAATCCTATTGGCCCATAGGAACCTTAATTGGACCATAATCCAAAAATTTCTGAAAATCTAGACCCTTAGGCTAAGGTCCTTTATACCTATTTTCAATTAATTCCAATTGCACATTGGAAAGTTCTTTTTAAATTTTTGTTTCAGGGGAAACCATTTAAGACACTAGGAGGATTTTTATATCCAAAAATATCTCAATTTTAAATTACCTCCCTCTAGACATTTTCTCTCTATAGGCCAAAACAGGGTAAAACAAGATCTTTCTTTTATTTCAGAGAGGGGAATAAGTATAATATCAGAAGGGAAGGTTCTTACACCTGTACACCTCAAAAGCTAGAGGGAGGAATCTTACGATAGGTGATAAAGAAAAAGAGTAGACATACCTTACTTGACCCTGAGGAGGATAGGGTAAGAGAGGAAAGGAAAAGAGTAGACATACCTTGCTTGAGCTTGAGGAGGGTAGGGTAGGAGAGGTAGAAGTGATATATAAGGCATAAACTTGCAAAAAAATCTAAGTACAAGTTTATTGTATTCTAAAGATAACTACATGACGGCAAAAGAAGCGGCAAAAAAAATGAGATATTTTTACAGTATAGCAGTGTTTTTTCATTGCTAAGCAGCAGAATCTTGCTACAAAAAGCGATGCTGAGCAGCATGAAAATGTTACGGAGTAGCTTCAAGTCATTGCTCAGGATCGTGAAAACCCTAGATATTTTTCTTTCCAAAACGCTACTGTGCTTCCAATGTGTTGTAGTGATATGCAAATTAAGTGTAATGTATTAAAAGCATATGCTTAATGCACTATTGCATTAAGCGTAATGCATTAAGCATATACTTAATGCACTATTACATAATACATAATTTGTTAAGCTTAATGTATTATGACCTATGTATAAACATATGCATACATAGCTTATAATGTATAAGCTTGATGAACTATGTATGAAGCATTAATGCATTATGCACAATAATGCATAAGCTTAAGCATTAATGTATAATGCTTAATGCATCAATGCATCCAGCTTATGCAAAGATGCATTAAGCATAAAGTTAATGCATTAATGCATTAATGCACAATACATAAGTTTAAACTTTATACATAGGTAAAAACAACATCAAGAAATAATTCTCGACACCCAAAGATGTAAAAAATAACAAAGAAATTGGTCAAGGGATTATCTCTTATTCTTTTTAGAAGTTTGTACGCAGTTGAGGGAGTTTGGCAGGACTCCCCAATCTACCCTTTCAAATAAAGCATCCAAATCCCATTGTAATGCAAAATCATATTCATCTTGCGTAAGGGGGCGGACCACTGCTTCAAGCTATAGATATACAAACAAATGAACATTACAATTATGTTGTTATTTAAGATAAACTTCTTTGATTAAAAGTTAAGATACAATTTGAGACTAATATATACTTACAAATATTGTTAGGAGATCGACTCCTCCTTCACGTGTAACATTGCGCCGTAAGTTATTTGCCATCTATCCAAGAAAAAACATAAATACTTAAAACTCTTATGCATATGGCCTTATAAATGCATATAGCCTTATGCATATGGCTAATGCATATAAGGCTACTAGCATGCCTATGGTGCTATTGACATGCGCGTAGAAAGCTACAGGCATGCGTTGGAAACTATCGGCATGTATTGGAAGCTACTGGCATCATGCATAGGAAGCTACCAACATGCCTAGGTTGCTACTTGCATGCATTGGAAGCTACGGGCATGCCTAGATTGCTACTAGCATGCATTGAAAGCTACCGGTATGCATAGGAAGCTACCGGCATGCCTATGGAAGCTACCGGCATGCATTGGAAGCTACCGACCGTGCATAGGTTGCTACTGGCATGCATTGGAAGCTACTAGCATGCATAGGTAGCTACCAGCATGCATATGAAGCTACCGGCATACCTAGATTACTACTGGCATCCATAGGAAGCTACTGGCATGCCTAGGTTACTACTAGCATGCATTGGAAGCTACGGACATGCATAGGAGGCTACGAACATGCCTAGGTTGTTACCGGCATGCATTGGAAGCTATCGTTCATGCATATGTAGTTACCAGTTGGCCTAGGTTGCTACCTGCATGCCTAGGAAGCTACCTGCATGCAATCGAAGCTACCAGCATCCAAGTGAAGCTACCGGCACATGCATAGGTAGCTACCGACATGCCTAGGTTGCTACCGGCATGCCTAGGAAGCTACTGGCATGCATTGGAAGTTAGCGACATGCCTAGGTCTACTGGCATGCATTGGAAGCTACCGGCGCGCCTAGGTAGCTACCGGCATGCATTGGAAGCTACCGGCATGCCTCGGTAGCTATTGGCATGCATAGGAAGCTACTGACATGCCTAGGTTGCTACCGACATGCATTGGAAGCTACCGACATGCATAGGTTGCTACTGACATGTCTAGGAAGCTACCAGCATATCTAGGTTGCTATCGGTATGTCTAGAAAGCTTTTGGCATGCCTAGGTTGCTACCGGCATGCATTGGAGGCTATCCGTATGCTTTGGAAACTACCCGCATGCATGGAGCATGGAGCATGGAAAAAATAGCAAACCCTAATCTTGAAACCCTATAACATGTAAACACATAACAGAAGAAACATACAAGAAAGAGATCTGTTACCTTGTAAGGCTTGTATATGTTGAAAACCTACAAAATTAAACGAAAAAAAGAAAAAAAGTATTAATAACAAACCCTAATCTTAAAATCCCTAAAACTTGCAAACCCTAAAAACATGTAAAAGCATGAAAGAAGAAACTTACAAGAAAGAGATCTCTTGTGAGGCTTGTATGTGTTGAAAACCTACAAAATTAAACCAAGTCAAGAAAAAAAAGTATTTAAAAAATCAAGATCTCTTACCATATGAAGCTTTAATGGAGAGTTCTTAATTAGGAAAAAGGGAAAATACTCATAATAGTTAAGCGCCAATAAGGAGGAAAAAATAAGAAACGAAAAACTTAAAAGAGAGGAAAGAGAACGGAAATACTTGTAAGAAATCTTTCATGGAAAGCTTGTTTGCATAGGTAATAAATTAAAAGAGTAGCCATACTTTGCTTGAGCTTGTGGAGGATAGGGTAGGAGAGGTAGACGTGATAGAAAAGGCATAAACTTGCAAAAAAACTCAAAGTACAAGCATATTGTATTCAAAAGATAAAACTACATGGTGACAAAAGAAGCGGCATAAAAAGCGTGATATTTTTACAGTAAAGCAATGTTTTTTTGCTACTATACACACTGCTAGTAGATAGCGGAATTGCGATGCTGGGCAGCAAAATTGCACTACTAAAAGCGCTGCTTAACAGCAAAAGAATGTTGTTAGCGATAAATCGCTGCTTAGCATCTTGAAAATCCTCGATATTTTCCTTCCGAAAATGCTCTTAGAAAACGTTGTTGTGCTCGCGATATGTTGTGGTGAAACCAACTTAAGAAAAAAAAATTACTAAAAAAATCAAGATCTCTTACCATATGAAGCTTTAATGGAGAGCTCTTAATTAGGGAAAAAAAAGAAGGAAAAATACTTATAATGGTTAAGCTTCAATAAGAAAGGAAAAATAAGAGAAGAAAAACTTAGAGAGGAAACAGAAAGGAAATACTCACAAGAAAGCTTTCATGGAAAGCTTGTTTTCATAGGAGATAAAGGAAAAGAGTAGACATACCTTGCTTGAGCTTGAGGAGGATAGGGTAGGAGAGCTAGAACTGATAGATAAGGCGTAAACCTACAAAAAAAACTCAGAATACAAGTTTATTATATTTTGAAGATAAAACTACGCGACGAAAAAAGAAGCGGGATAATGTTACAATATAGCAGCATTTTTTAGTTGCTACTATAGACATTACTGGGCATCGATTTTTCACTGCTGAGTAGCGGAATCTCGCTACAAAAAGCGATGTTGAGCGGCGACAAAACGTTGTGGAGCATCGTGAAAACTCTGAATATTTTCCTTGCGAGAAAACGCTACAAAAAAACGCTAGTGTGCTCTTGATGTGTTGTAGTGATATGCATTAAGCATAATGCATTAAAAGCATATGCTTAATGCACTATTGCATTAAGTGTAATGCATCGAGCATATGCTTAATGCACTATTGCATAATGCGTAATGTAATAATGTGCAATGTGTTAAGCTTAATGCATTATGAGTTACGTATAAACATATGCATACATAGCTTATGATGTGTAAGCTTAATGAATTATGTATTAAGCATTAATGCATTAAGCTTATTGCATTATGCATTATGTAATAATGCATCAATGCATAATGCATAAGCTTAAGCATTAATGTATAATGCTTAATGTGTTAATGTATTAAGCATATGCTTAATTCATCAAGGCATCGAGCTTATGCAAAGATGCATTAAGCATAAACTTAATGAAATAATGCATTAATGTATAATACATAAGCTTAAGCATTATACCTAGGCAAAAAAAACTCAAGAAATAATTCTCGGCACCCAAATATGTAAAAAATAACAAAGAGATTGGTCAAGGGCTTATCTCATCCTTTTTAGAAGTTTATATGTAGTTGAGGGAGTTTGGAGAAGATTGCCTTGACCTAGCCAAAGAATGCATTGATCTAGTCACATAAAAAGAAAAAGATGAGTAAAGTTTAAGCCATGTGGAATAAGCTATAATGAGTTAGGCTTAATACATTAATGCATAATGCATTATACATAAGCTTAATGCATAATGTATTGTACATATTACATTATAAATGCATTAATAAATTAAGCATAAGCCACGATGCATAAGCATTATGTATTAAATATTATGTATAAAACACCATATTAGATAATTTGGAAAAAAACACCATATAAATGCATAATGTATTATACATATTACATTATAAATGCATTAATAAATTAAGCATAAGCCACGATGCATAAGCATTATGTATTAAATATTATGCATATTAAAGGATTAAGTATAAACCATTATGCCTAAGCTTAATGCATTGAATGCATTATGCATTAAACTTAATGTATAATGCAATAATGCAGTAATACATTAAGCATAAGCTTAATGCATGAATGCATAATGCAATACATTAAACATAAGCATTATGCATTAAGCTTATGCTTATGCTTAATGAATTATCACATTATGCATTAATCTTATGCTTAATGCATTTTTGCATAAATCTTATGCAAAGCATAAACTTAATGCATTAATACATTATGTACAATAAATACATTAAGCATAAACTTAATGCATAATGAATTAATACATTATGTACAATAATGCATTAAGCATAAGTTTAATGCATAATGCATTAAAGCATAAGTTTAATGCATAATGCATTCACAAGCTTATGCGTAAATTACCATATTGGAAAATTTGGGATGATCCGAAGACTTTGGGAATTTTCTGTCAATCTACTTTTTTGTGTGCCTTAAGCACACAAGCTCGAAAGTTGTCAAAGAATGTGCCTTTAGAACCTATTTTTTAAGCTCTTTCCAATGATATGTCACATGAGGGGTTTTTGACAAAATCTTGAAAATGTTTACCATAGTCCATTTTTTACAATCTTGCAAAATGGGCATTGAGATGTTTCTAAATTCTCTAATATGGTGTTATAATGCTTAATGTATAATGCATTAAGCTTATTGCATTATGCATTTATGCATTAAGCTTATGCTTAATGTATTATTGAATTATGTATTAAGCTTAATGCATAATGAATTAAACTTAATGCACAATGCATCATATAGTCCACTTGGTGGATGATCTTAATGCATAATGCATATTATAATGCAGAAAGTGTGTGGCATCAAAGAGACCTTTCCATGGTTTTATTCTCTGAGTCACTACCTATTGCATCTTATAGTCCACTTGGTGGATGAGGTGGCCATTATAGGTGTTGTTCATACAAGATGGATGTTCTTTCTTAAGCGCTATTTAAAGACCTTGAAGGACTTGGTGAGGCAAAGATCTATGCCAAAAGGAAGCATGGCAGTACTTGGTGTAAGAGTCCTTTGACTACATTTTTGGTTGGGTATTTTTCTCTAGTGGATCCCTTCATTATGCCTTGTCGATGGACAAATGAGGAGGGCGTCTGGATGTTGTCTCATGAGCCACAAGGTAAGGGAAAAGTATGTAGAATGACTCGAGGCATGCTTGAGAAGGTAGAAACATTTTGTATAGTAAACTCTCCTGTCATGAGACGACCAAGCAGGTGGATAGATATACATTGGCAAAGACAAGGAGAGAATTTGTAACAGCTACTTTCATGAGAGAAAATTCTAGGAACGGGAGTTGTAAGGTGCCTTTCCCTACAAAATAGGTCTACCTCCAAAGAATCCTACCATTGATTAGCTTCATGATGATATGTTAAGGGTAGAGAATGAAGGGTCACAATGGAGGAATGGGAGTAAACAAGAGAATGTCTTCCTCCGGTATGTGTTTGTACTCTTACCTACTTTTCTTGATGTAGCTAGTACTTTTCATATGCACTCTTTTTTCATTGTAGTGTACTTCATACACTAAAATTCCATTTGGTTGAAGGGGAGACTTTTTCGCACTCACTGCATTGACTCAAGGGGAAAAAGACTGTGCTGCCATGGGGACTTTCGTGGATGATGAGCACTATTATGGCGTCATCACAAAAAAATCCTTAAATTTGAATTTTAAACCTTTGAGGTCTTTGCTTTTGATGTCAAGTGGTTCACGGAGCCCAGAGGTAGAGGTCCTAATGCAACAACAAGGCAACATCCAAGTGGGCTTAAGCAGATATACTCGATTAAGGCTTTAGGATCCAATAAGGACGCTCTAGTCTTGCCCATGCATTGAATGGTTGTTCGGCATTATACAAATGTAGGATTGTATCAAAGATGTCATGTGAGCATACATTTTACTATTTTTTATATCATTGTGGTCAGATGGTAGAGTGTATACTCTTTGCTTTCTCAGCTATATATGTGAGTTTCAATATTTAATTTAACTACATTTGATTGGGCCTTAAGCAAACTCTTTTGATCTTGGAAGGTTATGTTCCATTTGAATATTAATAAACGGAGATGGTGGTATATAGTGCAAGTTGCTCCTCGTCGTGAAAAAGCCATTTTCCAAGATCTTGACGTCAAAGTCATGGAGGTGGTGAAGGTAGAAGATGCACACGATGGAGCCAATGTAAACGAGGAGGTGGCCATGGAGGATGCAAATGCAAACGAGGAGGTGGCCATGGAGGATGCAAATGAGGCCGATGCAAATGAGAAGGATAATGATGAGGAAGACCGCGAGGAGGAGGATCTTGACAATAATGATGATCATGGTGATGATTTATATAGTGGAATCAACTTTCTTCATTCCATGTATCTTAAGGTGGATGAAGAAACTTGTCAAGACCTACTAAAATAATGTGATTAGTGTGTAGCTGGTTGTAAATTAGGACGTCTTACATTTGTAAGAGAATGCTCTTTTCCATCTACTCTAGATAACAAATCCAATGATCCAACACATTTTTGATATTTTCAAGTACTAGCTATGGTAAGTCAAAGGTCAATTCCAGTCCGTGGTCCTAAGAATGGCCAGATGCATGGCCACACACATGGCCAATGGTGCGTGTGTGATCGTGTGTTTTTCCACGTGTGTGGTCATGAATGTGTGGCCACACATCTGGCCGTGCCCATATTTTTGTTTGGATTCTCTCTCTCCCTCCTCCCTTTCATGGCCACTCTACGCGGCCATAGTGTGTGATGCCTTAGCAAACAATGATACATTCTACATCACTCTTGAATATATTTATCCTTGATTTATTCATGTGTAATAGAAAGTAAGGTAAAACGACATACCAAAATATAAAATGATCAATATAAAACACAACCAATGGCATTCTCCAAATGTGACTTATAAGAATCAATCTTCCAAAATTTATAGTCAAGGGTTACATAGCTCAATCCAATCATACTAATATAATAAATATTGAGATATGTATTTTAAAAAACAAATATCATTGGGAGTTATCGTGGATTCGGTTTAAGGATTGTCAATAATTTTGAAGCTTGATTCAAAATTCAACACAAAAAGGCCTACGGCAAAAAATGAAAGTGTCACAAAGTCTTCAAACATATCCTTAATATGAAAGTATTTTCTTACTATTTTTGCCAAAAACTCAAGAGGAAAAAAAGTAGATAAACTTTCTACAAATAACATAGTTGTTATTGAAAGTACACTATTACTCCTCATTGAGGAGTTTAGCAAGTTACACTTGTAGAGAAATAATACACTTCATTTTCCCCATAATAATGATCTGATAATATTATAGTAGTAGGTCTTTCTTAGTTCAAGGATATAGCAATATTGTTTCTTTGTTACACTTCTTTTCCCCCATAATAATGTTTTGATAATATTACAATAGCAGGTCTTTCTTAGTTCAAGGATATAGCAATATTGTTTCTTCATAGCTCCCTTAAGAATGTTAATGTGTTATAGCTTCTTGGTTTACTCTTTTTAGTATTGCAATGCAGTTAATTTACATATAGATTGCGATGTTCACACCATGTCTAGATTTGTAAAAAATATTGATTTTTATCAAGGGAGATATAAATATATACTTTCTAGTTGAGTTAGTGAAATATAGATGGCATTTAGTAGGAAATAAGAGTATCTTTGGAAGTCTATCACATGTTCTTTTCATACCTTTCTATATGCCTAAAGAAACCCGATTATTTATAAGTTGATAAAGGTATATACATTCCTTAAGTAAGATCACGAGGGGTAATAGAATCATTTTGATAAACTACTCTTTTATCTATGTCTCCTATGCACAATACATACAAAAAAATATGTATGACTTTTAATGTTGACCAAGAGAAATAGCTTTCCATGAAGTAGTATTTATGCACAATGAATAGGCAACTTTGTGTATAACTTTTGAAGTTCACCTAGAAACACAACTCTCTAGGAAGTAGCGTACATGCACAATGCATAGACAACTTTGTGTATGATGTTTAAAGCTAACTTTTAAAAATTAGATCCTCATGATGTAGCATTTATATGGACAATGCAAAGATAGATTTGTGTATGTATCTCAAAATAATTAGATCAAATTAGATCAAATTTGTGTTTTATAATGAGCCTCACATAGTAATACCCAAAGTTATGTATACATTATTTGTGTTGAGATCATTTATGACATGAAACCATCATAAATTTGCCTAGGCTACATTCTTTGTGTTGATATTTGTGACATGTAGCCATCATAAATTTGCCTAGGCTACATTCTTTGTGTTGATATTTGTGACATATAGCCATTATAAATTTGCCTAGGCTAAAATCAACCACGGGTTATAGACTTGGGGGGTTCACTTAGAAATATATGTGTCTATCACATGAGTTAACCAACAACTTTTTAATTTTCTAATTTTGGAATAAACACTACAAGAGAGGACAAGTAATATAACTATCTGCCTAGATCCGCACAAGAACAATGTTAATCAAGAAGTGGAGAATTTTTGGCATAGTTATGCATGCAGCTATACCCTCGGCTATAGGCATGTGACAATAACGATGCATAGTAGTCATGTATAGCCATGCTTATAGCCATGTTGCAAACTATAATAAATAGAATAGGGCTTAAGGAGGCATAATGGGTGTAAGATTCCTCCCTCTAAATTTTGATAGGTAAAGGTGTAAGATCCTCCCCTTCAGTCTCTATAATCATTCCCTAATTTAGAATGCAAGAAAACATTAATTTCCCTTGTTTTTGGTCTAGAGAGAAAATATTCTAGAGAGAGGTAATACAATTCTGAAATATTTTTGGATAATTATTTTCTCCCAGTCAATAGGAAGAGATCCTCTCAAAAAAAATCTTAAAAAGAGTTTTGCAATGTGCATTGGAAATTAATTGAATATGTGTATTGGACATCTTGGCCTAGGGGTATATAATTTCAAAAAAATTTGATTAAAAAGGGCCAATAAGATTGATCCAAGTGTTGGAATAAGAAAAAGGCAAATAATAAAAGAAAATCTCCATTAAAAAATGAATAAATTCTCACATAAGATGAAGAGTTGACTAGTACTAGGTTTATTAGTTTAAAAATGGGATTTTTTAGTAAAAAAATGAAAATTTTGACACCTCGGAATGGGGAGAAGCGCTCATGAAGGAGGCACCTAGAAATCACATCAAGGGGAAATTTTTAATTCAAAAAAATGAGATATTTTCATCTCTCCTCTCTCCTCCTTCAAACCAAATAAAAAAAGTGAGCCAAACTTGTCTACTAAAACGTATCCAAAATGGATCAAACTAGAGCTGGAAACCTCGAGATCCCAGTTGGACTTGGTTGGTGGCCTCCCTCACCTTTAAATAGACCCTCATTCCTTTGTATTTTCATCTTTGTGTATTTACATGCCATTATAATCTTCAAATTAGTGTAATTTTAACATCCCTCTATTTTGCCTCTTCTTGGGAAGCTTTGGAGCTTCACTAATCTTCATCCTCTCTTGCAGATTACCCTCTTCATCTTGGTGGCCAAGATTTCTCTTGTGGGCTTCACTTCTCTCTAAAGAATCAAGCAAAAAACCAAGGGTAAGCCTAAATCAATTGTGTTTTTCTATTTTTCTCAATGGTAATCTTCTTCCCAACCGCTCTAATGCTTGGGAAGCAATTTAATCAATGGTTTTTTCTTAAAACCAAGCTTCTAGTGATTCATATTGTTTAAATGGATTTATGCTAATCTTTTATGCTGAAATATAATATTTTTGATTAGTAAATCTCTCTTTTAGAAAGATTACTCATATTTATAGTTGAATCCTTCTTGGAAGGATGGAACTTAGTATAAATTTCATTTTCTTAACCAAAACTCTAGGCTTAACGAGCTAGACATAGAGATTAGGTATTTTTATGATTTTTATTCTAATTAAAATCAGGATTAATTCATTCAAGCTTGTTTTATGATTAGAAAACTCATAATTATTCATTTTAAGTTGAAAGAGAGTTTATGCTAACATTTTTGTAATTATTTTCATATGGGAATGATAATGGGATATTTTTAAAAATAAACAAGAGGTTTAAATGTAATTATCTTATAATTATGGTTGGGTATGAATAATGAATTTTTAGATTAAAAGAGGAAATCCCACCATATTTTAGATAGTTATGAGTAAATATTAAAAGTAGAATTTTTGAGTATTCTCAAAAAATGCAGGAACGTGATGGCAAACTTTTGACAATAGAAAATGAAGATTTGGGCATAAATAGTTTTTTTTTAAAAAGAGGAACTTTGAGTATTATTGTTTCATAGAAAATGCAAAAAAACTATGGCAAAACTGTTATTATTAAAAAATGAATTTTATGCATAATTAATTGGTATACTAAAAGTGGAATTTTAAGCATTCTCATTTCATAGAAATTATGGGGAATTTATGGTAAAAGCTTTATCATTAGAAAATGGGATTTATGCATAAATAACATTAATATCAAAAGTGGAATTTTGAGTATTATCATTTCTTAGAAAAATGTGGGGAAGCTATGGAAAAATTTATATCATTAGAGAATGAATTTATGCATACTAAATTTTATGCCAAAAGTGGAGTTTTGAGCATTATTCAATTGCCTGAAAAATAAAGAAGGTTATGTACAAATTTTCTAGATGAATTATGGAAATGATTATAAATATAATTCATTTAGATAAAAATAGATTAATAGGTGTGCATAAATATTTTATGCCAAAAAAGGAATTTCCATGATAGTTCATTTTGGAGAAATAGAGAAAAGAAGGTGAAAATATTCATAGGGGTGCATTCAGAAAATATAGATAAAATTTTAATTAGAAAGAGTAATTATGGGTATAATTGGTTCTGTAAATCCCATAAGATCGTATGCATAAATCTTTTATTCAAAAAGAGGAATATTGAGTATATTTTATTTTAGGAAAATTGAGATAAGAATGAGAAAATATTCATGGGAATGCATCGAGAAATCATGGATAAATTTTTAATCAGAAAGAAAAATCACGAACATAATTAACTTTTGGAATTAGGAAGTATATGTCTAGATTCTTGAAAATTAGAATCTTGGGGTACATTTTGAACGGGGAAAGAAATCCGAAACTCTTGAAAGGATCGAGGATCCAAAAGAGAATGGAAATTTAGACTTAACTAAATTGAGTCGAGAAAAATTATCTTTAACTGAGCCAAGTAATGGGGCTGAGACTTAGAAAAGTCCTGCCAGTATAAAAAGTAGAGTAACTGTACTTTTAATCGGGATGATATGAATGGATGTGTGGATGATGTGGATTGATGTGTGGATGATGTGAATGTTGTGGGATGATTTGAATGGATATGGGATGATGTGAATGGATGTGAATTGATGGGGATGAGATGAATGGATGTGAATTGATGTGAGATGATGAGAGTGGATGTGAATGGATGTGAAATGATGTGAGATGATGTGAATGAATGTGCCAATGATATGGGATGATGTGAATGGATGTGAATTGATGTGAGATGATGAGAGTGGATGTGAGATGATGAGAGTGGATGTGAATTGATGTAGAAAAATGTGGGATTATGAGAAATGATATAGAACGATGAGAAATGAAGTGGAATGGTAAGAAATGGTGTGAAAGGATGTGTAATGATGGGGAAAGATGGGAATTATGTTTGGAAGTGTATTCTGTATGGGAAACCTATTTTTTTAAAGATTTTTTTACGTCAAGTATGCTGGGGGGCATTTTGACTATCTTGTGGAAAGAGGTCAAATGTAGCCAACAGAGTTGACGGAGAGTCAAAGAAGGACGTCTCACGTGGCAAGATTGGCCGAGGTCTTGACCACTCGGTTCGATTAAAATGTTGAGCTTCCGATATGGTGGATGAGGGACCAAGGAAGCGGCATAGAGTGAAGCGCTAGGTCACCTGCTGTGAAGGAACCTAGAGGGTGCTGACCATACGGTGCTCGGGCTCTGGGTCACCCAAGATACCCACGCGTGCGTCGAGGAAGAAAGATGAGTTGGAGTTTGTTTTCAAAACACGAGCATGGATCTGGTTGATTGGCCTTGTTGGTCTTCAACAGATGAGTTCATGGCTCTTTTACATGGATCTCGTTGGTTGATCTAGCTGATCTTCAAGGGAGAGTCCATATGGATTTTATGTGATTATACTCCCAGGTACTATGGGCTAGGAACTATTGAAAAGGCCCCTGAATGAGCAGGTGGTGAGCATTCTGGCTGCCGATGATGATAGGTACGCTGAGGAAGAAATGACTGAAATTTGGATTTTATAGTTGAAAAGTAGAAAAGTTGGAAATTGGACCTTGAAATGGAATATTGAGGATTATGATGGAAACACTGTGGTTTTATTGCAAATCTGTTTTGGAGATAGTTGAGTCTAAGAAAAGGCAATTTCATATTGGGGGTGTGTAAGTGGTGTGTCTATTTAAATTTTGAATGAGAGCTGGCTAGGGGGCCTGGGAACTCTTTTCCCTAGTACCCGGGACAAAACGTACCCAAATTTTTATAATGGATCCTATCAATACACTAGTTGGGCGGTTAGCTAATCCATGGGATTCGATGGGGTTAGGCTGGACTAATGGATTTCTATAGTATAATTCAGTTCTGTTCAAGTTATGATAGTTGAAGTAAGTCACAGGATAATCCTTGTTCTATGGAAAAGAATCAATGACTATGCCTCTTTGATGGGGAAAAAAGCATCGGTCTCTATGAACCAAGTGCAAGTTCCTCCTTTGATTGCCATGTGACCCGTCGGTTTAGTCAGAATACAAAGGTTAGGTAAGGACCTTGATTACATTAGAAGATTTTTCCTCGAGGAATCGCCTATGCTTTCTAGGCGCGAGGGAAGTTTTTTCCGGATTCGGTTTTGGAAGAGTCGCCAAATTCGGTTTTGGAAGAGTCGCCAGACTAGTCTCTTGTCCGGACATTTGTGGGCAAGGCCCTGAGTGGGAAGCTCTACCCTATGCGCAAGGTTGCTACTTCCGTTGCCAGCACTCCAAAGTTTGATGCATAGAGGGGGAATGGATCTTTCAGCTAGTATCGGAGAGAATTGGCTGAAGTTGATAAACCAAGATGCAAGAAATGTCAAATTTTTATGAGTTACCAATGAAAGATTATAATTGCATGTTAAAAATCATACTAATTGATATTTAGGATGAAAATTCATGAATTAAAAATTGGATTTTTAGATGGAAGTACCGTAATTATGTATAATCCCTGACTTGACAGAGGCCTAGATATGGTGACAATTGCCTTATAACACCAAGGACCGTGACCACCTGTATATACCGTGGGTATACTGCAGCTCTTCATTGACAATATATACGAGTGAATCTAAGACCTTGAGGTTATGAGCAGAAATGCTATCCTAGATGATGATTTTTGGAATGCTGGTTGATATGATTTTAGAATTCTGGTTGAGAATTGATGAATTGATTTGGATTCTGATTGAAGGATGATGATTATGAATTTTGGTTTAAAGTAGTTGAATAAAGTCGTGAGATGAGGATGAATGGAGATGATGTTAGTAACCTGGAAGATGATCAAGACTTTCAGCAGATCACTATAAGATTAGTGAATCGTGTTGACAGGGTTGTTTGCAGCTTGACTTGGGGCCCAATAAACCCAATTGTGGAATAACAAATTCAGAACCTGTATAACTGAAATTCCCGTGGGGGAATGTTCAAATGAAATTACTGGTCTGATGGACCATTATTGTGTTAAGGATATGAATGAACTATTTTTTGATAATGAGTTTTGTATGTTTCTTCTTATATAAGGGATCTTTATCCCAAGATTCTTAGAGGGTTGACAAAACTTTAAGGAACCCCAGAATTAGTTGGATCTAAAGTTTAACTCCTTTAAGATTTGAAGTGATCTTTTCACCTGAGCGTCTTGGTGGTTAAGTTGGAAAAATGGACTTAACAAAGAATTTTTATATTGATAGGATCATGGATCGAGGTTGTCATGGTAGAAATGTTAGCCCCCAATGCGATGAGGAAGAGCTCGACCCAAATGTTTGCAAAGCTCTTCATAGATCTCAGCCTGGAACCTTTAAAGATGAAGGGGAGCACTTAGGAGAAACAGTAGAGAAGTGGATCGAAGCTATGGAAGAGTACTTCGATGTCGCTGGTTACAATGAAAAAAGTAAGGTGCTTTTGCCAGGCTGAAGATCGTAAAATAGCCAGAGTAGCATGGAGGAACCACTATGAGACGAACCGCTTAGATCGGAACACCCAGACATGGGATGATCTTAAAGCATACCTCAGAAAGAGATTCTGTCCTCTAGGCTTCTTGGAGACAAAGATGAACGAGTTCCTAGAGCTAACCCAAGGAAGCCGAACTATGGAGGAATATCACCACGCATTTGATCTCGTCCTTAAATACTCGCCCTTAAATACTCGCATTTGATCTCGTCCTTGAATACTCGCCCACTACTGGATAAAGAACAGCTGATGGCTAGGTTCAAGAAAGCCGAACTATGGAGGAATATCACCACGCATTTGATCTCGTCCTTAAATACTCGCCCACTGCTGGATAAAGAACAGCTGATGGCTAGGTTCATTCGGGGAATGAACGAACCCTTGGATACCCTGGTGAAGAGTGCTAAGCCAGTTTCTATGGCTGAAGCAGTGCAGATGGCGAAGGATTTCGCCAAAGCCTTTGTTGTCAAGGTCTCGTGAAGCCAACACCATCATCTTTTAAAAGATTCCTAACCCTGGAAGGTGATTCCAACTTTCCGCCTCCTAAGAGACAACAAGGTCCTAGTCAAATCGAGGATACGGGAAGTTACAAAATGGAAGGAAGGCAGTTTCCTTAGAACACAATTCCTTGGAACTCAACTTTAGAAGTTCACCCTTGAACAAATTAAATGCTTTAACTACCAAGGATATGGTCATCGTAGTAGTATGGATTTCCCAACTCCTTTTGGATCAAGGTTTTCAAGACAAGGAAGTCAAGGACCAAGATTGCAGATTCCAGCTCCTTCCTTCCAGAGTAATCAAGGTCCTTCCTGACAAAATCAGGGTAACTTCAGAGGTAGACTCCCTAACCAACCCTCATCTTCAATGTAAAGTAATGCAAGACCTCAGTCTAATAATTGGGGAAATCAAAGAGAGAAGTTCCCAAACCAGCCATCTACTTCCAAGGTAGTAATGCTGGAAGTAATCGAAGAAGAAAGAGATAATCCTCTAGTTGCAAAATGAGGACATCTCGCGTTTTTTAAGTGGGCTAGGATGTAAGATTCCTCCCTCCAACTTTTGAGATGTAAAGGTGTAAGAACCTCCTCTTCAGTCTCCGTAATCATCCCCTAATTCAGAATGCAAGAAAACATTGTTTTCCCTTATTTTTGGTCTAGAGAGAGAAAATATTCTAGAGGGAGGTAATACAGATTTGAAATATTTTTGGATAAGAATTTTCTCCTAGTAAATAGGAAGAGATCACCTGAAACAGAATCTTAAAGTTTTCCAATGTGCATTAGAAATTAATTGAATATGTGTATTGGACATCTTGACCTAGGGGTATATAATTTCAAAAAATTTTGATTAAGGTCCAAATAGTGCCAATAAGATTAATCCAAGTGTTGGAATAAGAAAAAGGTAAATAATAAACGAAAATCCTCATTAAAAAATGAGTAAATTCTCACATAAGATGAAGAGTTGACTAGTACTGGGTTTATTAGTTAAAAAATGGGATTTTTTAGTAAAAAAATAAAAATTTTGACACCTCGGAAGGGCTCATGAAGGAGGCACCTAGAAATCACATCAAGGGGAAATTTTTAATTCAAAAAAATGAGATATTTTCATCTCTCCTCCTTCAAACCAAATAAAAAAAGTGAGCCAAACTTGTCTAAAACTTATCCACAATGGATCAAACTAGAGCTGGGAACCTCGAGATCCCAGTTGGACTTGGTTGGTGGCCTCCCTCACCTTTAAATAGACCCTCATTCCTTTGTATTTTCATCTTTGTGTATTTACATGCCATTATAATCTTCAAATTAGTGTAATTTTATTATCCCTCTATTTTGCCTCTTCTTGGGAAGCTTTGGAGCTTCACTAATCTTCATCCTCTCTTGCAGATAACCCTCTTCATCTTGGTGGCCAAGCTTTCTCTTGTGGGCTTCACTTCTCTCTAAAGAATCAAGCCAAAAACCGAGGGTAAGCCTAAATCAATGGTGTTTTTCTATGTTTTTCAATGGTAATCTTCTCCCAACCACTCTAATGCTTAGGAAGCAATTTAATGAATGGTTTTTTCTTAAAACCAAGCTTCTAGTGATTCATATTGTTTAAATGGATTAATGCTAATCTTTCATGCTTAAATACAATATTTTTTATTAGTAAATCTCTCTTTTAGAAAGATTACTCATCTTTATAGTTAAATAATTCTTGGAAGGATGGATCTTAGTATTAATTTCATTTTCTTAACCAAAACTCTAGGCTCAACAAGCTAGAGATAAAGATTAAGCATTTTTATGATTTTAATCCTAATTAAAAATAAGGATTACTTCATTCAAGCTTGTTTTATGATTAGAAAATTCATGATTATTCATTTTAAGTTGAAAGAGAGTTTATGCTAACATTTTTGTAATTATTTTCATATGGGAATGATAATTAGATAGGTACGGGTTAATCACATATTATTAATACGATTATACCTTGTATTAATAGTTATTTCTATTTGGATTAATTCTAACAAGACATTTAAATGTAATTATGCTTATAATTATGGTTGGGTATGCATAATGAATTTTTATATTAAAAGAGAAAATCCCACCATATTTTAGATAATTTTAGGAGTAAATATTAAAAGTAGAATTTTTGAGTATTCTCAAAAAATGCAGTAAATTTATGACAAAATTTTAACAGTAGAAAATGAAGGTTTAGGCGTAAATAGTTTTTGTTCTAAAGAGGAATTTTGAGTATTATTATTTCATAGAAAATGTGAGAAAACTATGAAAAAAAAATTATTATTAAAAAAATAAAATTTATGCATAATTAATTTTTATACTAAAAGTAGAATTTTAAGCATTCTCATTTCATAGAAATTATGGAGAAGTTATGGTAAAATCTTTATCATTAGAAAATGGGAATTATGCATAAATAAATTCCATTTTAAGCATTCTCATTTCATAGAAATTATGGAGAAGTTATGGTTAAATCTTTATCATTAGAAAATGGGATTTATGCATAAATAACTTTTATATCAAAAGTGGAATTTTGAGTTTTATCATTTCTTAGAAAATGTGGGGAAGCTATGGAAAAATTTATATCATTAGAGAATGAATTTATGCATAATAAATTTTATGCTAAAAGTGGAGTTTTGAGCATTATTCAATTGCTTGAAAAATAAAGAAGGTTATGTACAAATTTTCTAGATGAATTATGGAAATGATTATAAATATAATTCATTTAGATAAAAAAGGATTAGTAGGTGTGCATAAATATTTTATGCCAAAAGAGGAATTTCCGTGATAGTTCATTTTGAAAAAATAGAGAAAAGAAGGTGAAAATATTCATAGGGGTGCATTGAGAAAATTTAGATAAATTTTTAATTAGAAAGAGGAATTATGGGTATAATTGATTTTGTAAATCCCATGAGATCCTATGCATAAATCTTTTATTCAAAAAGATGAATATTGAGTATATTTTATTTTAGAAAAATTGAGATAAGAATGAGAAAATATTCATGGGAATGCATCAAGAAATCATGGATAAATTTTTAATCAGAAAGAGAAATCACGGACATAATTAACTTTTGGAATTATAAAGTATATGTTTAGACTCTCAAAAAATAGAATCTTGGGGTATATTTTGAACGAGGAAAGGAATCCAGAATTCTTCAAAGGATCGAGGATCCAAAAGAGAATGAAAATTTAGACTTAACTGAATTGAGTCAAGAAAAGTTGTCTTTAACTGAGCCAAGTAATGGCCGAGACTTAGAAAAGTCTTGTGAGTATAAAAAGTAGAGTAACTATACTTTTAATCGAGATGATGTGAATGGATGTGTGGATGATGTGGATTGATGTGTGGATGATGTGAATGATGTGGGATGATGTGAATGGATGAATGGATGTGAATTAATGTGGAATGATGTGAATGGATGTGAATTGATGTGAGATGATGTGAGTGGATGTAAATGGATGTAAATTGATGTGAATTGATGTGAGATGATGAGAGTGGATGTGAAATGATGTGAATGAATGTGGGAATGATGTGGGATGAAGTGAATGGATGTGAATTGATGTGAGATGATGAGAGTGGATGTGAATTGATGTAGAAAAATGTGAGATAATGAGAAATGATACGGAACGATGAGAAATGAAGTGGAATGGTAAGAAATGATGCGGAATGATGTGAAAGGATGTGTAATAATAAGGAAAGATGGGATTTGTGTTTGGAACTATATTTTGTATGGGAAACTTGTTTTTTTAAAGATTGTTTTACGTCAAGTATGCTAGGGGAAGCATTTTGACTATCTTGTGGAAAGAGGTCGTCGGGACCTAAGTGAAAATGTTGCAACAACTAATCGAGAGTCAAAAAAGGACATCTTGCGTGGCAAGATTGGCCGACGTCTTAACCACTTGGTTCAGTTAAAATGGTGAGCTTTCGAAGTGGCCTATGAGTAAAGTGCTAGGTCACCTACGAAGGAATCTAGAGGGTGCTGACCATACGGTGCTTGGGCTCTGGGTCTCGTCCACGTGCGTCGAGGAAGAAAAATGAGTTGGAGTTTGTTTTTGGAACACGGGCATGGATTTGGTTGATTGGCCTTGCTGGTCTTCAAAAACAGATGAGTTCATGGCTCTTTTACATGGATCTTGTTGGTTGATCTAGCTGATCTTCAGCGGAGAGTCCATTTGGATTTTATGTGACTATACTCCCAAGTACTATGGGCTAGGAACTATTGAGAAGGCCCCTGAACAAGCAGGTGGTGAGAGTTCTGGTTGCCGATGATGCCATAGATACGCTGAGGGAGAAATGACTGAAATTTAGATTTTATAGTTGAAAAGTAGAAAAGTTAGAAATTGGACCTGAAAATGGAATACTGATTGAGGATTATGATGGAAATAGTGTGGTTTTATTGCAATGTTGTTTTGGAGATAGTTGAGTCTAAGAAAAGGAAATTTCATATTGGGTGTGTAAGTGGTGTGTCTATTTAAATTCTGTATGATGAGAGCCGGCTAGGGGACCTTGGAAATCTTTTCCCTCATACCCGCCGGGACAAAACATAACCAAATTTTTATAATGGATCCTATCAATACAGTTGTTGGCTAGTTGGCTAACCCATGGGATTGGATGGGGTTACGCTCGATGATGGATTCCTATAGTAAAATTCAATTATGTTCAAGTTACGATAGTTGAAGTAAGTCACAGGATAATCCTTGTTCTATGGAAAAGAATCAACGGTTGTGCCTCTTTGATGGGAAAAAATGTGTTGGTCTCTATGAACCAAGTGCAAGTTCCTCCTTTGATTCAGCCATGTGACCCGCAGGTTTGGTTAGAATACAAAGGTTAGTTAACGCCCTTGACTACGTTAGAATATTTTTCCTATTATCCCTCTATTTTGCCTCTTCTCATGAAGCTTTGGAGCTTCACTAATCTTTATCCTCTCTTGGAGATTACCCTCTTCATCTTGGTGGCCAAGATTTCTCTTGTGGGCTTCACTTCTCTCTAAAGAATCAAGCCAAAAACCAAGGGTAAGCCTACATCAATGGTGTTTTTCTATCTTTTTCAATGGTAATCTTCTTCCCAACCTCTCTAATGTTTTGTAAGCAATTTAATCAATGGTTTTTTCTTAAAACCAAGCTTCTAGTGATTCATATTGTTTAAATGGATTAATGCTAATCTTTTATGCTTAAATATAATATTTTTGATTAGTAAATCTCTCTTTTAGAAAGATTACTCATATTTATAGTTGAATCCTTCTTGGAAGGATGGATCTTAGTATTAACTTCATTTTCTTAACCAAAACTCTAAGCTTAACAAGCTAGAGATAGAGATTAAGCATTTTTATGATTTTTATTCTAATTAAAATGGGGATTAATTCATTCAAGCTTGTTTTATGATTAGAAAATTCATAATTATTCATTTTAAGTTGAAAGAGAGTTTATGCTAACATTTTTGTAATTATTTTCATATGGGAATGATAATGGGATATTTTTAAAAATAAACAAAAGGATTAAATGTAATTATGCTTATAATCATGGTTGGATATGAATAATGGATTTTTAGATTAAAAGAGAAAATCCCACCATATTTTAGATAATTATGAGTAAATATTAAAAGTAGAATTTTTGAGTATTCTCAAAAAATACAGAAAAGTTATGGCCAAATTTGAACAGTAGAAAATGAAGGTTTAGGCATAAATAGTTTTTATTCTAAAAGAGGAACTTTGAGTATTATTATTTCATAGAAAATACAGAAAAACTATGGTAAAATTTTTATTATTAAAAAATTGAATTTTATGCATAATTAATTGTTATACTAAAAGTGGAATTTTAAGCATTCTCATTTCATAGAAATTATGGAGATGTTATGGTAAAATATTTATCATTAAAAATGGTATTTATGCATAAATAACTTTGATATCAAAAATGGAATTTTGATTATTATCATTTCTTAAAAATGTGGGGAGGCTATGGTAAAATTTATATCATTAGAGAATGTATTTATGCATAGTAAATTTTATGCTAAAAGAGGAGTTTTGAGCATTATTCAGTTGCCTAAAAAATAAAAAAGGCTATGTATAAATTTTCTAGATGAATTATGAAAATGATTATAAATATAATTCATTTGATAAAAATGGATTAGTAGGTGTGCATAAATATTTTATGCTAAAAGAGGAATTTCCATGACAACTCATTTTGGAAAAATAGAGAAAAGAAGGTGAAAATATTCATAGGGGTGCATTCAAAAAATATAGATAAATTTTTAATTAGAAAGAGGAATTATGGTGGGTATATTTATTTTGTAAATCCCATGAGATCATATGCATAAATCTTTTATTCAAAAAGAGGAATATTGAGTATATTTTATTTTAGGAAAATTGAGATAAGAATGAGAAAATATTCATGGGAATGCATCAAGAAATCATGGATAAATTTTTAATTAGACAGAAATCACGAACATAATTAACTTTTGGAATTATGAAGTATATGTCTAGATTCTCGAAAAATAGAATCTTGGGCTAGATTCTGAACGGGGAAAGGAATCCGAAACTCTTGGAGGGTTTAGGCTGGACTGATGGATTCCTATAGTAAAATTCAATTCTGTTCAAGTTACGATAGTTGAAGTAAGTCACAGATAATCTTTGTTCTATGGAAAAGAATCAACGGCTATGCCTCTTAGATGGGAAAAAAAGTGTTGCTCTCTATGAACCAAGTGCAACTTCCTCCTTTGATTCGGCCATGTGACCCCCGGGTTCAGTTAGCATACAAAGGTTAGTTAAGGCCCTTGACTACATTAGAAGATTTTTCCTGGAGGAATCGCCTATGCTTTCTGGGCGAGGGAAGTTTTTTCCGAGTTCGATTTTGGAAGAGCCATCGGATTAGTCTCTTGTCTGGACATTCCTATGGGCAAGGTCCCGAGTGGGAAGCTCTGCTTTGCGCGTAAGCTTGCTACTGCCCCCGCTGCCAGCACTCCAGCGTTCGATGCATAGCGAGGGGGCAGGGATCTTTCAATGGGGGAGATTTTTCTTCCTCATTTTGTCCCTACTACAAAAAACATTGGAAACAATAACACATACAAGTCCAAAAAATAAAAGAGATTGGAGTAGAGTTCTTTTTATCATTTTTTATCATAATTGTGTGATCTTAATCAGCAAATGCTACCACTACAAGAGGTTGGAGTAGAGTCCTTGGATGAGGAGGCCTCGAGGAGAGTGGTGGAAGTGATGCCGAGAAGTCAAGTGATGATAATAATAATGACTCTGAGGAGGATGTAGATGATCTAGATGGAGCATCTACATAGGGTTAACCTAGTTTATATAGATACATAGACTTATATCTTATGATCATGCTTGTAATCATCTACTACTTATTCTTGTGATTTTATCTTTTATATATCCATACATATAATCATGGGTATTTCTAGTTTTTAGTAATGTGGCTACTTTGATGATCAAAGGATTGATCACACTTTTTTGTGATTCTATCTTGATGAGATTTGTGGTATGGATATTCATAGTTTTGAAAATATGCACTAGGGAGCTTTCACATGTCCTAATTAACGTATACATATTGCTAATAAATTTGAATAGCATCCAAATACCTTAATGGCGCTTATCACAAAATCAAATATTATTTGTCAATATTTGGAATTTCTCATCTCAAGATATATTTATTGACCAACACTAGCTGGCCTCCATTATCCAATCCAATGATATGCACTTGCATCAACTAGCCATTAAATTAATTGATTTTAAAAAATAAACATCCATATAGCATTTCATATCAATAAGATGATGTAACCCATACTTCCCACGCATGTACGGATTCACCCACGTATTCGTAAAGTAAGCTATGATCGCCCAGATCTAGAAAGGCATCCCAATCTAAACCAGTCTAGGATAATTCATAACATAAAAACCTAGGAATAAAAAATATTCCATGAATTCTTTTAAGAATCCATAATTACACAACATGGTAATATATAAAATATTCCTTAAATTTATCCTCAATAACATGGCCTAGGGTGACAAGCAAATGTCCTCAATTAAAATCATCAATAATAATCATGGTCTAGTATCCCTGTAAGATGCAATCAATGATGGATAGGTCGCGAGCACATGATCAGGTAACCATTGAGAATCTTTGATGGGGTGTTCTTTATACTTGACCATATATCTGTCATAAACATTACCTTTTCTTGTGGTGTCACAATCCAAAATAATTTGTGGTTCTATGATTTCAGAATCTTCATCTGATATAGGTGGGTCATCATATACTGAATAGGTAGGAAGAGAATCTGTAAATGGTTTTAGGAGACTAATGTGAAAAGAGTTATAAATATGCCAGTGTGATGGAATATCTAGATGATAGGCATTGTCATTTATTTTGGTCAGAACCTTGAATGGGCCATAAAATCTAGGGGATAATTTAGATGCAGGATATTTGTCAACACTTTTGAGTATTATTTTTTCAACACCAAGCCATACATGATCACCTTGGTTGAAAGAAAATGGCTTGCATTTCTTATTTACTTAGGGAGTATATTTTGTTTGAGATTTGGCTATACTCTCCTGTACTTCTTGTAATATACTGGTTTAATCTCTAGTGAAACCATCAGACGACAAGAATACTGTATGAAAGTCAAGAAGTAGGTGTCAGTAATTTCTTACCATATACTACTTCAAAAGGAGCTTTTCCTATAGTTGAGTGTGGTGTATTATTGTAAATAAGTATTATTCTTGTAATATATTGGTTTAATCTCTAGCGAAACCATCAAACGACAAGAATAGTGTATGAAAGTCAAGAAGTAGGTGTCAGTTAATTTCTTACCATATACGACTTCAAAAGGAGCTTTTCCTATAGTTGAGTGTGGTGTATTATTGTAAATAAATTGTCATAAATGAAGATGTTGATCCTAATTTGTTGGTGTGGAGATTATGTAAGAACTCAATAAATCTAAGATGGTACTATTAGTAGCTTCAGTGTGGCCATTGCTTGCACGATTTGAAAATAAAGTAATCCAAATGATTACAAAATCTAGAGGTCAAGGTTAGATACAATAACTTTAGCTAGATCACGGTGTGTGAAAACATGTTTGATGAAAAGATGGGCATCTTGTGAAGTATTCAATGTATTTTTACATGAAATAAAATATGCTTGCTCTGACAAACAACAAGGAAAAAAGTTGTAGATAAACTAGGTAGGTGAAGTACAGGGGTATGTGTAAGAATATTCTTAAGCATATCGAAGTATTTTTGTTGGGACTCTCCCAAAAAAAAACATTTTCAAAGAAGAAATCTCAAAGGTAATGCAATTAAAGAAAAATTACGAATAAACACTACAACACGTGAGGGGCATAGCAGCATTTACTAGCAGTGCTTTTTTTTGGGATTCCATTCGTTGCTCAACAGTGCTTATAAAACAATGAAATTTTGCTGCTCCACACCATTTATAGTAGCGAAATTGCTGGGCAACTCTTGTAGCAGAGCGAAATTATGTTGCTATTTTCGTTATATGAAATTCCAAAGAGTTGTTGGATGCCAAATTTTAAAAATACATGTCACATACACACATAAATTGATGTATAGTTTTAAAAAAACATCCATTAGAACCGTTGGAGCCATGTTTCGAGCAAAAAAAAGATAGTTGAAAACTTTTGAGAAGTGAAACAATGTCAAGATCATGAATTGATCCCATATGGTAATAATTCCATATGTGTTGCTTCATCAATGTCTATATCTAATGGAAGCTCAATGAAAAGATGGGGTTTCATATCAATACCAATATCACTATCATGAGCCAATGAAGCATTGCCAAGATTGATAGGTGACTCATTATCTTCGGATTGATGTTCCTCATGCTCTTAATTCACCCCCTCTAAAATGTTTTCTTCATCGTCTTCTTCCAATGAGCTGATTTGAGGTAGTACTTGCACCTCATCCAGAGATTTGGCCTCCACATATTGATCTTGAAAGATATGTTTTTGAATGAGGGAAAACTTGTATAGCATACCACCACTTTGGATCAATCCGATTAGCATAAAACACAACCTAATATCATAAAGAAAAGGATTTACACTTTTATTATACTACATCAAGATTTAATTTGAGATTGGTTGGGTTACTAACCTATTGAGAGTGTTGAGGTAGTACGAAGGTATCTTTCTCATCATTCCAAAACTTGGTGGAATCAATTTGAAATAACCCATTTGGATGTGTCACGGTTGCTTGAGCACCTCTACATATCACCTTGAACCATTTGACATCAAATATGAATGGACTAAATTCTTTAAATCCAACCTTAAGAATACCCTGAATAGTTCCACAATACTGAAGATTGTCCTCTATGACATTGGTATCATGTCTACTAGCTCAACTTTCTTGCTTAAAAGTTTTCATCACACCACAATCAAATGTGTTTCTTTTAGAATCCACATGCTCCCTGCAAAAGTGTCTTCCCTCTTACCATATTGCATTATATAATTTGCACCAACATTAAACAAAATCATGACATTTATTACAATGCATTAAACTAGGTATATACGTGAGATAGAGATGAAGAATGTACTTGAGGGTCACATCCTCTTGCATACTCATGATCTTCTCTTGTGATCATCTCTTCATTTTGCAATGCCATCGATATTGCCATACGAAGCCATTCTATATTGATCACATTTCATACGAAGCCATTCTATATTGATTACATTCGGTAGAGGTTCCAAGCTAGGTGGGAATGGCAAGCGTCTGTTTGCTCTTGTTAACCTATGGTGGCGGACATTGAGACGTATTACTTTTTACATCATATAATTAATTTAAGTATTCTGAGTCATGGGTCGGGCTTGTCGGCACCACATGTAAAGGATAAAGGGATTGGGTGATCGTCGATGAGAGGCACACCTCGAATGTCATCAGGATAAGGGTTAGGATCGGCCGGCCATGTGTGGGTGCCCATGTGTGAACGGCTAGGTCACATATAAGAGTCAAATATAACCCTAAAACCTCTCATTCTCAATGTGTTGAATACAAGGAGTGCTCTTGCCTTATCTTCTCCATCCCCTTCTCCTCTGTGTGTGTGTGTGTGTGTGTGTGTGTGTGTGTGTGTGTGAGAGAGAGAGAGATGGCGATCGAGCATTACATGGCGGCACGGCGGCGGTGAGGTGGTAGAGCGGTGGCGGCGGTTGCTTCTTCACTGCAGCGCGAGAATCCTTCACGACGGTGGTCTGAGCGGTGGCGGCGGCTGCTTCTTCACTGCAGCACGAGAATCCTTCACGACGGTGGTCTGAGCGATGAGTGACACACCTTTGCTCCCTGTTTGAGCTTGCTAGTTTTTGGTTGTGTGCTTGCAGCCATTCGTGGCTCACATACAGTGCTTGGTAAGTCCCCAGCTCCGACACGTGCGGCAAGAGCGCACATTTTTGGCACCGCATCTGCCAGGGAAATGCCCTGCACTAAGCTTCAGATGCAGCTCGTGCTGCTGTTTGAAGTCAAATTTATGCTGTAGGAAAGACAAAGAGAGGCTTGATTATGTGTATGCTATTGATCTTTGTTCGTTTTTCATTTTTGTTTTTACCCAGCCATCTCTCAGCTCTGCGTGTCGGTGTGCGTGTGTGTGCGTGAAGACGGAGGGTTGTTCTCTTAGCTCCGTGCATCGCGTGCGAGCGTGCGTGTGAACACGAAGGGCAAAATAGCAGCAAGGTGCTGCGGCCAACTCTAAAACATTTTGAAAAAAAAACATAAAAAATAAAAAATATTTAAAAAAAATAATTTAAAAAAAAACGAAACCGAAACCGCATGGAGCGGAAAGAAATTTTTTATTTAGAAAAAATTTTGAAAAGAAAAAACCCCCAATTGACCCCAACCCCCCGGCCTCGGTCTTTTGAGATATATATATAGGAGAGTGAGCCTCCATAGCTTTCTTTCAAGTGAAAGATTAAGGGGAGTGAAGCTCTATTTGTAGTCTACCCCCCAAGGAGTGGAGTGGGCATGTGGGATAAAGCCTTCACCTTTCCCTCCACAAGCAAATAGAGTGTCCTGAGGACCATGGGAGCTTCGAATAGGTGAACACTGTGCTGTAAAGCACACTAGGACCCCTTGGACGATACGCTTTCGTCTTGAGCTATCACATGCCCTAGTCCAGGTTCGACCATAAGTAAGGGGGTAAAAAACGAAAAGAAGAAAAAAACAAGTAAAAACGGGGTGCGAAACACCTGAGAAACCACTTGTGTGGGCTTCAAGGGTAGTTACCAATGCCCGTAGGGTACTCACATCACATGCATCTACACTCTAGTCGGGTGCTAGAGTCTAAGAAACTAGAAAGCATTTCAGTTTATGCAGGCTCACACAATCCCTCCACGTTAGCATCTTGGCCTTCAATTGGAACCCAAGGAAGTGCAACCCAAGATCCATGAATAGCGGCTAGTGACTCGTCCTCTGACTACTCTGAAGTCATGGAAGGGCACCCTACCCCAAGAACTCTGAGGAAGCAAGCCAAAACGTGCCAGTTTGGGCCCCACAACTTGGATCTAGCATGTTTAGTCGTCTAATAGAGACCTTTAGTAGAGCTACACGCTCTGAACATGCGACAAGTGAAGTAAACGAAGGAGGGGAAGTAGATTCGCCATTCACATCTCATGTAGACCCTGCCCTCCCAAAGAGTGTCCATGCGGATATTCTACCCACTTCATTTAATGAAGGCCCTACTGAGTTACCACCTTCTGACGCTCTTCCTAAAGTAGAGGCCCCTAGAAGAAAATCCATAAGAAGTGACATTGCGTCCACTTCAAGAGAACCTTTTGGCATGCCAAGTTTAGATGGGATATTTCTCAATGAAAATTGGGAATATGATCTACACACGGAGACTCTGATTGACCTATACACGGGTTACACATACCATGTAGGTTGGTTAGAAGTCTGGTTAGAAGTCATACGATCTACATCTAGTGCCACCAATCTAGATGAACAACAACAAATGATATGTAGATTCTTCGTATATTGTTTCGCCTGGAGTCTCAATGCAGGTTGAGCCCACGAGCAGTAACTTTAGCTTTCCAACTTTGGCTCAACTTTCCATTAGGGAATCCACAATGCCTACTCCGATGATGAGCATGACGAAAAGTGCACCCGTTACCACTGTAGTTAGTACAACACTGCTACCTAGTGATACAGTACCTACAACAGTGCGTACCAGTGCATATCGACCATATGTACCTATCGCTACTCATGCTCATATAGCTCCTACGCCTCCTATTATGCCAATGGTGTATGCTCCACGAATGCCTTATCACAACCCTTATCCAAGAGGAGCTATGCCTAGTCACATATCATATCCTACGTCAGCTGCATACATATCAAGACAAATGCCGCAACTCCTTTCAACCAGGCCATCCCAGAAGTGCCTTCACCAGCTATGCCTGCTCACCTAGGTGATCTAGCAGCGTTTGCTCAAATGATCGGACGATCTATTGCGGAAAACATGTGTGGCCTGCCTGAGAGAGATCCTAGAAGCAAGGCGGTACAAGTTGCCAAGCTCACTCAGAACTTCAGTGGTAACGAAGATGTTAGGAAGCACATTGAAGTTTTTGAACACGTGTGTGATTCCTTGGAAGAGCACAATGAGCTACATACATGTAAAGCATAAGGCTTAACCTTGAGTGGAAAAGGCAGAGATTGGTATAACTACATTCTTGAAGAGAGGGATACTGCATCAATTGCTCGAGCAAAGAAAAAAAACGCGATGGAAGAGATCGCTTAATGCCACAAGCTCTAAGCCTAGTTCAAAGACTAATATAGGAACAAGAGACGACCCCATGTATATGAATGATCCTGAAGATGATTCTGATTCTCAATAGAAACCATGGGGACCAAAGCCACTACTTTAAGGGAGGAACCCACTCGGGAGCTCAACAAAGGAGAATCAAGCAAATACATAAATCAGGGGAAACAAAGGGAAACTCCTCTGGCCCCACAACCAAGTCAGCTAATGCCCTCTCGGCTACCCAGACTGACTGAGACTCCTAAAGACAAGCCACGTGGGCCAAAAACCCTCAAGAAAAAGATTGGAACTTACCCAAACCCAGTAAAGGAGATTGAACGAGTGCAACACTTAAAGGGTTTGGTGGAAGAAACACAAAGAGAATTGGAGCCAGACCCTAGAAAAATCAAGATTCCAAACACAGTGTTTCCTACACAAGTTCAGCCTCACAGGAGCCATAAACCGTCAGCTATACCTAGTATCATTCGGGAAGAAAGTGAGGATAGGACATCAGGAAGTGGGCAGACACCCTTCTTGCTTGAAATAATGTTTAGTGAGGGAATGCTTGACCCCATCAAAGAGGAAGCGATTCCATCTTCACCAGTCCCTAGTGAGGGACCGATATCTCGAAAAGTGCCGTTGAATGTGTCCAAACTAATGGATTTCATGTCGTTTGAAATCAAAACCACGATCATATCCAAGTTATATGGAGATCCTGAGTTATTCTTAGCTCTTCGGGAATTCCTCAATGGAGAACTGAAGGTGCGGTTACCACAATTTGCAAATATGGATAGACCTAACACGCTTCAAGATGAACAGGAACATCTGGATCTACAACCCAACCTAGATGAAGACTCGGTCATTGAAATACCTGTTAATAACAAGTTGGGACAGTACTTTGAAGGTGACAAATCTAATGCAACCCTCCCCATTACTACCAAGGGATTAACTCTAAAGGGAATCCTTGATGGTGGTGCTGGAGTGAGCATTGTGACTAAAAACTATTGGGAATCTATGAGAAGACCTCACCTAGAAGTCACAAACATAGTGGTTAAGATGGCAAACGGAACTATAGCTAAACCTATTGGAATGCTAAGGGACCTTAAGATCAAGGTTCTGGGATACAAGGTAAGACATACCTTCATTGTAATGGAATTCTCTAAGCATCCTATGTCATATCAAATGATCTTAGGATGCCCCTTCATGAGGGAAGCACAAATGGTGCATGACTGGTCAAAAAACCATGTCTACTTATAATTCCAGGACTCTGTCATTCAAGTTGATCTTGAGAATGGTCGCACGCATCCTTTAGGAAGCAAGGTTATCATCGATAATCGATCGGATACCACTATTCACTCAGCCCCATTAAAGTATTGCTATACATGCAAAAAAGAGACTGATGATGGGAAAGACTCTCCTTATATGGATGTCCTACTGGGTATGACTGAGTCGGATAACGTGGATTGGGTACACCTAGCGGCAACCATAGACACATGGGGAAATAGAGGCGCAAGTTGGGTAACACCTGAGGGGCGAGATATGCCACCATTAGTGCCAGTAAACATGATAGGTGTTATGCACTTGACTCTTGATGGCAAGAAAGTGGCAAACTCCCGTGACACTGAAAGTAGCAAAGACTCTAACCAATGCGACTCCGAGTCCGAATCTCAAGAAGAAACTGACTCTGAGCCTGATAGGGAATATGAATCGAATATTCACCCAAATGTGAAAGCTACGTGCTCAAGGCCTAGGACAGTGACCTCCTACAGTTCATCTGAGAGTGAGGGGGACACAAGTGAAGATCGACCAAGTGAGTCCGAATCTGATAGAAACAAAAATCAAAAACTAGGTAAGAAGAAAACGAGACATAAACGACAACGCTATCGAGCTAATGTACGAACTACAATAAACAGAGAGAGATCCACTGCAGAATGGCTTAGTTATGTAGGAGCATATGACGCTCATCGAAAGTTAGCAGATAATTGGGGACAATACCTCCAAAGTGTCATGTGGTGTATTCCGCAACCTCATGACATTGCCCAATTAGAAATCAAAGAGAAGCCGAAACTAAGTCGTACTGCGAGAAGGTGTCAAAACCGAGAGTTAGCTCAGCAAACAAAAGGATGCGGAATTAAAAGAAAAAAGCCTGGCACAACAAGAACTAGTAGACTTACACCCCGCACCCGAGCATTTCAAATCATTTACCACAGGGGAACGTAAGTCGTCTACACCAAATCCCAATGAACGCCTACCAATGGGAGTAGCGATGTCTATGATAGCCCGGCGGTAGTTAAGGAGATAGAACTAGCAGATCCAGGTGAGGAGTCTAACCCAGCTTTTATTGCTCAAGACCTCACCAAGACGGAGGAAGCTACACTTAAGAGGATTCTTAAAGAATTCAAGGACATATTTGCTTGGACATACCATGATATGAAGGGTGTTCCACCCTCTGTGGTGCAACACACAATTCCAATGATTAGCACTGCTAAACCAGTCCAGCAACGTCCCTACCCAATGAATCCTAAGTATGCAAAGATTGTACAAGAGGAAATTGAAAAGCTTATAAAATGTGGATTCATATACCCTATTGAGCACTCAGAATGGGTTTCTCCAATAGTCATTGTACCAAAGAAGAATGGGAAACTCAGAGTGTGCGTTGATCTCAAAAAGGTTAATGCAGCCACCAAAAGAGATCATTACCCCTTGCCGTATTCTAAACATGTGCTTGAAAAAGTTGCAGGAAAGGAGGCTTATAGCTTTTTAGACGGGTATGATCACAATTGCAATAGAGGAACAAGCTAAAACAACTTTTATAATGGAGTTTGGATTGTTTGCCTTTCGCATCATGGCCTTTGGCTTAACTAGTGCACCTGCAACATTCCAACGATTGATAAACACAGCCTTTAAGGAATATCTAAGGGAATTTTGTGAAGCTTTCTTAGATGATCTTTGTGTTCATTTCTCTTGAGACGAGCGCTTGATGTGTTTACGAAAAATATTTGAAAAGTGTAGACTATATCGCATCTCATTGAATCCTTTCAAATGCCGATTCTGGGTTAAACACGGAGTTATTCTAGGGCATATAGTGTCCAAAAATGGAATTTCCACTGACGAAAGTAAAATCAAGGTCATTCTGGAATTGCCCCCACCCACCAACTATAAGGGAGTCCAACACTTTATGGGCCATGTTGGTTATTATCGAAGGTATATTTTATTCTTTGCTGAGATAGCTCGGCCATTATACAAGCTTCTCATCGAGTTTATTTGGACCGAAGATTGTGACCGTGCATATGAGCTATTAAAGAAGGCTATGGCCAAGTGCTCCAATCTTGCGAATGCCTAACTGGGATTTAATCTTCCATGTGCATATTGATGCATCAAACTTTGCTATTGGGTGTGTACTAACTCAACCTGGAGAACATAAACTGGACTACCCCATTAGCTTTACCAGGGTTGAACGATGCTGAAATGAACTACACCACTACAGAGCGAGAAGGGTTGGCAATGATATATGCAGTAAAGAAATTTTGTTATTACCTTCTTGCCACCAAGTTTATTTTCTATGTGGATCATCAAGCATTGTTGTATCTGGTGAACAAACCATGCTCCACAGGAAGAATCACACGATGGTTATTGATTCTTCTTGAGTTTGATTTCACTGTTGTTGTGAGACTTGGCAAAAAACATATCATGGCTGATCATTTGTCTCGCATACCTAATGGTGAAGCTCCTACGGGGGTTGAGGATGACTTACCTCTGACACATCCTTGTTCATGGTGGAGACAATGCTTGAATGGAGTGAAAAGATTGTTAACTTTTTGGTTAATGGCTTTTCCAGTATTGTAAGAGGTCTTAACGACATTCTAATATCATATGTTGTATTTTTTATCTAAGCTTGTGTTGTTGTTTTCTATTGGTTGGCTTGACATTGTCAAGGTAAGCAGTCTTATTCATTCAACCTCATGTTTATTGCACCCTTGGGTTCCGGGTATAGGGAATTGACTTATGCATAGAGATATGGGGCATTGTTATATGCCATATAGAATGTTGTTTATGTCATGTTAGGAGTGGTTATCCGGCGCCGCCGCTAGTAGTGTCTATAGTGGAGGGGAAGCCCTCAATCTTCTCACTATCTTTCTCGTGTAAAAGAGGAGTTGCCTTTGGCTTTAATAGTGGGGAGCGTGTGGAAAGTCCTCAGAAGCTATCATCCGAAAGGGGCACTATCCACCCTGATTGTCTAAGCAGTATTATAGGAGGTCTTAACAATGTTCTAATATTACATGTTGTATTTTTTATCTAGGCTTTAAGCATGGCTTTTGCCAGGGAAATTTTGTTTTGTTGCCTCATGCATGTATGTAGCAGCAATGTCGATCGACCCGTCACAAGACCTTGATGTGGAAAATCCGCTATCTATTATAAATGAACGATATGGGCAGCAAGCTTAGTCTCAATTTACTCAGACAGAGATATGGTTCCATCAAAACTTTTCATATATACAAAGTTAATCTTTTATGTATTCTATAAGTCTTATTTTTTAATCTTATATGCAGGCAAGATTATAATCGGTCTAGTCATCGCCATGGGAATAGACCGATTATAATCGGTCTAGTCATCGCCATGGGAATAGACTACCCCACTTGGCCAGTTGATGCCATGGAGGCAATCTACCCCGCTTGGCCAGTCGACCACACCTTTGATAGGTGCGGGGTCGAGTGGTGTGGGGTCGAGTGGTGCGCTCCCATCACGATATGGTTGTGATGAGCCTACACCACCTTCCTCGACTAGACCCACTCATGTCCGTCTTCACCACAACAACGACATAGTAGGGAGTCTGGGGAGGTAGTAGATGTGCTAGTGGGGGGGAAGCACACTGCTTTTGGTTTGGCGAAAGCAGTACTACGTCTCACGATGTGTCTCCCTAACATCGGGTCTCTTCATCTACACATTATGAGCTAGCCCCTAGGAGACCCATTCCATCATTCAATCCACACACCTTACCATACAACATGGATGTGGATGGTGCCCTCATGATGGATACGGGTGGTTGCAAGATGAGGTTATCTAGTTTCATGTAGTGGGTGCCCTTGGCTTTAGCTGGAAAACAGGCATTTTTTCAAGAAGAATAGCCAATCTCTCATAGTTAGCCAAGGAGTTTCACTTCAAGGACTTCTAATGAAACATCATATGCAAAGTTAGGCACCTAAAACTATAATCTGATGGAATATCCAATAATTGCAAATCTCCTTTTCTTTGGGAACCAAGTTTGTATACAGGCCCTATCGTAGGTTTAGACAGGTACAGTGAATGTGAGTAAATTGCCTATAACTTTTACATTATTACTCATATGATGTTCCCACTTTGCATATCACAAATACAAATGACATAGAGCTTAACTTGATTTATCGAGTAATTTTTGATGTGTTCTACTATTTTCTATATTATTTAAAATGTATTAGAATTGTTAAAAAACATACTATTTTATCCTCCCACCACATCTACCATTTAAAATGCTCAAATTATATGGATCTAGTGAATGATTAGATTGGGAAAGATTAGTATAATGTGGGTATAAGGTAAAATTACAAATCTAACGGTTGGATTTTTGTAGATTTACTTTGGAAAATTTATTATGACTGTTAGAGACCCATTAAACCAATAGTAATTTAGTTCTAGAAAATTAAATATTGAATCTTTCAATCTAAAAACTCAAGGGATCAATACTCTTGTTGCCATGAATTTATTAAAAAAATTTGGCTTAATTTGAGTATGGGAAGGTCCATTTTCAATCCTTCCAAGTGAAAATTCCCATATTGTGTCCACTCTCCCCTTTTCAAGTCTAAAACCAATCCTAGTTAGGTTTGGAAATCTAGGCTTGGTAAACTTCACAGCTTAGGTTTCATTCCATGTGTGAGGCTTGGGTAGGCACAAATCTTATATATGCATGCCACTTTATGTCCACATGAGCTTCGAGAGGATCCACATAAGTAGCTTGCCACCTCCACCATCCATGTCAACATGGTCAACCTAGTTGACTCCCCACCTCATCATCCTAGTCATCATTAATGCCACATCATCTTGCCACCTTTGCATGCCACCTCGGACTTGGTGACATGGCATGCCGCATCATGGAATTGCCACATCAACCATAATAGTGCCACATGTCAAGAGAATGCCACGTGTCATGCATGCATGTGACACGTGGCACCTCCTTCCCACCTCCCCTCTTTTTTTCAAAAACATATTTTTGAAAAAGTTAATTTAGTAATTTAGAGAAATAGAATATAGAATTTTAAATAATAAAATATATATAACTTATTAAATAAAAGAATTTAAAATCACTAATTTTAAAGGATTATATTTTGGGATTAGATCAATAATATTATTATTATAGTTCATATTATTAATTTTAAAAAAATAAAATTTTTAATTTAATATTTCTTAAAAAAATTTATGTAGAATAAACCTTTGAATAAAATTTGAAAAAAATACTTTATTAAAAAAAAGCAGTTATATAATTATAAAATAAAAGATATATTTATATATCTAGTAATGATAAATATTTAGACTTGTTAATAAATATTATTAATAATATTGGTTTTTAAGTGGATAATAGTTTATCTTTAATTATCTTTATGTATATCTTAATTATCCAATCAATCTTAGATAGGAAATCCAATGAGATTTGAAGTGGATAACCTATTTTTCCTATATAATCACACATCTCTAGTACTATCCCACACTTATCTCTAGTACTATCCCATCATTGAGCCTTTATATTATTTTCTCTCTTAGCTTCCTTGAGAATGGGTTCTCAAAGTCATAGGAGTTAGAAACGTGATAGGACTAGACTTCCCCCCGTCCACTAAGTTCAAGAGGAGGAGAGGAGAAGGGTAGCTCGTGAGAGAAAGAGAGAGTGGAGAGCACGTCAACGAGCAACACCTTCCGTTGGCGATGATCCAAGCCTTGCTCCTCCTCTTCCACTTCCTCTCCCTTCGCCCTCTTCCCCCCCACTACCCCTTAGTTTAGATAATCCACATGAACCCGCCCTTCTTGAGTCCCCTTCTCTTCTACAAGAACCCACCCCCTCCTTTGGGCGCCCTTCGTGTGGATAGGAAAGAACTATCAAAGTCAGGGGCACATCGTCGTGCCCATGCAATCTTCCATTCCTATTTCAAAGACCTCACGCCTTCATCACAGGCATGTGTGCTTGATGCTTTGATTGATCTTCCCAACATGGCCAACTGCAGGGCGCTTTCCGACATTGGAGGTCGAAGAGAGAGGAGAGCTGGCATGGCGGTGCTACAAAGTGTTCGTCATTCCTATATAGTTAACAAGAAGAGGAACTCTACGGACGCTTTGGCTGCTCGACGGGCTATTGTGGCAGCCATAAGTAGCTCCCAAATGAAGGGTAAGGTTAGTGCCACATCTCGCATCCTTTCCATAGCACCACACGCACTTAGAGTTGGGTCTATTAGACGACAAAGTTTAGATGCCAATGAGGTTGGTGCTTTGTGGGCGAGTAGTGGTCGTGTAGCTAGGCATGATCGCCTACTAGATGAAACCACTAGAACCTTGATGGAAAGTTTTTGGGAGGAGAATTGTCGTGCCTCGCCAGTTTTCAAGAAAGCTTTGCGTAAGAGAGTGACAAGAGGAGTGTTCATTGAGCACGGTGCTTGCTTTCTTGAAATGACCCAAACTGAGTTGTATTCTCAGTTTGTGGCTTCATATCCAGAGCTTAAAATTGGGCAAAGGTCATTTGAGGGGTGTAAGCCTTGGTTTGTGAGATACTCACGTCAGCATGACACATGTTGTTGTCGCTACCATGTTGAGTTCAAACTTTTTTATGATGTGTTCCGTTCTCTTAGTGGGCATAGAGAGTTGCCTTGTAGTCCTCGTGATTTCATCCACTCTCTTTTGTGTGCACGCACGGAGGATGCCTAGTTCCATAGGATGCCTTGTGTGGAGAGCAATTGCACATCATGTGGTTCACTTGCACATCTACAGATGGTAGATCTTGATGCAAGTGACCAAGAGATAGTGGCATGGCAACGTTATGAGTATGTGACACACCAGCTCCAGAGTGGTTGGACAGTCCAGGAAGTTGCAGCTCATGGACAAACATACACCACGTTGTCACTTCACAGCCACATTTAGGGAGCAGATCTACCCCTATATATGGCACAATCATTGTGCCAAGTGGCAGGATCGTCAGTTCCGAGCATGCCTGGCAGAGTTTCCTATTGGTGTGGTCGTCT
The DNA here is from genome assembly GCF_041138505.1 of Cibotium barometz. NCBI lineage: Eukaryota > Viridiplantae > Streptophyta > Polypodiopsida > Cyatheales > Cibotiaceae > Cibotium > Cibotium barometz. The sequence goes on along the minus strand of NC_141076.1, from coordinate 19,462,109 downwards.
CTGTGATTGATTTTGCAGAGAACTACACCTTCACACCTTTTCAGGAGATACAATCTGAGTATTACAATCTGAGTATTACTTCTCAGAGCAGGTAATGGTTATATTTCGTAATATTTGTTTTGTGTTTGAGCTACATTACTTATTTGATTTTTTGTGTCCTAAACGTATATATTGCTTACCTCACCAGGTTGCTATTATGGTCCACATTAGCTATCGACATGCAGAGGCTCATGTAGATGGGATAGCGAGTACCCTCGAGACCTGTGTCGTTATTCGAGAGTATCATTTCTATATCAGTGATGATCGTTCACATGATGGACATTTTGTGCAACACTGTTTTCGTCTCCATGATAATTTTTTAGGAGATTGTGGGATTAGACATGTCCAGCAATGGGTTTGGTCGGATGGTTGTGGCGCACAGTTCAAGTCATCACGATAATTCTAGTGGCTCTACAGGTAGTACTTATGGTTTTCTTACATTTACAATTAAACAAAATTCACTAGAACATCTTAAAGAAAATAATAACTAAGACTATCTTTTATGGATGTATAGGTGGCATGTGCAGTCTAGTATCCCAGTGATTTGGTCATTCTTTGAGACTGGTCACGGGAAGGGAGAGCATGATGGTGCGAGCGCGTGTGTGAAACGTGTCTTGAGGCATCATCAGCTGCGATGCTCAGCGGTTCAGAGATGCGGGCCACGTAGTCAAGTGGTGCTCCCAACATTTGTGTGGGAGTGCAGCATCATCGTACCCCAAACGTGATGCTCGGATTGTCAAGAGATTTTTTTGGCATGTGGATGGTGGCATGATTAACCGTAGAGCCTCCCATGATTGTGACACAGTACCTGGCACCTGGGGCTTACATTCCATCAGGAGCACGTGCATGGCAGCCCCCACGATTTACACACGATGGTTTGCATGCTTCTGTGGAGCATGTATGGATGGCGATTGGTCACATTGTGCCTCGAGAGGATGGGTAGATGCATGGATACAGACATTCCTCTCCCCCGAGCATCCTTCACTGAGCACTAGGAAAGTTGAAGGGCCAGTAGGGAAAGTAGAAGAGTGAGGGGTAGGCAAAGCAGAAGAGAGAGGGGTAGGCAAAGCAGAAGTGAGAGGGGTAGGGGAGGTGGTGGGATGTATGGAAATGTGTGACTGTGGGGCAGGGGAAATAAGCCTAAGTGACTCAATTGCTCAGCTCATACCTAGAGTTCAGTCGGTTCCAAGCTCCCTATATCTCAAAAATATATTGTAAATTAGGGTCATATATGAGTATAGGAGGTGTACTAGAGAATGCCCCTCCATATATCGGATCTCGGCCCGTTGGTGAGATGATCCCCATGATGGTGGCCACATATATATGCATAAAAAGTTTACATAAAAATATAAAAACCAACCGTCAACATACCTTGGTCGTGGTAATGACTTTAAATCATAGCCGTCCATGTACCTCAAACGAGATAGTAATATCAAATCTCAGTCGTCGATCCTTCACCAACCCTAAAATTAAGTGTGTATCTACATGTATACATCCACATCTCCATTCTCACCTACACCTATACATCTACATCTACATGCATCCACCCACCTCCACATCTACATCTACATCTATACATCTACATCTACATGCATACATCCACCTCCACATTCACACTCACATCCATACCTCTACATCTACATGCAAACATCCATATCTCCATGCATAATAATATTCTTTTAATTAATCTAGGATGATAGTTCCTAGGATATGGTAGGAAGTCCTCTTTTTATGCTTTGAATCAATTTATTTTATGCGTGATTTCTATAAAAATTTTGCCATAGCTCCGCTACTATGACTGATAAATCTCAATTTTTTTTCTAAGGGATAAAGCTCATTATTAAAGAAATAATTAGAATGGTCTCTAATTGGATCATCAATCCATAATGGTCTCTAATTGGATCATTAAGAAAACAATTAGAATGGTCTCTAATTGGGTCATTAAGAAAACAATTAGAATGGTCTCTAATTGGATCATCAATCCATAATGGTCTCTAATTGGATCATTAAGAAAACAATTAGAATGGTCTCTAATTGGATCATCAATCCATAATGGTCTCTAATTGGATCATTAAGAAAACAATTAGAATGGTCTCTAATTGGATCATCAATCCATAATGGTCTCTAATTGGATCATTAAGAAAACAATTAGAATGGTCTCTAATTGGGTCATCAATCCATAATGGATTGAATCATCAATGTGCATAAACTAAAAGCATAGCAAAAGCCATTAATTTGGCCTCAAGCATAGCTTAATCTTGGATTAAGGAAAAGCTTTATGAAAAGCTTCATTTGGATTGAGAATGGGTCATGAGTATGACCATTTCTTGAGTGAGAGAGAGAAATTATAAAAACCATTAGAATTTAAATATAAATGGAAATTAACTTCTATAGCATTTATTAAATTATGTAACTCTTCACTACTATTCACTAATTAACTTCAATAGCATTTAAAAAAACCATACCAATTAAACTTCTCAAGCTTGAGAGGGGTTGAGAAGAGAGAATCATTGAGAAATTATAGAAAAGATCAAAATTCAATATACTTACCTTATGATTTGCTTGATTCTTTATTCACGGTAGAGGCCCCCAACCAATCAATTGGTTTAGTATGTTGATGGAGCCACCAATGGGGATTGAAGAAAGAGAGAAGTATCAAAAACTAGTGAATTATTAAAGAATTCACAGTTCTTGGCTTAGGTAGAGTAGAGTAACAATGCCTAAGACACTCTATATTTTGGCTTAGGTGGAGTAGAGTAATAAAGCATAAGACTCTATCTAATTTGGCTTAGGTGGAGTAGAGTAACAAGCATAAGAGACTATATATTTTGGCTTAGGTGGAGTAGAGTAACAAAGCATAAGAGACTATATGTTTTGGCTTAGGTAGAGTAGAGTAACAAGGCATAAGAGACTATATTTTTTTCAACAAGGGGAGGCTTCTATTTATAGGAAAATTTGAGCTCCTAACCAAACAAACTGATTCTAGAATTTTCCAAGTCAGTTTGGTCACTTTTTGACCATTTTTAGGTCAGTTAAGCTAACTTTTTGGAACTAGACTTGAATGAGGAGAGAGGAGAGATGAAATATCTCAATTTTTATGAGTTTAAAACTCATTCAAGCATGTGAAATATGCACCTCCTTTAAAGAATTCCCCTTCCTTACATATGTGTCAAAATTGTATTGCTCATAGTTTTTTACTAATAAACCTTGTACATTTTCAACTCTTCATCTTATGTGAAATATGCACCTCCTTTAAAGAACTCCTCTTCCTTACACATGTGTCATAGTTTTTTTACTAATAAGCCTTGTACATTTTCAACTCTTCATCTTATGTGAAATATGCACCTCCTTTAAAGAACTCCCCTTCCTTACATATGTGTTTATTTACTAATAAACCTTGTACATTTTCAACTCTTCATCTTATGTGAAATATGCACCTCCTTTAAAGAACTCCCCTTCTTTACATATGTGTTTATTTACTAATAAACCTTGTACATTTTCAACTCTTCATCTTATGTGAGCATTTACTCATTTTTGGGTATCTTCTTTTACAATTTGGATTTATCTCCTCCCTACACATGGATTGATGCTATTGGCCCATAGGAACCTTAATTGGACCATAGTCTAAAGATTTATGAAAATCTAGACCCTTAGGCTAAGGTTCTTTATACCTATTTCCAATTAATTCCAATTGCACATTGGAAATTTTTTTTTTAAATTTCTGTTTCAGGGGAACTCATCTGAATTATAAGAGATATTTTTCTATCCAAAAATATTCAAAATCTGAATATTCTCTCTCTAGAATATTTTCTCTCTCTAGGTTAAAACAACCACAAACAAGATCTCTTATATTTCAGAAAAGGGAATTGATTACAGGGGAATATACTAGACATCAAAAAGAGGGGTTGGGAGAGGAATCTTACATTCTACCCCACTTAAAAAACGCGAGATGTCCTCATCTCGCAGGTGGAGTATGCTCTCTTTCATCATCTTTTTCTTCTTCAATCACATTCAACGTTACGCCTTGGAAGTGGACGGTCGATTTTTCCCTGGTATTCTGCTGGATTATGGATGACTTGAGAATTGTCGATTAAGCCCTTTGTTTTTTTTTTTTTTTTTCAATTGCAGTAAGGATCTGCCCTTCTTTCCTCTTCTACTTCTTCTGCAATTGTGACTGCTCTGGCTGCTGCAGTCTGAGGTGGAATTCTTTCTCTTTGGTTGCCCCTATTCTGGAAAGGAGTTCTGAGGTTACTCTGGGTAGAGCCAGATGGTTGATTTGGAGTTCTTCTGGGGTTATCCTGGCTTGGGCGAGACGGACCCTGATTAGACTGGTATGAAGGAATTGGTCTCTGAATTCGGGGTCCTAGACTTCCCTGTCCCCTTGACATGGCAGGAGTTGGGCAGTCTTTTAACTGATGACCAAAACCTTGGCATCCAAAACACCGGTTCTCACTTCTGGTCTCATTGTTCTGCATCCTTAAAATAGATGGTCCTCCTGAGAAAGTATTCTGGGGGAAGGATCTTCCTTCACTTTGGAATCTTCCTGCATCTTGATTCTGAATTGGTCCTTGCTGCCTCTTTGGGGGTGGAAAGTTTGAAGTACCTTCCTGGGCTTGGAATCTTTTAAAGTTAGAGGGTGCAGGCTTTGGCGGGACCTTTACTACAAAGGCCTTGGCAAAATCCTTTGCCATTTTTACTGCTTCAGCCATGGACACTGGTTTGGCATTTTTGACCAATGTGTCTAAGGGTTCGTTCATTCCCCGAATGAACCTGGCCATGAGCTGTTCTTCGTCTAGAGGTGGTGAGTATTTGAGTAGAAGAGCAAAGGCCTGGTGATATTCTTCAATGGTTTTGTTCTCCTGCTTTAGTTCTAAAAATTCGTTCATTTTGGTTTCCAAAAATCCAGGGGGACAAAATCTCTTTCTCAAATAGGTTTTTAGGTCATTCCAAGATTGAGTATTTCTATTCAGACGGTTGGTGTCACAGTGGTTCCTCCATGCTACCCTGGCTGTTTCCACTATTTTCAACCGGCCAAGAGCCATTTTGCTCAGCTCATTATAACCTGTGACGTCAAAATACTCTTCCATGGCTTCCACCCATTTCTCCACAGTCTCACCCAGGTTCTCCCCTTCTCCTTTGAAGGGTCCTGGCTGAGTCCTATGAAGAGCCTTGCGAACATCAGGGTCAAGTTCGTTATCTTCAAGGATAGGGTCTGGCTGCTGCTGACGGCTACGGTTTCCTCGTCTCATGATTCTGTCAAAATTTATATATTAGAGAGAGAATAGTTATAAGATCAGAAGGGAGATTCTTATTTTTGAATACTTCAATAACTGGGGAGAAATTTTACATTCTACCCCACTTAAAAAAGTGCGAGATGTCCTCATCTCGCAAGGTAGAGGATAACTCTTTTTCTTAAGATCCAATTTTTATTCTGGGGTTGCTTATATTCTGGTCAACCCAACAGAACACTGGGATAATTATCCCTTATATAGAACTCATCATTAAATAACAATTCATTCAGATCATATCATTCATAACTTTAACACGATAATGGTCCATTAGACCGAAAAATTCCCTTCTGAACATTCCTCTACGGGAATTTCAGTTAAGCTAGTTCTCAATTTGTCATCCCTTAACTTGATCTACCGGTCAAGTGTTAACAGTAGCAATCTGACAACACAACCCACTAATCTCATAGTGATTTGCTGAATTCATTATCATCATTCTAGTTATGAATATCATCACAGGGACTCGTCCCATTCCCCCTCATTGTGGTTTCATTATATTTCAACTAATTTTTAAAAATCAACATTTTTCAATCAGCATTTTCAATCAGAATCCAAATCAATTCATTCATTCTCAAACAGAATTAAAAATCATATCAATCACATTCGAAATCATCATCTAGATAGCATTAACGCTTATAATTTCAAGTCTTAGATTTACTCGTATATACTGTCAGTAAAGAGCTGCAGTATACTCTCGGTATATACGGGTAGTCACGGCCCTTGGAATTATAAGGTAAATACTATCATGTCTAGGCCTCAAGCAAGTCAGGGATTCTATATAATTGCGGTACTTCCATCTGAAGACCCAATTACCAAATTACGAGTTTCAGTTTGAATATCAAATTGTATGAATTATCTCACACAATTATAACCTTTTTGTGTTTTTTGATAAATTTTTGATATATTTGTCTTCTCAGTTGATCTTTATTAACCAAATGCTCTGATACCAACTGTAAGATCCCTGTTCCCACCGAGCAATGGATTCAGGTACTGGCAGCGGAAGTAGCGCTTCTCGCGCGGGACAGGGGTCCCACACTCGGGGCCTCGCCCACGGATATCCGGATAAGAGACTAATCCGTCGGTTGTTCCAAAACCGAACCCAGAAAAACTTTCTTAACCGGAAGCATGGGCGATTCCACCAGGATATCTTTTTACTCTAACGTAGTCAAGATCATTTCTGATCGAGATGATCCAATTACATCTATAAGATACTTAGTCAGTTCAAGGAAGAAACTTGCACTTGGATCATTGGGATCAACGCTTTTTTCCCCATTCAAGAGGCACAGCCGTTGATTCCTATCCATAGAACAGTTACTGTCCGGGATTTTATTTTTTTTTTCTATCGTAAAAACAAAAGTTTGAGTCTCGATTTACGGATCCATCAGTCCAGCCTAACCCCATCCAGTCCCATGGGTTAGCCAACCGCCCAACCACTGTAGTGATGGGATCCAATTAAGAATTTGGTTAGGTTTTGTCCTGGGTACCAAGGAAAAGAGTTCCAAGGCCCCCTAGCCGGATGTTCATGCAAAATAAAACTAGTCACACCACTCACACACCCAATATGAAATTGCCTTTTTCAACCAGATTCAACCAGTTTAAAACAATCCTTTAATAAAACCATAGTATCATTGATCACCATCTTCCAATTTATCCAATTGATTCTTAATTTCCCATCATTCCTTCATCAGAGTATCTATGGCATCATTGGCAACTAGAACGCTCAGGAGCCGTTTCGATAGTTCCTAGCCCATAATACTTGGCAATATAATCACTTAACAAGATGGACTCTCGTTGAAGATCAGCAAGATCAACCAACAGATCCATATAAGGAGCCATGGACTCATCCATTGAAGACCAGCAAGGTCAATCAACCAGATCCATGCTCGATTTTAGAAAACAACTCCAACTCTGTTCCAATATCTTCCTCGACGCACGCGTGGGTATCCTAGGCAACCCAGAGCCCGAGCACCGTATGGTCAGCACCCTCTAGGATCCTTCGCAGGTAACCTAGCGCTTCACGCATAGGCCGCTTCCTTGGCCCCTCATCCACCGTACCGGAAGCTCACCATTTTAATCGCACCGAGGCTGGTCAAGACCTCGGCCGACCTTGCTACGCGAGACGTCCTTCATTGACTCCCCGTCAGCAGTTGCAACTTTACCATCACGACTTTAATCACAAGACGGTCAAAATGCTCCCCCCAGCATTCTTGACATAAAACAATCATTTACAAACAGCATTTACAAACAGCATTTACAAACAGTTTACAATACAATTTCTATTTTAACTTTCATTTTTCCACATTATCCCTCCTCAATCTACATTACTTAATCCATATTCCATTTATATGTATACTCATCCCATCACATCATTTCCATCTCATCACTTCAGATTCCCTCACCTCACAATCGTATATTCACATCCATACATCCACAACTATATGCGTGCATTCACATCTACATGCATACATCTACATCCCTATGCATACATCCACATCCACATTCTCATTCACCTCCATACATCTACATCTACATGCATACATCCACTCCACATTCACATCCACATCTATACATCTACATCTACATGCATACATCTACCTCTACATCCACATCTACGTCTATACACCTACATCTACATGCATACATCCACATCTCCATTCACATCTACATCTATACATCTACATCTACGTATACATCCACATCTCCATTCCCATCTACATCTATACATCTACATCTACATGTATACATCCATATCTCTATTCACATCTACATCTATACATCTACATCTACATATATACATCCACATCTCCATTCTCATCTACATCTATACATCTACATCTTCATGCATCCACCCACCTCCACATCCACATCTACATCTACATGTATACATTCACATCTCTATTCACATCTACATCTATACATCTACATCTACATGTATACATCCACATCTCCATTCTCACCTACACCTATACATCTACATCTACATGCATCCACCCACCTCCACATCTACATCTACATCTATACATCTACATCTACATGCATACATCCACCTCCACATTCACACTCACATCCATACCTCTACATCTACATGCAAACATCCATATCTCCATGCATAATAATATTCTTTTAATTAATCTAGGATGATAGTTCCTAGGATATGGTAGGAAGTCCTCTTTTTATGCTTTGAATCAATTTATTTTATGCGTGATTTCTATAAAAATTTTGCCATAGCTCCGCTACTATGACTGATAAATCTCAATTTTTTTTCTAAGGGATAAAGCTCATTATTAAAGAAATAATTAGAATGGTCTCTAATTGGATCATCAATCCATAATGGTCTCTAATTGGATCATTAAGAAAACAATTAGAATGGTCTCTAATTGGGTCATTAAGAAAACAATTAGAATGGTCTCTAATTGGATCATCAATCCATAATGGTCTCTAATTGGATCATTAAGAAAACAATTAGAATGGTCTCTAATTGGATCATCAATCCATAATGGTCTCTAATTGGATCATTAAGAAAACAATTAGAATGGTCTCTAATTGGATCATCAATCCATAATGGTCTCTAATTGGATCATTAAGAAAACAATTAGAATGGTCTCTAATTGGGTCATCAATCCATAATGGATTGAATCATCAATGTGCATAAACTAAAAGCATAGCAAAAGCCATTAATTTGGCCTCAAGCATAGCTTAATCTTGGATTAAGGAAAAGCTTTATGAAAAGCTTCATTTGGATTGAGAATGGGTCATGAGTATGACCATTTCTTGAGTGAGAGAGAGAAATTATAAAAACCATTAGAATTTAAATATAAATGGAAATTAACTTCTATAGCATTTATTAAATTATGTAACTCTTCACTACTATTCACTAATTAACTTCAATAGCATTTAAAAAAACCATACCAATTAAACTTCTCAAGCTTGAGAGGGGTTGAGAAGAGAGAATCATTGAGAAATTATAGAAAAGATCAAAATTCAATATACTTACCTTATGATTTGCTTGATTCTTTATTCACGGTAGAGGCCCCCAACCAATCAATTGGTTTAGTATGTTGATGGAGCCACCAATGGGGATTGAAGAAAGAGAGAAGTATCAAAAACTAGTGAATTATTAAAGAATTCACAGTTCTTGGCTTAGGTAGAGTAGAGTAACAATGCCTAAGACACTCTATATTTTGGCTTAGGTGGAGTAGAGTAATAAAGCATAAGACTCTATCTAATTTGGCTTAGGTGGAGTAGAGTAACAAGCATAAGAGACTATATATTTTGGCTTAGGTGGAGTAGAGTAACAAAGCATAAGAGACTATATGTTTTGGCTTAGGTAGAGTAGAGTAACAAGGCATAAGAGACTATATTTTTTTCAACAAGGGGAGGCTTCTATTTATAGGAAAATTTGAGCTCCTAACCAAACAAACTGATTCTAGAATTTTCCAAGTCAGTTTGGTCACTTTTTGACCATTTTTAGGTCAGTTAAGCTAACTTTTTGGAACTAGACTTGAATGAGGAGAGAGGAGAGATGAAATATCTCAATTTTTATGAGTTTAAAACTCATTCAAGCATGTGAAATATGCACCTCCTTTAAAGAATTCCCCTTCCTTACATATGTGTCAAAATTGTATTGCTCATAGTTTTTTACTAATAAACCTTGTACATTTTCAACTCTTCATCTTATGTGAAATATGCACCTCCTTTAAAGAACTCCTCTTCCTTACACATGTGTCATAGTTTTTTTACTAATAAGCCTTGTACATTTTCAACTCTTCATCTTATGTGAAATATGCACCTCCTTTAAAGAACTCCCCTTCCTTACATATGTGTTTATTTACTAATAAACCTTGTACATTTTCAACTCTTCATCTTATGTGAAATATGCACCTCCTTTAAAGAACTCCCCTTCTTTACATATGTGTTTATTTACTAATAAACCTTGTACATTTTCAACTCTTCATCTTATGTGAGCATTTACTCATTTTTGGGTATCTTCTTTTACAATTTGGATTTATCTCCTCCCTACACATGGATTGATGCTATTGGCCCATAGGAACCTTAATTGGACCATAGTCTAAAGATTTATGAAAATCTAGACCCTTAGGCTAAGGTTCTTTATACCTATTTCCAATTAATTCCAATTGCACATTGGAAATTTTTTTTTTAAATTTCTGTTTCAGGGGAACTCATCTGAATTATAAGAGATATTTTTCTATCCAAAAATATTCAAAATCTGAATATTCTCTCTCTAGAATATTTTCTCTCTCTAGGTTAAAACAACCACAAACAAGATCTCTTATATTTCAGAAAAGGGAATTGATTACAGGGGAATATACTAGACATCAAAAAGGGGGGTTGGGAGAGGAATCTTACATTCTACCCCACTTAAAAAACGCGAGATGTCCTCATCTCGCAGGTGGAGTATGCTCTCTTTCATCATCTTTTTCTTCTTCAATCACATTCAACGTTACGCCTTGGAAGTGGACGGTCGATTTTTCCCTGGTATTCTGCTGGATTATGGATGACTTGAGAATTGTCGATTAAGCCCTTTGTTTTTTTTTTTTTTTTTTTCAATTGCAGTAAGGATCTGCCCTTCTTTCCTCTTCTACTTCTTCTGCAATTGTGACTGCTCTGGCTGCTGCAGTCTGAGGTGGAATTCTTTCTCTTTGGTTGCCCCTATTCTGGAAAGGAGTTCTGAGGTTACTCTGGGTAGAGCCAGATGGTTGATTTGGAGTTCTTCTGGGGTTATCCTGGCTTGGGCGAGACGGACCCTAATTAGACTGGTATGAAGGAATTGGTCTCTGAATTCGGGGTCCTAGACTTCCCTGTCCCCTTGACATGGCAGGAGTTGGGCAGTCTTTTAACTGATGACCAAAACCTTGGCATCCAAAACACCGGTTCTCACTTCTGGTCTCATTGTTCTGCATCCTTAAAATAGATGGTCCTCCTGAGAAAGTATTCTGGGGGAAGGATCTTCCTTCACTTTGGAATCTTCCTGCATCTTGATTCTGAATTGGTCCTTGCTGCCTCTTTGGGGGTGGAAAGTTTGAAGTACCTTCCTGGGCTTGGAATCTTTTAAAGTTAGAGGGTGCAGGCTTTGGCAGGACCTTTACTACAAAGGCCTTGGCAAAATCCTTTGCCATTTTTACTGCTTCAGCCATGGACACTGGTTTGGCATTTTTGACCAATGTGTCTAAGGGTTCGTTCATTCCCCGAATGAACCTGGCCATGAGCTGTTCTTCGTCTAGAGGTGGTGAGTATTTGAGTAGAAGAGCAAAGGCCTGGTGATATTCTTCAATGGTTTTGTTCTCCTGCTTTAGTTCTAAAAATTCGTTCATTTTGGTTTCCAAAAATCCAGGGGGACAAAATCTCTTTCTCAAATAGGTTTTTAGGTCATTCCAAGATTGAGTATTTCTATTCAGACGGTTGGTGTCACAGTGGTTCCTCCATGCTACCCTGGCTGTTTCCACTATTTTCAACCGGCCAAGAGCCATTTTGCTCAGCTCATTATAACCTGTGACGTCAAAATACTCTTCCATGGCTTCCACCCATTTCTCCACAGTCTCACCCAGGTTCTCCCCTTCTCCTTTGAAGGGTCCTGGCTGAGTCCTATGAAGAGCCTTGCGAACATCAGGGTCAAGTTCGTTATCTTCAAGGATAGGGTCTGGCTGCTGCTGACGGCTACGGTTTCCTCGTCTCATGATTCTGTCAAAATTTATATATTAAAGAGAGAATAGTTATAAGATCAGAAGGGAGATTCTTATTTTTGAATACTTCAATAACTGGGGAGAAATTTTACATTCTACCCCACTTAAAAAAGTGCGAGATGTCCTCATCTCGCAAGGTAGAGGATAACTCTTTTTCTTAAGATCCAATTTTTATTCTGGGGTTGCTTATATTCTGGTCAACCCAACAGAACACTGGGATAATTATCCCTTATATAGAACTCATCATTAAATAACAATTCATTCAGATCATATCATTCATAACTTTAACACGATAATGGTCCATTAGACCGAAAAATTCCCTTCTGAACATTCCTCTACGGGAATTTCAGTTAAGCTAGTTCTCAATTTGTCATCCCTTAACTTGATCTACCGGTCAAGTGTTAACAGTAGCAATCTGACAACACAACCCACTAATCTCATAGTGATTTGCTGAATTCATTATCATCATTCTAGTTATGAATATCATCACAGGGACTCGTCCCATTCCCCCTCATTGTGGTTTCATTATATTTCAACTAATTTTTAAAAATCAACATTTTTCAATCAGCATTTTCAATCAGAATCCAAATCAATTCATTCATTCTCAAACAGAATTAAAAATCATATCAATCACATTCGAAATCATCATCTAGATAGCATTAACGCTTATAATTTCAAGTCTTAGATTTACTCGTATATACTGTCAGTAAAGAGCTGCAGTATACTCTCGGTATATACGGGTAGTCACGGCCCTTGGAATTATAAGGTAAATACTATCATGTCTAGGCCTCAAGCAAGTCAGGGATTCTATATAATTGCGGTACTTCCATCTGAAGACCCAATTACCAAATTACGAGTTTCAGTTTGAATATCAAATTGTATGAATTATCTCACACAATTATAACCTTTTTGTGTTTTTTGATAAATTTTTGATATATTTGTCTTCTCAGTTGATCTTTATTAACCAAATGCTCTGATACCAACTGTAAGATCCCTGTTCCCACCGAGCAATGGATTCAGGTACTGGCAGCGGAAGTAGCGCTTCTCGCGCGGGACAGGGGTCCCACACTCGGGGCCTCGCCCACGGATATTCGGATAAGAGACTAATCCGTCGGTTGTTCCAAAACCGAACCCAGAAAAACTTTCTTAACCGGAAGCATGGGCGATTCCACCAGGATATCTTTTTACTCTAACGTAGTCAAGATCATTTCTGATCGAGATGATCCAATTACATCTATAAGATACTTAGTCAGTTCAAGGAAGAAACTTGCACTTGGATCATTGGGATCAACGCTTTTTTCCCCATTCAAGAGGCACAGCCGTTGATTCCTATCCATAGAACAGTTACTGTCCGGGATTTTATTTTTTTTTTCTATCGTAAAAACAAAAGTTTGAGTCTCGATTTACAGATCCATCAGTCCAGCCTAACCCCATCCAGTCCCATGGGTTAGCCAACCGCCCAACCACTGTAGTGATGGGATCCAATTAAGAATTTGGTTAGGTTTTGTCCTGGGTACCAAGGAAAAGAGTTCCAAGGCCCCCTAGCCGGATGTTCATGCAAAATAAAACTAGTCACACCACTCACACACCCAATATGAAATTGCCTTTTTCAACCAGATTCAACCAGTTTAAAACAATCCTTTAATAAAACCATAGTATCATTGATCACCATCTTCCAATTTATCCAATTGATTCTTAATTTCCCATCATTCCTTCATCAGAGTATCTATGGCATCATTGGCAACTAGAACGCTCAGGAGCCGTTTCGATAGTTCCTAGCCCATAATACTTGGCAATATAATCACTTAACAAGATGGACTCTCGTTGAAGATCAGCAAGATCAACCAACAGATCCATATAAGGAGCCATGGACTCATCCATTGAAGACCAGCAAGGTCAATCAACCAGATCCATGCTCGATTTTAGAAAACAACTCCAACTCTGTTCCAATATCTTCCTCGACGCACGCGTGGGTATCCTAGGCAACCCAGAGCCCGAGCACCGTATGGTCAGCACCCTCTAGGATCCTTCGCAGGTAACCTAGCGCTTCACGCATAGGCCGCTTCCTTGGCCCCTCATCCACCGTACCGGAAGCTCACCATTTTAATCGCACCGAGGCTGGTCAAGACCTCGGCCGACCTTGCTACGCGAGACGTCCTTCATTGACTCCCCGTCAGCAGTTGCAACTTTACCATCACGACTTTAATCACAAGACGGTCAAAATGCTCCCCCCAGCATTCTTGACATAAAACAATCATTTACAAACAGCATTTACAAACAGCATTTACAAACAGTTTACAATACAATTTCTATTTTAACTTTCATTTTTCCACATTATCCCTCCTCAATCTACATTACTTAATCCATATTCCATTTATATGTATACTCATCCCATCACATCATTTCCATCTCATCACTTCAGATTCCCTCACCTCACAATCGTATATTCACATCCATACATCCACAACTATATGCGTGCATTCACATCTACATGCATACATCTACATCCCTATGCATACATCCACATCCACATTCTCATTCACCTCCATACATCTACATCTACATGCATACATCCACTCCACATTCACATCCACATCTATACATCTACATCTACATGCATACATCTACCTTTACATCCACATCTACGTCTATACACCTACATCTACATGCATACATCCACATCTCCATTCACATCTACATCTATACATCTACATCTACGTATACATCCACATCTCCATTCCCATCTACATCTATACATCTACATCTACATGTATACATCCATATCTCTATTCACATCTACATCTATACATCTACATCTACATATATACATCCACATCTCCATTCTCATCTACATCTATACATCTACATCTTCATGCATCCACCCACCTCCACATCCACATCTACATCTATACATCTACATCTACATGTATACATTCACATCTCTATTCACATCTACATCTATACATCTACATCTACATGTATACATCCACATCTCCATTCTCACCTACACCTATACATCTACATCTACATGCATCCACCCACCTCCACATCTACATCTACATCTATACATCTACATCTACATGCATACATCCACCTCCACATTCACACTCACATCCATACCTCTACATCTACATGCAAACATCCATATCTCCATGCATAATAATATTCTTTTAATTAATCTAGGATGATAGTTCCTAGGATATGGTAGGAAGTCCTCTTTTTATGCTTTGAATCAATTTATTTTATGCGTGATTTCTATAAAAATTTTGCCATAGCTCCGCTACTATGACTGATAAATCTCAATTTTTTTTCTAAGGGATAAAGCTCGTTATTAAAGAAATAATTAGAATGGTCTCTAATTGGATCATCAATCCATAATGGTCTCTAATTGGATCATTAAGAAAACAATTAGAATGGTCTCTAATTGGGTCATTAAGAAAACAATTAGAATGGTCTCTAATTGGATCATCAATCCATAATGGTCTCTAATTGGATCATTAAGAAAACAATTAGAATGGTCTCTAATTGGATCATCAATCCATAATGGTCTCTAATTGGATCATTAAGAAAACAATTAGAATGGTCTCTAATTGGATCATCAATCCATAATGGTCTCTAATTGGATCATTAAGAAAACAATTAGAATGGTCTCTAATTGGGTCATCAATCCATAATGGATTGAATCATCAATGTGCATAAACTAAAAGCATAGCAAAAGCCATTAATTTGGCCTCAAGCATAGCTTAATCTTGGATTAAGGAAAAGCTTTATGAAAAGCTTCATTTGGATTGAGAATGGGTCATGAGTATGACCATTTCTTGAGTGAGAGAGAGAAATTATAAAAACCATTAGAATTTAAATATAAATGGAAATTAACTTCTATAGCATTTATTAAATTATGTAACTCTTCACTACTATTCACTAATTAACTGCAATAGCATTTAAAAAACCATACCAATTAAACTTCTCAAGCTTGAGAGGGGTTGAGAAGAGAGAATCATTGAGAAATTATAGAAAAGATCAAAATTCAATATACTTACCTTATGATTTGCTTGATTCTTTATTCACGGTAGAGGCCCCCAACCAATCAATTGGTTTAGTATGTTGATGGAGCCACCAATGGGGATTGAAGAAACAGAGAAGTATCAAAAACTAGTGAATTATTAAAGAATTCACAGTTCTTGGCTTAGGTAGAGTAGAGTAACAATGCCTAAGACACTCTATATTTTGGCTTAGGTGGAGTAGAGTAATAAAGCATAAGACTCTATCTAATTTGGCTTAGGTGGAGTAGAGTAACAAGCATAAGAGACTATATATTTTGTCTTAGGTGGAGTAGAGTAACAAAGCATAAGAGACTATATGTTTTGGCTTAGGTAGAGTAGAGTAACAAGGCATAAGAGACTATATTTTTTTCAACAAGGGGAGGCTTCTATTTATAGGAAAATTTGAGCTCCTAACCAAACAAACTGATTCTAGAATTTTCCAAGTCAGTTTGGTCACTTTTTGACCATTTTTAGGTCAGTTAAGCTAACTTTTTGGAACTAGACTTGAATGAGGAGAGAGGAGAGATGAAATATCTCAATTTTTATGAGTTTAAAACTCATTCAAGCATGTGAAATATGCACCTCCTTTAAAGAATTCCCCTTCCTTACATATGTGTCAAAATTGTATTGCTCATAGTTTTTTACTAATAAACCTTGTACATTTTCAACTCTTCATCTTATGTGAAATATGCACCTCCTTTAAAGAACTCCTCTTCCTTACACATGTGTCATAGTTTTTTTACTAATAAGCCTTGTACATTTTCAACTCTTCATCTTATGTGAAATATGCACCTCCTTTAAAGAACTCTCCTTCCTTACATATGTGTTTATTTACTAATAAACCTTGTACATTTTCAACTCTTCATCTTATGTGAAATATGCACCTCCTTTAAAGAACTCCCCTTCTTTACATATGTGTTTATTTACTAATAAACCTTGTACATTTTCAACTCTTCATCTTATGTGAGCATTTACTCATTTTTGGGTATCTTCTTTTACAATTTGGATTTATCTCCTCCCTACACATGGATTGATGCTATTGGCCCATAGGAACCTTAATTGGACCATAGTCTAAAGATTTATGAAAATCTAGACCCTTAGGCTAAGGTTCTTTATACCTATTTCCAATTAATTCCAATTGCACATTGGAAATTTTTTTTTTAAATTTCTGTTTCAGGGGAACTCATCTGAATTATAAGAGATATTTTTCTATCCAAAAATATTCAAAATCTGAATATTCTCTCTCTAGAATATTTTCTCTCTCTAGGTTAAAACAACCACAAACAAGATCTCTTATATTTCAGAAAAGGGAATTGATTACAGGGGAATATACTAGACATCAAAAAGGGGGGTTGGGAGAGGAATCTTACAGCGGAGATAGACCGCGAGTTAGCGGCTATCCGTAGGAGTGCTAAAGACACACCGTCTACATTACATATCGTGGCAGACTTGGAGGCGATCCTTTTGTGCCTTCATAGCCTTCACGATATTGTTTATGTAGATGAGTGGATAGCCCACCATCGCACTGCTCCTGTGTCACATGGCCTGACATATCGTCAGGTCTGTGATCTTGCTCCGATTAGGGATGGATCCTACTTAGATCTTTTCCTCTCGATAGTCATGGAATGAGGCCTGGGGGCAGGCAAGCCCCTTACTATTTCACGGTGTTCGCATCCTCGTATGGCGGCATATATCTATAGTCGATATGCTGCCGCATATGGGAGGATGCCGAACAACCGCCAGATTCCCATATACTTCGCAAAGCAATTATATGCGGAGTTTGTCTTAGGGGAGGAGGTGGATTACACTAGCCATCGGCCGTGTGGTGGTGCTGGCCGAGGCCGTCTCCAGGACCAGGGTAGGCGGCCTCCACCAGCCCTTCGTATAGCTCCTACTACAGATCCTTCATTTGTGCCTATGTCGACAGTAGAGGCTCTTGGCACCCACAGGTCGCATCAACGGTACGGAGTATCACGGAGAGCATCCAGCACGTGGTGCGCCTGTTCTCATGATTGATACCGATGACAGATGTCGAGGTATTTACATATTTATTACTTCTTAAGTTTTTTTAGTCATTTATTTACATGTTTATATGTACTTTTCTATATTTTTACATGAGCGGCATGGTTGATTTTGTCACGTAGGGTCCCACACCTACCACTGAGAGACTCACTCAGGAGTTGGTAGAGGCGAGAGCGGAGATTGACTGCCTTAGAGCTGCATTACAGATGGCAGAGGCAGCTACTGCAGAGGCACAACATTTGAGAGAGTCCGACATCCAGCAGGTAGGTTTCTCTTGCACGTAAAGAGTTATAATTAAGGTCCTAAGTTATAAATTTCTTTAAGTAATACCTAATGAGAGAGACTAATCAATTATTTTCATGCTTTACTTTTTTGCGTAGGCTCGAACCGAGGTAGAGAGCTCTAGAGCTGAGGCACAGCATCACCAGATTATGCTCCTCACAAATGTCACAACAATCTTGGAGAGTAATCTACTATTCATCAACCCCACCGGCATATGGAAAAACAAGATTCCTAAGTTGTAAAACAACCATGGTCTTACACCCCACTAGGTTCTAGCAGTGCTAGCACCCTAACCCTAAATAGCTATATGGGCTTCTTCACGGTACGTAAATCTCCTCTCTTAAACCTTTATACTTTACTATTTGTCTTGATTTCATATGTTAATGTATTCGTTTTTCTTTCTCATAGGATTCCCAATAGGTATCCTTCTCTTTACGAATCCTTGTTCTAATAGACCCCACAATGCTGCCTCTCTCATAAGGCATTGCCACACGGTAAACTCCTAAGGACATGGCTTGTTTGGATATTTACACCACCCCACCTGGGTCTTATTATCCCTCACTATAGTTTGCAAGTGTGCCACCCATAGTGCCATTAATAGAAACACACACTCCACAGCCATCCAATTCTCCATCCAATTCTCTGTAGTCCACAACCAAGAAGGATGCATGGAAAGATAGATTCGTAAGTATACTCCACTGCAAAACTCCTATCTTTTATCTAAATTTTGTGGCTAAATTTCTCTTGTGTCTCTTATATGTAGAAGAAAATTGTGGGGCGGACCATGTAAAGAAGAGGTCAATTACCACAGGACCCATTGTGATATAGATGCTTGGAATCATTTTCTAGATATCGGGGTCTTCACACAAGATCTGTGGGTGGACACCCAATAGGGGCCTTTGCTAATGAAGAGGAGAGTAACTAAATCATATGCGATGGATTTTTGTATTGATTAGTTTCATAAACACGCATGATTTTGTTTCAAGTGTCTTGTTTATTTGTTGCAAGTATGTCTCTACTTTAGTTATGTTGCCTTCTTTTTTTGGAGACTAGCTCAGATGGATATGTCAGTGTTGGGTACTCCGTCATGGCAATTTTGTGCATTTCAAGATATGTACAAATAGAAAACTAGAGAGCTCTCCTTGTCGGTTCCATGGTGTAGTGTCAAGGAGAACTCTATGTTTTTAATTACATGCGTAGGTGGTGCGGCCACAATCACAACAATACATGTGGCCATATTCATGGCTATACACACAGCCATACATGCAATCATTTGCATGGCCAACTGGTCACATGCATGGCCGCACTCACGGTGGTAGGCACCAGGTCATGCATCTGGCTACGTATAGCAATTTTTTTATTTCCCTTTTTCTTTGTTGCGGGCACGGTTGTGCTCATGGGCCATAGCCCTTATTCCTTGTAGTGTCAAGTGGAAATAGGAATTTTTCATGTTTCTTTAAAATACGTTGAGTGCAAAATGTATACTCTCGTACAAAGATTCCCTATATCATTCAAGAAGCAAGCCAGACCCCAATCATGATTATTGGAAACAAAAAATAAGAAAAACAATTTGCGTGCCATTATTGGCTAATTAGTTGGAGGTCCATGATGTCAATAAGAAAAGACATGCATAGTAGAAAGTGTGTATAGATAAGGAAGTGTAAGTGTGTAATCGATGATATGATGTGAGAGATATCAATATGGCCCAAGGCATAGCATGTCCTTCTCTTTCCTTGGATAAGAGAGCTCATTGTGCCCAAGCTTCAACTTTTCCATGATTGCTTATACCCCTAGAGAATGGAAGTGAGCAACTCCAATTCACCTTTGGGAAGGTGTCAAGTCTCCGAGTCTCAAGTGACGGGTGATCGAGTGTGGACGTAGTGTGAGTGATCACACGTGAGGCCTCAAGGCTCACATCGTGAAAGAATGTGAACTACAAGAGAGGATATATACATTGATTTTAAGGAGGTCATTCAACTCACAATGTTTTCTCGAGTGAGAGCTTGAGTGAGTGAAAACCCTTGGTATCAGATGTGGAGGGGGATGGCAAGCCGCACAAGGCGAGACCATCTACGTGCTCTCTCTCTCTCTCTCTCTCCTCCCTCTCCCTCTCTAAGCAACACGCCAAGCCATCTTTTCAAGCATGCACGCAAATGCATAGCTGGCATGCTTTTGCGCAAGGCTGGTGGTTCTTGAATTCTCTTATATGACAGCATTATTGATCACGGAATAGTGTGTGCATATATCCATATGAGAATATGCGTATGATTATACAATCGAATCTCATGTGTGAAGAATATTTTGGGCAAGCCTTGGTTTTGCAATCTCTTTTTTGTATTCCACCTGTCTTTGTATTTTCCTGCTAGGGTTTAATTCGAGTTCGTATCATCAGCAATCCTCCCATGATTGAAGTCTCCCCATCCATGAGAGCCGTCTTTAAATACGCGCCTGCATCTCCCACCAAGTCAGTATTTCAAGCAGCTTCAAGAAGAATGTCCCCAATAGAGCCTCAGATCACAGACTCATAATTATAATTCTCGTATTATTTTATCTTGTTCTTATAATTATAACCTCAGATCACAGACTCAAAATTCCAGTATCCCAGAAAGCATTCAAGATTATCATGGACAGCTTGCAAGCGTGCGGCGGCGATGAATATCATCGACGGCAGCCTCGGCTACTACCACCTGGCTTTCGGTTTCATCCAACGGACGAGGAGCTGGTAACCTTTTATCTCTCCAAGAAAATCGAGGACGCCCACTTCACGGTTCCAGCAATCGCAGAGGCAGACTTTAACAAGGACGAGCCATGGGAGCTTCCTGGTAGGATTAAACGTCTTCCAACAATGAAGAAGGTAGACGAGCCAGTGTGTATAGATAGCATGCTATATTGATGGCGTCAACAAGAGCTTGACCTAGTAAAACGGCTAGATGAAATTAATAATGTCTCACAAAAAGTGTTTGTGGAGAGCTTAATTAACTGTTGCAAAATGGAAAATGGTGGATATACAGGGCGAGCTACGATCATGGGCGAGAAGGAGTGGTATTTCTACAGCGTGCGTGAGCGGAAGTATCCCACGGGGGTGCGCGCCAACCGGGCGACTCGGGCGGGCTACTGGAAGGCCACCGGCAAAGACCGCCAGGTGATCAATGGTCGGCGGGTGGTGGTGGGCTTGAAGAAAACGCTGGTGTTTTACATGGGCCGCGCGCCCACAGGCCAGAAAAGCAACTGGGTCATGCACGAGTACACGAAGCTCGACAATCACGTGAAGGTGACAGTCATAATTGGATTCCACAAAATGACACGAATAATAATTTCAAAGTTCGCATTGCCTAGCACATCACTTTACATATCAATTTTTTACAATTGGAAAACTCTAAGATTCGCGGAATCTCTAAATAATTAGTAGAGGTAGGAAGTCCCATAGATTCTTTTTGACAGGTGTTACGCTCGTTTTTTTTTAGCATTTTGGCTGTAAAATACTTGCAAATTTTTAAAATGCCTATCGAAAATTACTCTAAAATACCAAAAAAACTTACAAATTTTTAGATTCTATGCTTTCTAGGAATTCAATAGAAAATAATACATTCATTTTTCCTGTTTTTTTTAAATGACATCTTCCTTTGGACACGTCATAGATTTGCCAAAATCTCAAACCAATTACTCTAATGCATAGAGCCAATAATGTCCTAAAATCCCCTTTGAAGCCAAGATAGAGCACCCTTCACTTGTTCTTGCAATGCATGCCAATACATTAACTCCCATGTAAATGGACATGGACGCTTCCAATTTTAGGAATCACTTTAACACATTACTTTTGCTTTGGCTTTATGCAAATATTTATAAAGATATTTTTGGCACGTTTGAGAGGTTTGCCTAATTAAGGTCAAATCTGACTTAAATTTTGAATCTCATAAAGGCATTACAAGTCATAATTAAATGGTCTAACCAAGGCTCTCATGATATTGCAGGTTAATGAATGGGTTCTTTGTAGAGTATTTTTGAAGAGTGCTGCAGTACAAAAGGTCTCGTCACCTCAAATGCACGAGAAATTCTTCAATTGTAGCCATAGTCATGACTTCAACTTGCCCACCCTTTTTGATGATGCACAAGTCTTAACTACACATTCATCTTCACACAAAAATACTCTTCCCACTAGCTTTACACCTTTCTCTCCTCTTGACGACATATTTCCCTCTCCTTCTAGCTCCTCTCCCCAGTGGTTTTCCCATGATGAAATACATAGGGATCTTCTTAAGAAATACACCCAGGGATGCACACCCTAATACTTTTGCATATTCTCACTTAGCATTGCATGATGAGACAAGTTTACAAGTAGGAATATTGTTCATGTAGGACAAGACATTATCACTCAATGATCATCACAAAAATAAGAGCATCACCTACCACCAAGCATTCCATTAATAGATAGTTGTGGCTCCATGGACTCCTGCACAAGATATAGAAATTGACTACATAGTTAGTATCTCGTCAACAAATTGATTATAGAATTGGCCAATCCATCCTCAATAAATTACCATAAACTAGAAGTTTCTCCTTTACAATCAGCTTTGAGAGTACAATAAGGTTGATCTCCAATATTTATAAATAGAAGTGAAAGAAATAAGATGTTCTCCATTAGCCTTCACATTTCCTTCTAGACTCTATAGGGTTCAAATATCTGACTGACATTATTATCATCATGTTTACTTTGACATTTCTCATTTCATGTGATGGTAGATGCCCATAAAGTGTAACAAATTGGAACTCCATATTGGATTATTGCATAATAAAGAACATCTATAATTTTGGATATTTAATGGCAAATAACTTTGGAGTATAAAGAACACCATGATTTTACCCTAGTCTTTTTTAATAGAATTGTGAGAAATTGAGCATGCTCAAAAGCTTTCCTTGTAGACTATATAAGGTAATTCATGATCTCTTTCCTAGATAGTTACCACCAAGTCACTTATTTCATGTGTAGCTTAGTACCTAAGCAATATACGATGATGCCAATGAAGTCCTACATTCTCCTCTTTCATGTATTAGTGGCAATCCTATATTCTTCCCTTTCTTGTATTGGTGCGTAATATAAACCACATATACTACAATAAAAAATAACTTTGGCCTTGGTTAAAGTGCACCATGGAGAAACTCTTCTTCCCTTCATGTATTGGTTGTAATCCTATGTTCTCTCCTTTCATGTATTGGTAGTTGGGTGATATAAAGCACATGTATTATTGCACTCAAACATAACTTTGGTCTTAAGTAAAGTGCAACATGGTTGAACAATGGTGAAACTCTTCTCTTTTAAATAGAAGAATGAGATAAATTGAGCATGTTTAAATAGTTATCTAGTTTTGTTGTAAACATTTTGTGTACACCCAAATATATAATCATTTATGGATACATACATTATTGGGAATCATTATCCCACATGAGCTCATACCTCCCAACCAACCATGAGCTTCAGTATGTCCCACCTTCAAAAACCGACGTAAAATTTCCATTGTAATGGTAACATCCCTCCTAATCCCACAAGGTTGAAGTTACACCTTCTCCATAGAGAAACGCAACTAAGACGTTCACAAAAGTTATACTCGCATTGTGGTGATGTTCCAAGAATAAAAGTTACACCTTCTCCATAGAGAAATGCAACTAGGACGTTTACAAAAGTCATACTTGTACTATAGTGATGTTCCAAGAATTTTCTTGCAATGGAGCCTTATCTCAACGTTGCATAGTGACATATGCTTTTATAGAAGAGCTAGACATCTACTGCAGTGGAGTATCAACCTACCACCATAATGGGCTCCAATAATAGACTCTACAAAGCCTTCTTTACTATGCATTAATCAAGGTTAATAACCATACAATGATTTATTACAAATGCATCACTTTCTAAGATAAAGCCAACACTTTTTTGTGGGGAACTTGGAGCAGTCTATACCGCTTGTCCCCAGATGATATTATCCAATGGACCTATAATGTAGTTTGACTAGACATTGCCCTTCTTGGTTGTATATTTTGTGGTACCTTCATTGCAGTTCATCTCTATCTGTTTTCTCTTTCTTGCACTATAATGGATGGAAACCATAACTGCATGAAGAGGAGAGAGAGTAAAGAGAGGGAACCTGAGTAGGTGCATAGGGTGTGTAGTTCTAGTGCACGGCTATAAACATGACTATAGCCTTGTGCATAGCCATGCACGACTATAGCCACATACTAGGAAAAAAATCTCGACATTCCAGAGAGCATTCGAAAGAGCTCACAATATCCAATATCACAAAACAAGAAGCACAAAATGTAATGTAATAAAAGCAAATATGTACTAATCCAAGGTCACTGGAAAATTGAGAAATTGATTAATGAATTAGGTTGAGCTTGGCCCAACATCTATCACATCTTTCATCAAATCCATACATGCTAATTGGTCTATCTCAAGATCCATATGTCCTATTGCAATATTAACAAAAAGATCGATCTCACGGCTAGTGGACTCAACATCATCTCATCACCGTCATCATTATGCTCGAATTCAATTTCTTCCTCATCATCTTGGATAGGGACACCTTCATCCTTGATTATTTAGTGGTATATCACGTTATTCATCTTGTACTTGACCCTCCTCCTGTTCATTTTCGACTGCCACATCGTTCAGGAGCTCTTCATTAACATCCCTATCTTGAAAAATACTTTTTGAATGAGGAGTGACTTGTATAACATACCACCATTTCTTGTCATTTATTTCCGCATGAAACACAACCTTGTAAGAAGAAACACATCAAGTGTAAATTAAACATGCATAAGGATGATAGAATAAAAGCTTGTGGTTAGAATTTACTTGTTCACAATGGTGAGGTAGTGCAAATGTGTCTCTCTGTGTTATCCAAAATCTTGTGGAATGAATCCTCATAAATCCATTTAGATGCCTTTTCACATTTGCTTGAGCACCCCCATACATTACATCCTTGAACCACTTCACATCCAATATAAAAATGTGTCTCTCTGTGTTATCCAAAATCTTGTGGAATGAATCCCCATAAATCCATTTAGATGCCACATTTGCTTGAGCACCCCCATACATTACATCCTTGAACCACTTCAAATCCAATATAAAAATTTGGAATGTCTTAAATCCAACCTTTAGGATGTTTTGAATCATGCTATAATAATCATGCATTGCTCCACTCTCTTGCTCAAAGTTTCCATAAGCTCACAATCTTGGGTATTTCTCTTTGTATCTATGTGTTTAGTGTAAAAATGCCTTCCATCAAACCACATGGATTTGCATACCTTATAATACCACCAACACCAAATGAAATATATTTATGATAATAAGTAACCATATCATGAGATTCTACTTGAATTAACTAGAGACACACTTACATGAGGCTTGCATCTTCTTGTGTACTCTCATTCTTCTTCTATCACCATTTCTCCATGTTCTTCAAACTTTTCCATTTCTTCATAAAGTCAATCAATGGTATAATCTTTTGAAAGTGATGCAAGCTCCGAATGAAATGGCAAGCCTCTCGAATGCATCCTACATGCTCTTCACTCCATATATCGGTTTCTCCTCACTTCTTTGTACATTTCTACCTACCTCTTCATAACTTCACTATTAAGAATACAAAATGTATTCACCTTCTTCAACATTGATGTGTCTATTCTCCTTGCTTTTCCTTTGCCTTGTGGTATATGGGACACCATGTGCTCATCATCCTCGTTACTCCACAATCATGGCATTGTGGGATCCACTCAAGGACACCAATTTAGGAATTTTGGCACTTATTTAGGTGCCTTTTTTTGAGACCCCTTTAAATATAGCTAGTTTTTTGGAAATCTTAGATCTATATCTAGTAATATTATATAAATTTTAACCTTTTATTTTAGGATCTAATAAAATTATGTGAATTTTGAGATTGACCCAAGCCTTATTTCTTCTAATTCGTTTGAAATGCCTTGAGTTTTAGAGTTTAAGTTAAAGAACCTAGAAGTCACTTTGCCTACGAGTATATGATGTTTTCTAAGTTTCCTTGTCTAGGTTATGCCAAACCACATTCTTTCTAACAATAAAGTCTACAAGCTTGCACACTTAGCCTTTTAACCAAAAGGCAAGAGAAGTCATGACTATGGCTACAATTGAAGAATTTCTCGTGCATTTGAGGTGACGACACCTTTTATCCTCTAGCACTCTTCAAAAACACTCTACAAAGAATCCATTCATTAACATGCAATATCATGAGAGCCTTGGTTGCACCATTATGACTTGTAATGTCTTTAGGAGATTCAAAATATTAAGTTAGCTTTTACCTTAATTAGGTAAACCTCTCAAATCTACCAAAAACGTCTTTATAAATATTTGCCAAAAACATATTTATAAATATTAAGTCAAATTTGACCTTAATTAGGCAAACCTCTCAAACACCACAAGCATCAATATTGAAGCAATATAAAAGCTCATGATGAGAAGCCAGGTTTTTGTGCCATTTTTTAACTTGCCTAGGAGAGTTTGTTTTAAATAAATGTGAATTAAACATCTAGAATTACAAATGCTCTTTATTATGAAAGAAATATCCAATATGAAGCTCCAATTGGTTACACCTTATGTGTATCTATCACATCAAATGAGAAATATTGATGTAAGCATGATAATAATGTCAGAGCTAGTGCTCTAAATCTTCTAGAGTCTAGAAGGAAATCTGATGGCTAATGGAGTTCTTTCACTTCTATTCAAAAATATTGAAGATCAACCTTGGTGTTCTCTCAAAGGCAATGTGTAAAGGAGAAACTTGCAATTTATGGTAATCTATTAAGGAGGGATAGACTAACTCTACAATCAATTTGTTGACACAAGAGACTAACTCTATAGACGATTTCTATATCTTGTGCAAGAGTCCATGGATCCACAGTTGTCTATTAATGGAATGTTTAGTGGTAGCTGTGATGCTCTTGTTGTTGTGAGATGATCGTTGAGTGATCATGTCTTGTCCTACATAACTACAACAGAATGAGGGTGTAGCAGTGAAAATAGCAGTGTTTTTATAACTAGAAGGGTAGGCAGATGTCGGGCTATTTTCGCTGGCTAAAAATGCTATTATTTTTGCTGCACCCGGTTCAGCGAAAATAGTAGCGAAATATCACTGATCAGCAACGATATTTAGTTGTTTCGCAACAAAATATCACTATCGAGTAGCAATATTTTGCTTCTATTTATTCTACTCAGCAGGGCAGCCGAAAGTACTGCGTAATTTAAAAAAAGTTGGGGGTAGACTGGGGAGTCTGCACCAGGAAGTCTGCACAAGACTCCCTAGTCTTCCCCAACTCTTTTTTTTTATTAAAAGAAAGTCACAGTTTTATGACACAAACATAAACATAAGAAACACATAGATTGTGAAGAATGCAATTGATCCCAAAATTTACTTTATTTCACAAAGTGTCAGGCCCCTTTGGCCATATATACAAAAAATATATCAATGAAGAGGTGGCTAACTAGAATCCTCATTGGATTCTGAGTGATTATCATCATCGTCTTCGTTGTCTCTTCACTTCCTTCCACTGCTTCATGCTCGTAATCAAGATCCTCTTCTTCCTCTTCCCCTTCATCCTACATGCATGCCATCAAGCACAAGGTAAGCAAGGGCAATAAAATACAATTAGATGTAGATAAGAGAAGGGTTTAGGCTCACTTACCTCATCTACTTGAGTCCCCATAATGGACTCATCCAAGTGTATGCTTTGCGTATGCATCCATGCCCATGGGGGGCTCTGCATCCATAGTCGTACTCCTCCTTTTTGGGTCACGCCCAACAACCTCCGTCTACAAAAAAAAAAAATTAAGAAAATATACGATTAGTTAAAGAAAAAAATATAGTACAAAACAAAATGAAAGAGAAGAAGAAATGATTACTAGAATAGGTACTGCAGTCTCGGGGGGGTCACTCGTATAAATATGTAAGTATCACGTGGGTTCAACAGAAGGACATTTTAAATATTTAAAACTTACAGAAATATATTTACATAGGGGATTTATTTATTGTATTTTAAAAAAAATTTACAGATTTGAATAGGAAAGGATACATTATATTCACTAAAAAATTCACAGATAAGGGACTTTTTAAATAGGCCTTGAACGCACGTGATATAGAGGATTTACATATAGTGACCCCCCCGAGACTGCAGTATGTGTATTTGAGTAGATTATCTATCTGCCAATGGTGCATGACATTAAATGGTGGTACGTCATCCCTATTGCACCACGTTCCAAAGTGATGTATAATACATTCACTGATATGGAGCATATGGAGGATGTAACAAGCCACAATGAAGATGATGTCGAACATGCCAATGAAGATGTTGTGATCGATGATCAAGAAATAAGAGATGATCATGATAATGAGGATGAGCGTGCCATTTCTCATGATCATGAGAATGACCCTACCATTGAGGATGATGGTGGTGTTGATGAGGATGATCAGGGCATCGATACCATTCACAATGGACAGAATATCGATAGTGGAATAAATTTAATCGTAGCCTTACAAATTGATCAAATGGATATTGATGTTGATCGTTTGGCAAGGATCGATCTTATTGAAGATGAGCTCGAACCCTAACCAATCCCATCACTGTATCGTTCTAAATTGATGACATTTCTATTGTATATGTTGTCTTTTAATTATCATCTCATGATTTATTTTTGAATATATTTCATTGTTGTAAATGCATGTAGTGGGATTGTGTAATGATATATACTGTAATGCACTATGAGATGGTTTAAAGAAAATGGTTTTTAATTTTGTAAAGGAATGGAGTTTTTCTTAATAAAGTTCTCGCGTGTAATAATGCATGTATAATTGCGTGTATATACACGCGCTGCTACACACGTTTCTGAAACCAGTATACACACAAATTTAGATGCCAATATACACGCGCTGGTAGACGCGTTTCTGAAACCAGTATACACGCGAATTTAGATGCCAATATACACGCGCCCGATACTACTCATATACATGTGCGACCATACACGCGCCCGTAATTTATCACGTGTATTGAATGCATGTATGGCAGCAGTGTCTTGTAGTGTTAAGGCATGAACCGTGAACTGCTTAAGGTGTGAAAGCCTTAAGGCATCAAACGTGGACCGCTTAAGGCATCAAACGTGAACTAGAAGGGTATAGTTCACGTCATGAAACAAACTTCACAAAATAAACTAAATTTGATTTAAGTGTGGTGGGAGCTATTTCACGACGTCAAACAGTAGGTATGGTTCATGACGTGAAACACATGGCTCACATACGTGAAACCTTAAGGTGTGCATCGTGAACCGCTTAAGGTGTGAAATGTCGATATATATATATATATATATATATATATATATTCTTGTGGTGGGGGCTATTTCACGATGTGAAACAGCAAGTACGGTTCACGACCTGAAACACATGGCTCACATTTTTCTGTTTTTGGGCCTGAACCATGAACTGCTTCTTAAGGCATGAAATGTCATTTTTTCTTGGCAATGTATCCCCTTTCACGCGTCAACAACGGACTCTCCTTCATGACGTGAACATGCAACGTGCAGTTCACAACATGGAAGGGACTTCATGAGACTCCTTTGTCTTTCAACTTCCCATTCTCTCCCAATGATAGAGTAATGGTGGATATGATTTATGATTGGTTTGATAATGCTTTGCTAATGCACTATATGCATGTACAAATTGTCATGAAAAAATGCTTTTTTGTTTGTGAATAGCCGCACCTTTTTGGCAATGGATGGCTCCTTTATTTAACACAATGAATATATAGGTATATATATTCATTGTATGCACCCGCAAGCTTATATTAGTATATGTATATACTAATGTAAGCTTGTAGGTGTATCTCTTTTCCCATGTGTTAATCTCCTCTAAATCATGATGTGGAACCTTAAATCTAAGGTTATAATGTCTTTTTATAGAAAATAATATTTTAAATATCAAGCAATGAAGGAGGAATTTCCTCCCAAGCCGAAGTGTGAAGCCCCTATCTTCCGTAGTCGGGAAGCACTCGCCGCCGCTTGTTGAAAAGCACATGGCTGCTTTCTCACAAAGCTACGTGCATGCCTCCACTCCTCGTGCGTGCAAACGTTGGGCTTCTCCAAATTATTCTTTGCTGATCTCTTCATATTTTCGCTCCTATTAGAGAGCAAAATCTTGATTTGTCTCTTCATCCACTCCTCATAGAAGTAAAGACCCGCATGTGAAACAAGGAACTCCGACTTAAGCACATCAATGATGTATTGCAACAATGAAAGCTCATCTTGTGCTTTCCACTCTTTGAAGGAGTTCATGAACTCCAGGTTTGCAAGTACATGCATGCGGTTCATGACTTGCTTCCCTCATGCATCCATCATGAGGGCACCATCGACATCCACCACGTTGTATGGAAGGGTGCATGGATTGACTGGTGGAATGGGTCTCCTCGGGGTTGGCTCATAATGGGTAGATGAAGAGCCCCCTCTGCTGGGGCTGAGAGACTCATCGGGGGACCTAGTGCTACTTTTGCCAAAGCAAAAGCAGCCTTCTCTCCCCCCGCTATAGCACGTCTACTAGCCCCCCAGACTCCCTACTATGTCATTGTCATGGTGAAGATGAACGTGAGGGAGCGGGGGTGGGTCTAGTCGAGGAAGGTGCTGTAGGCTCATCGCAACCATACCGTGATGGGCCTGCACCACTCGGCCCCTCACCACTCAAACATGTGCCTACCAAAGCCGTAGTCTGCCCCAACTAGCCAAGAACACATAAAAGGTTAACTTTGTGTATATGAAAAGGTTTAATGAAACCGTACCTGTGTCTCAGTAAACTAAGACCAAGCTTGCTGCCCATATCGTTCGTTTATAATAGATAGCATATTTGCCACATCACATTACCTATACATACATGCATAAGAGTCAATTTCTTGAAGCATAAACCATAAAGGTTGAAGATGTCTGACAATGATCATCAAGGGCCAAAAGTTGGTTCCGAGGCATGGTTGAGAGAAAAAATTTGTTGTGTGATTGATGCAAGGGTCAATATATACGACAACGTATAACAATTGAGCATGTTCAGACGTATGGCCTTCATGAGGCATTGGTATGACCAAGTGCAGATGATGACATGGAGGAGAACCATATGAGAGTGCAAGGTAACATGACACACCATTCGGTGACATCGGGTAGAGTGCGGAAGGTGACAAGGCTCTATATGGAAAGCAACTTATGGATGGAGTGATGTAAGTGTCACCAGTATTCTTCAGTAAGACCACCTCATTCTATTCTATCAAATAGAAAATGTGTTATGTTCTATATAGTCTCCTTGCTAATATTTTGACATATGATTTCTTATGTTTTGTTGTAGGCTTCTCAAGAAGATTCTTCCCCATCAAAATCTATTACCGAACTCACAAGATGGGTGTCGTGAAATGCTCTCTATGCTACGTATGGATTACACAAAAATACACGTATGTTCCAATGATTGCATGCTATTTAGAGGGGTTAATAAAGATACAACACAATGAGTACAATGTGGGAAGAGTCGCATTAGGGAATATTTGCAAGGAGATAAAGCTCCCCGTAAGATTTTGAGACACTTCCCTATCATTCCTCGCATCCAAAACATGTTTAAATGTAAGGGGATTACAGAACTCATGACATGGCATGGATCTCATTGCTCAACCCCCGCCGATGGCATCATGAGGATCGTAGAGCTGATTCACCAGCATGGCAACATGTTGAGCATCAATGGTCAGCGTCTAAAGATGAGCCCCATCACTTACGTCTTTGCTTAGGCATGGATGGTGTTAACCCATTTGGCTTCAAGTCCACATCATGGTCTACTTGGCCTATTGTATTGGTGAATTACAACCTCTCTCCATGGGTGGCAATCAAGAAAGTTGATATCATGCTTGCTCTCCTTGTACCAGGCAAGTATAAGGTGGCGAACATGGATGTGTACCTCGAGCCTTTGATTGAGGAGCTTGAGACATTATGGCAAGGTATCAAAGTACATGATATTTTAAGGCCAATAAATAGGCGTGACTTCTCAATCATCTCAATTTTAAAATAGGTTTAGAAACCTCCAAACATCATGCATGTTCTATTTGTGGACCATCACTTGTTTTGGAAAGACCCTCTATACTTAAACAGATCGTGTATGATAAACATCATCAATTTCTCCCTCCTTCACATCCCAAGTATGGGCCACACAAGGTCTCACCACTTGTGATGAGAGGTAGAGATTGGTTTGAGGCATGGAGAAGCATCCCCAATCCACCACCCGATGGGATGTCTAGACACTCGATCTTCTTTCGACTTCCATATTGTTGACATGAAGATCAATCATCTCTTAGATCCCATGCATATATTCAAGAATGTGGCAACAAATATTTGGGACCATTTAATTGGTAAAAGAGATACAAAGGGTGCAAGGGATGACTTACAAAACATTGGACGCCTTCAAAGTGCATGGCTAATTGAAAGTGAGAGTGGCAACATGGTCCTACCAAAGGCACCACAGGTATTAACCAAGAAGGAGCACAATAAGGTGAAAAGTGTGATTGTCTCTTTTCATACACCAACGGGAGTAATGCATTCATTGAAGAGGTGCCTTCACAAAGACCAAAAATAAAGAAGAGGAACAATTATATGGCCTCAAGTCACATGATTGGCACAAGATATTATATGTATATAAATATTCGCTTATTCATTTTCTCTTTATGGTACATAATTTGTAGGCTCATATACTAACTTCCCTTTTTTTCTATGCATAGTTTATTCTTCCAATTGATATAGTTAGTTGTGGAGACAAGAAGGTGAGAGAGGCTATTTACGAAATGGGAAGCTTGGTGAGGTATGAATCTTCTCTTTCATTCACTAGCTAAGTTATATTGCATATTTGGTTTTCTCATGCGCTCACAAGCTATGTATTGGTGGTAAATAGTACACATGAATGCTATGTGTGTAGGTACATATCCTTAAAGGAGATAGATACTACATCCATTGAGATGGCTCGTCTCAATGCTATATTGAGGCAGTGTGTATGATTGAGGACAACTTTCCTAGAACAATTCGCACTAGCCAATTGCATCTTGTGGTGCATTTGGTTGATAAAGTGGCGCTGTGTGGTGCATTTGGTTGATAAAGTGGCATTGTGTGGTGTTGTTCATGTTTGATGGATGTTTTTCCTTGAAAGGTTCATGAAAATCTTAAAGGACTTTGTGAGATAAAGAGCAAGGTGAGAAGAAAGCATGGTAGAGGGATAGTTGATGCAAGAGTCTTTTGTGTATATCTCAAAACATCTATCTCACATAGATCCTTCCATGCCATGATTGTGGAACAATGAGAAGGATGACTAACTAATCACTAATGTGCCTCGGGAAAAAGAAAGGCAACAAAGAGTAGATGAAGCATTACGTCACAAGGTGAATACATTTTGCATTCTAAATAGTCCCACCATGGAGAAGTAGATTGGGAGATATAAGGATGCAATCAATAGATAAAAGGATGAGAGAAGAGCTTTCAGAAGGGTAAATAGATGCTTACCAATCTCGCACAGCTTGGAACCTCTACCAAATGTGATTAGAATGGCTTCGTATGGCAATATCGATGGCATGGCAAAATGGAGAGATGATCACAAGAGAAGAGCATGAGTATGCAAGAGGATGTGACCCTCAATTAAGTACATTCTTCATCTATGTCTCATGTATATACCTTGTTTAATGCACTATAGTAAATGGCATGCCTTTGTGTAATGTTAGTACAAACTATATAATGCAATATGGTCAGAGGGAAGGCACTTTTGCACAGAGCATGTGGATTCTAAAAGAAACACATTTGATTGTGGTGTGATGGTAACTTTTAAGCAAGAAAGTCAAGCTAGTAGACATGATACCAATGTCATTGAGGACAATCTTGAGTATTGTGAAACTATTCAAGATATTCTTGAGGTTGTATTCAGAGCATTCAGTCTATTCATCTTTGATGTCAAATGGTTTAAGGTGATATATAGAGGTGCTCAAGCAACCGTGAAGAAACATCTAAAGGGATTCTTTCAAATTGATTCCACCAAGTTTTGGAATGATGAGAAAGATACTTTCGTACTACCTCAACACTGTCAACAGGTTAGTAACCCAACCAATCCCAAATTAAATCTTGATGTAGTATAATAAAATTTTAATCCCTTTGCTCTGTAATATTAGGTTGTGTTTCACGCCGATCGAATTGATCCCCAAAGTGGTGGTATGTTATACAAGTTTCCTCTCATTCAAAACATATCTTTCAAGATCAAGATGTGGAGGTCGAATCTTTGGATGAGATGCAAGTACTACCTCAAATCAGCTCATTGGAAGAAGACAATGAAGAAAACATTTTGGAGGGGGCCGATCAAGAACATGAGGAAAATTAATCCGAAGAAGAAGATGAGTCACCTATCAATCATGAAAATGCTTCGTTGGATCATGATAGTGATATTGATATGGAACCCGATCTTTCCCTTGTGCTTCCATTAGATATAAACATTGATGACGCAACAAATATGGATTTATTACAAGATGGGATAGATTCATAAACTTGACATTGTTTTCCTTCTCAAAAGTTTTCAACTGTCTTTTTTTTAACTCGAAATATGGCTCCAAGGGTTCTGATGGATGTTTTTTAAAACTATAATCATTTTCTGTGTGTAAGTGACATGGATAACTTAAATTCAACATCCAACAACTCTCTGGAATTTTATGGAACAAAAATAGCAATGTAATTTTGCTACTATTTTCGTTGCGTAGTAGCAACAAAATTATACTATAGCAGCGAAATTTTGCTACTATAGGCGTTGCCCCGCAATGAAACAGTGCTTGTCAGCAGCGAAATTTCGTTGCGGGATAGTGAGTGGAATCCCCGACATCCCGACAAAATAAACACTGCCATGCCTCCGACGCGTTGTAGTGCATGAACAATATTACTACTTTTGTAAACTTATCTCATGCACTGCTAAGTGAGAGTATGCAAAACTATTGGGGTGTGCATCCATGGATGTATGGGTGTATTTCATCATGAGAAAACCAAGGGAGAGAGGAGCTAGAGGGAGAGAACAATATGCCCTCAAGAGGAGAAGAGAGTGTAAAGCTAGTGGGAGGAGTATTTTTGTGTGAAGATGAAGGCGTAGTATGCAGTAGCATCAAAAAGGGTGGGCAAGTTTAAGTCACGACTATGGCTACAATTGAAGAATTTCTCGTGCATTTGAGGTGACGACAACTTTTATCCTCTAGCACTCTTCAAAAGCACTCTAGAAAGAATCCATTCATTAACCTATAATATCATGAGAACCTTGGTTAGACCATTATGTCTTGTAATGTCTTTATGAGATTCAAAAAATTAAGTCAGATTTGACATAAATTAAGCAAACCTCTCAAACGTGCCAAAAACATCTTTATAAATCTTCACATAAACCAAAGCAAGTAACATGTTAAAGTGATTCCTAAAATTGGAAGCGTCCATTTACATGGGAGTTAAGGTCTTGCCATAACAGTAAAGGATGCTCTATCTTGGCTTCTTCAAACATAGAACACATTATTGTGGTAGATGCTCCAAAGAGGGTTTTAGGACATTTTGTCCCTATGCATTAGAGTATAAATTGGTTTGAGATTTTGGCAAATCGATCACATGTCCAAAGGAAGATGGCATAAAAATAGGAAAAATGAAGGTATTGTTTTCTATTAAAATCCTAGAAAGCATAAACTCTAGAAACAGTGTAGTCCCGTGCCCTTCAAAATTGACACGTTTGGTAAAATTTATCAAGTTGTTTTTTATATTTTAGTGTAATTTTTGACAAGCATTTTAAAAATTCTCAAGTATTTTACAGCCAAAATGCTCAAAAACGTGCGTGGCACCCGTAAGAAAGAAACTATGGTCCCTACCTCTTACTAATCCACTCTTTGTGGTTTTTACTCCAAGCTGACACAAGCCTAGAGATTCCGCGAAGCTTAACTTCTAAAACAACATCATGTGAAGATTGATGTAAAGTGATGTCATGCTAGGTAATAGTTATTATTCGTGTGATTTTGTGCAATCCAATTATGACTATCACCTTCACGTGAGTGTCCAGCTTCACGTACTCGTGCTTTTCTGGCCTGTGAGCGCGTGGCCCATGTAAAACACCAGGCTGTCACCAGCGTTTTCTTGAAGCCCACTTGTAGTGCTGATCAATGCTCGAAAAAAACTATTTTCTCAAAAATTGGAAAACCTTCATATATAAAATTAAGAAATTATCAATGAAGAGTTCTTTTTTAGGTATTTGTTCTATATTCCCTCAAATTTTTCAGGTATTGGTACCTCCAAGCTATAAATTTACAGAAATTTTTCAAGTATTGGTACCTTCAAGCCATAAATTTACAGGTATTTTTAGGTGATATTACACTAAACACTGGTGGGTTTTTTTCGAGCACTGGTGCTGATCACCTGCCGATCTTTGCCCATGGCTCTCCATGTGAGATCAATCGAGTATTACCACCCTGTCCATAAACACCATTTGCGAGACAAATTATAAATTTCCTCTAACCCTTTTACAAGGTCAAGCTCTTGTTGACGCCATCAATATAGCATGCTATCTATACACACTAGTCTACCTTCTTCATTGTTGGAAGACGTTTAATCCTATCAGGAAGCTTCCATGGATCGTCCTTGTTATAATAGTCTGTCTCTGCGATTGCTGGAACCGTGAAGTGGGCATCCTCGATTTTCTTGATGAGATAAAAGGTTACCAGCTCCTCGTCCATTGGATGAAACCGAAATCCAGTGGCTGTCGTCGATGATATTCATCATCACCGCCGCACGCCGGCAAGCTTTCCATGACAATCTTGAATGCTTTCTGGGATAGTGGAATTTTGAGTCTGTGTTATAAGAACCACATACAATAATTTTGAGTCTGTGATCTGAGGCTCTATTGGACATTCTTTTTGAAGCTGGTTGAAATACTTACTTGGTCTTTTTTTTTTCAGCCATGTCCCCTTACACACACATAATAGCATAATTATAATAATAACTAAATTTCATGTTTTGTTATATTATATAGTGTTTTGAATTTTATTTTAATGATGTGATACCGCATGGTTAAGTGGTACCACTTTTTTGCTTTCAAGTAGAAAAAAGATGAGCTCTTATTGTAGTTTCAAATTTTAAATAATATTCTTCAAAGTACTTTTATGGACAAGAATCTTAAAAAGTACTTATTGGGTAAAATTCGGACTCAAAAAGAATCCTCTAAGAAATGCCATGTTAACTTTTTTTAGAAAAATGGACTGATGGTTAAATTTTTACAAATCAAATCAATTTTTTCAGAGATTGTAGATTAGAAATCTACCCTTCGAGATCTTTCCAATGATATATAGCATGATGTGGGTAATTTTTCATTTTCAACAAGAAGTTCCCAAATAGGTGATGACATGATATGTTACAAGATTATAGATTAGGAATCTACTCTTCGAGATCTTTCCAATGATATATAGCATGATGGGCAATTTTTCATATTCAAGAAGTTCTCAAATTGGTTACATGCAATATCATCACCAATTTGAAAACTTCTTGAATATGAAAAATTACCTATCATGCTATATATCATTGGAAATATCTCGAAGAGTAGATTCCTAATCTACAATCTCTCAAAAACTATGATTTGATTTGTAGAATTTCACCATCAGCCCATTTTTCTAGAAAAAGCTCACATGGCATTTCTAAGAGGGTTCTTTTTTAGTCTAAATTTTGCTTAATGATTAGTATTTTCAAAATTTACCTAAAACTCTCTAAAACAAAATAAAAATTAGTATTAAAAGCAGTGTCAAAGACACTGCATTTTGTACCACCTATCCATGCTTCACCACAAAAATTGTTACATAGGTTATACACTCGAGGGGGCTATGGGGGCCCCTAGATCCGTACTGTTCAGGGGTTTGTGGGGGCCTTTGCACCCCACCATAGGGGGGCTTAGCGCCCCCTTACACCCCCTCCCCACTAGGGGACCTTGCAGCCCCCCAAGCCTCTTGCCCTTGATAGATAATTCCCAACAAATTGGGTGTCTCCCACCTGGCCGCAAAGACAAGCCAATTACTAAACAAGGACAAAAGTATGGAAAATTATCTCTCTTTTTGCACCCATAACTTCTTGTTCGGGCATGTGTGTTGGATATATTCAAGAGCTTAATGAAAATCCCTCACATATACATACATACATATACATATTTATGTATGTATGTATGTATGTATGTATGTATAGATATGTGTATGTGTGTGTGTGTGTGTGTGTGTGTATACATATATATTAATATATACCATGTGTATATATATATATATATGTATCAATATATATATATAGTTATATAGTTATATAATTTTATTTATATATACTTACACACACATATATAGATATATAATATTTTATTTGTATGTATGTGTATATGTATGTATGTTTGTTTGTTTGTTTGTATACATATATACATACATATATGTATGTATGTATGTATGTTTGTTTGTTTGTTTATTTGTATATATACATACATACATATATGTATATATATATGTATGTTTATTTGTTTGTTTGTAGACATACATACATACATATATGTATTTATGTATGTATATTTGTTTGTTTGTTTGTATACATGCATACATACATACATACATATATATATATATATACATATACATATACATATACATACACACACGTATACATATACATTATATATAACACTGTTGCCAACAAAATAGGTAATATTTTTTGAAAACGAGAAACATTTGGCATCTTTCAAAGATTCTATCAAAAAAGTTCAGTTTTTTACCTCTTTTTAAAAAGTTGTCTACCCATGCGTACAACACTGCCAAAAATGATAATATTTTGGGCACTTTACATGTTTCTTACTACAAAAATTGACATGAAAAAAAAGACTTCGTTTTGCTTACTTTTTGAGATTATAATTGAAAATCTAACAATAAGTTTTCAAAAAACAGCCAAAATAGAGACAATGTTTATTATTTCCATCTTCAATCCATTTAAAAAATGATACAACTGTAAAAAGAAGCTATTTTCTAAATATATAGCTTATGGCATAGTTATGGTTTCTCATAATCATTGCTACACCATCACTAGTTGATGTGCCTTTCCCTGAGAAGGTAGACGAGGCATCCTCTTCTTCACTATTCACAAATACAATTTTTTTCTTCTATGTGTACACTTGAAGCTTAGACTCCTTGGGTCATCTACCATGTTAGCATGATTGAGGATGTGCTATAGCATGAAACTATAAAAAACTATTTGTATAATTATATTACAAAAGCATTATCTTGATACAATTATTATCTTAATTATAAAACCCTATTTTGGCTCGATGATGAGAGTAGTATTAAAATCCATTTTGAAGCCCTTGAGTATCACAATTTCTTAATTGATAATATATACTTTTTTAAAAAGAGTTCGTTACATACATATGAATTTTAAAATATCATGAATAAGCTATTTAAAAGTTGTCTAATTTTGAAAAATAATTCCACACTCATTTTTAAAGAAGATGTGACAAAAAAAGGGTTAAATGGTAATTTTAGTTATTAAATGAATTTAGAAAGTATGAAAAAGCTCGCTTTAAGAAAAAAAATATATACTTTCCAAAATACTTTTTTGTAAAATATCAGGTAGGGACTTAGGTGCGAATCCTACTGGTTACTACACATAGTAAGAATGTTTTAGCTACAACATTTGCGGCCAACTTCATGCTGAGTAAGAACTGCTCAGGTAAGAGTTGATGTTTTCCATCAACTTGATACAAAATATCAACTTTTACAAAAATTTGATATTTTGCATCAAGTGGATGTAAAACATTAACTTTCTATTGAAAACATTAACTTTCTATTGAAAACATTAACTTTCTATGCAAAAGATCAACTTTTTTATACTTGATGTTTTGTATTAACATTATGCAAAATATCAACTTCCCACAAAACTTGATGTTTTGCATCAACTTTGATGAAAAACGTCAAGTTTTGTGGAAAATGGATGTTTTGTATCAAATCGATGTAAAACATCAATTTTTTCATAAAACTTGATGTTTTGCCATCAACTCAATGTAAAACATCGAGTTGTGTGGAAAAGTTAATGTTTTGCATCAACTTGCAAAACATCAACTTTTCCACACAACGCGATGTTTTGCATCAAAGTTGATGCAAAACATCAACTCTGCCACAAAACTTAATGTTTTGCATCAAGTTTTAGATGCTCCAGAGAAGAAAGTTGGAGGATCGAAGGTCAATTCCGTTCGTGTTGACATGCTCGGACAACCTATTCCACAAATTTTGAGTACCAACAAGACTATGTTTTGATGCGATATGCAGACGTCACAAACCAATTTGCTGGCAAAATCGGCCTCCGATCCTCCAACTTTCCTCTCTAGAGCATCTGCAACTTGATGCAAAACATCAAGTTTTGTGGGTTTTGCATCAAAGTTGATGCAAAACATTGAGTTGTGTGGAAAAGTTGATGTTTTGCATCAACTTTGATGCAAAACATCAACTTTTAGGGGGCTATTTTGCTTAACTTTGAAATATTTTTGCTTAACTTTGAAATATTTTTTCATTTTTTATGAGAGTTTTTTTTATTTTTGTCACTAATAAATCTGTAAAAGCTCATTCCAAATAGTAGATAGTAGCCAATAAAATCTCAAAAATTTTAAAAAAAACTTATAAATCATAGAATTAAAGAAAAAATATACCTACGATAAGGTGATATAGGTAGAACATAGGTTTATGGCTAAGGACTTGAAAAATACATATGGTCGCAACCTTTGACTACAAATTTGAGAAGAGATCATTAAAAAAATGCTTGTCTATGTAATCATGTAACCTTTGTATCATAAATAATATCGCTACATAGTAGATGCCAAAAAAATCATGATAACAAAAGAGCTAGATGAGATAATTCATGATGACCTGTAATCCATTGGTTTTAATCTAAATGTGCAAGGCTCCATTGATTTGGAATACCACGAGTTGATTGATTCACCAATCTTGATTTTTGTTCTACAATTCAATTTTAAAGCTGAAGAACTATAAACAAATACACGTGGTGCGACCATCTATGTCGAGGAGGGGGGTGCATGTGAGCGCCTAGACTCTGCCATGCCTATGTGTAGTAGTATGCTCTCCAGCATAGGGGACCTTGAATCTACCGTCATCTCGTGAAAGATCCAACCTCTCTCTACCACCATTCTAGAAGCCCTAAGCTCCTCTCTTTTCTTTTGTACACAAAGATAATATCACGAGCAACAATTGCATCTCTTAGCATCCTTTGCATGTCCTCCAAATAATTATAACCAGAGTTCATTCTACACTACCCTTAGACATACCATCTTGCAACATCCTTTGCATGTCCTCCAAATAATTATAACCAGAGTTCATTCTACACTACCCTTAGACATACCATCTTGCAACATCCTTCACATGTACTCTAAATAATTATAACAAGAGCTCATTCCTACACTACTCTTAGATATACCATCACCTATGTTCATGATAATGGCTATCTGGATCAAACATCAGCATATGCATACTATGAATTTTCGCCACCACCACATATGTACATAATATATGCTACAATTTCTTCCCGCTGCCACCCTTATCCATATTGCATAACAAAAATGTCCTTCATGAAAACAAATGCTTATGTGGGTTGAAATTTA
This sequence comes from Cibotium barometz, assembly GCF_041138505.1. NCBI lineage: Eukaryota > Viridiplantae > Streptophyta > Polypodiopsida > Cyatheales > Cibotiaceae > Cibotium > Cibotium barometz. The sequence continues at coordinate 19,420,002 of NC_141076.1, read as the reverse complement.
CACCCATAGGCTGTCTGCCTCTATGATTGTCCTGCTGCTCTGCTGCCGAAAAAATATTTTCTTTTTTTACTCTTTTAACATGCTGAGGTTTACTCTCAGAGCCTCCATAGTTACCATCTTCTACATATATATATGAATACAAGTCTACCTTTGCACACTTATAAGTTGACCTCTTTAAACTCTTAGCATTGGTTGTAAATCATGCCCACTAGCTGCTTATAAATAATAGAGCAAATAATTATGTCATGCAAACTGTCAAGGTAAGTATATACTAAAGGCTTTACTAGTTGGGTCTAGAAATAGACTCAAGGATGTTTGTAGATTTTTTCATAAATTATGGAGCTTATGTTGTTATGTATTCTAATAGTTTTTGAGTGCTTATCAAATAATGTGCATATTTATGCATAGTGGTAGACTTTGTCCCAAGAAAGTCCATTAAAAAAAGTGTCTTACATTCATGAAATTTACAAAATAAATTTTTATTTGAAAAAGATTGATATTTCTTTAAGTTATGTAGACTCCTATGTCATTTTGTAAGTCAAGTTTATTTTTATGTCACAAACAACAGCAATTTATAAATCTACGAAGGTCACATGTGTTCTCAATCTTGAAAAAAAATAACAAAATTCATGTATTTTTTAAATTTATACATGGAATTCTAGATGTGTTTTCAAAAAACTATGTTTTTAAGCCATTTTTTAGATTTCACATATTTTGGAAGGGAATCTTTTTAGGTACATCTGTTACCTATTCTGCTCGCAATAGTGTTATATATATATGTAGATATATATATATATATATATATATATATATATATATATATATATATATATATATATATATATGTAGATATATATATATATATATATGTAGATATATATATATATATATGTAGATATATATATATCTATCTATCTATCTACATGTGTGTGTGTGTGTGTGTGTGTGTGTAGCTAAAGGTACAATGAGGACAATTGGCCGAAAATAGGGCCTTGTTAGAATTCTATGTAAGAGGTTGAAATCGAGCTCAACTAGTGTTGCGGACATTCATGACCCGCCTAGCTGATAGCTTCTGCACTTATGCCACTGGAATGTTGGTGAGATTATGGTTGATATGCCGCCAGTTGGTGGATGACATGATGTGCTCGAGGGTGTACTTTTAGGAAGACATACATACAACTTGCATTTAAGGGTATTAAAAAATACCCTTTTGTGAATTTGGACCCAATAAACTCTTTTTCTTTAAAATCTTACGGGTTTTTTTTCCAAAATGCCATTTAAAACCTCCTTATGTTAGTAGATTTTTATAATTTTTCTCAAAATCTTTGTTAAAAACCCCCTCCTAAAGATCGCACCTAGTAGACTTACATATTTTTAAGTGAAACCCCTAAGTTATAGTGCAACTCTTGAAATAGTTGAGTTCACACTATGGACCAACCATTGTATGTTATAATAGAAAAGTAATTTCCCTTATAGTATGTACTCTTATCTCTTTAGTGTATGGTTATAGAGAAGAGAAGAAGATAGAAGAAAATTTGACCATCCATCTCTCTCTTATGTCTGATCTCTCTCTCTCTCTTGTGTGTGTGTGTGTGTGTGTGTGTGTGTGTGTGTGTGTGCTTGCAAGGGACTCAAGCTCTCCCTGTCCCCCACATTCTCTTTATAATATCAGAGCCCCAATTCATGTGAGAGCTAAGGAGGTAAGTAAGACACACAACAACAAGGCAGGCAAGGAAGTAGTACACAGGTAAGGGTATTTTCATCTCTTTTTCTCTTTGATTTTAGAGCAACACCTTCGATAGTTGTGAGAACTATAGATAGACAAGGTAGTCCATTAGGTAGCATTTGGACATATTTTGGGCCTTGTAAGGATTTCTAATTTTTAGGGATTAAGGCTAATTTTGAACATTCTTAAGGAGACAAGGGCAATAAAGAGGCCTACTTGGAGCCTATAGTTTGCTCTTCTAACCTATAATTTTAGGGTCTTAAGTAGTCATTTTTCTCTCTCTTATAGTAAGCACTTTCCACATCACCAAGATCGTAACTAAGGGGGGGGGGCCAAAATAGTGAAAAAAAATCATTTTGCAAGTTTTTTGGCTTTAAAACTTATCCCAACCTATATATATATTAAAAATTCAATTTTCAACCTCCATTTCCCCCCAAAACCTCCTCTATCCCCTTAAATGTGTGTCATCTTTTTCTCCCTCATTTATTGCCTCCACTTTCCCACCAAATCACCCTCATTAAATGCCTCCAGATTATCCTATCACTTTCCACATCATCATTCTTGCAACTAGGTGGGGGCTAGAAATAGTGAATTTTTTTCATCTTTTTTTAATTCTCATGCTTTAAAACTTAACCCAAACCCATATACATATATAAAATTCATTTTCTTAACTCAATGTCCACCTAAAACCATCTCAACCCTACCTTTTTACCTCCAAATGAGCCTTCCCTCTCTCTCTTTCCCCCCTCTCCCTCCCTCTCTCTCTCTCTGTCTCCCCCCTCTCCCCCTCTCCCTCCCTCTCTCTCTCTCTCTCTCTCTCTCTCTCTCTCTCTCTCTCTCTCGTGTGAGCTAATGGTCTACGTACACACAATCCCTCTCTCTACTATTAACTCCCTCTCTCTCTCTCTCTCTCTCTCTCTCTCTCTCTCTCTCTCTCTCTCCTGTGATCTTATGGCCTGCATACTCACTTTCCCCCCCTCTCTCTCTCTCTCTCTCTCTCTCTCTCTCTCTCTCTCTCTCTCTCTCTCTCTCTCTCTACTATGCTAACATGCCATTGTCACTCTCTCTCTATTGTGCCTTCATGGCTTAACATCAACATAGAGTTGTTAGTCCAACATTACTTGGCCTATTAATTCTTTTCTCCACTGGGAGCTCATGTGGTTGTGTGACTTGTCACCTAAGTAGAATCATGGCCTTGCGCGAAATTACAAATGTGAATGTTGCATTACAATGATGCAAGGTGCATTTGCATGTTTGAGTATTGAAAGAGTATGCATTTTTGGGTAAGGGTCATCTCTCAGAATAAGAGAAGATTGCACGGAGACAAGGTGGTCACCCAAATGTGGATCTGTGGGTTGATGGAAATCTATACCTATAGCAGACCCTTCTGCACGATACCCACCAACGTTCAGAGACTTGCCCTCATTTATTCAGTATGTGGGAGATGGTAGTAATGGGATGCTTGGGTATTGCAAGAGATTATCAACAAATGATGCTGATAGAGTATTCTACTTATCCTCGCAATTGCATTCTCTTCAAGGTATGCTAGGTGGTTTGCAAAAACCCTACTTCAGTCTCACGCCAAGGTTAACAAGCTCGAGGATGCAAATCAAGAGGGTGCAGCATGCGTTGAAAAGCTAAGGTAGATCATCGACCACATGAAGAGCACCCCTGTTAGAGCCAAAGAGCGTAAGAGGCCACTCAACCACATTGAAACACTTGCTATGCGATGGGTTGCTCGTAAGCAAAGAGTTCATGCAGCGCAATATGGCTCTTAACCATTCCACTGGTAATGTTGATGCACTATCAGTACACTTCCAAGTTTGAAAATTTAATGCTTTCTTTTTCTTTGTAGGGTATTCCTCCAAGATGCTACAAGTGCTGATAAGTCTAGGGACTCTAATGAGCTCTTGCACTCAATCACAAACGAGGAAGCATGTGTTTAAAATGATCAAGGATCCCCGTGGCAAGAAATGTTTGGCGGTGCCAATGATATCATGTCCGAGGTAGCCCAAACTATTAGCAATGCAAGTTGTTAATACATGCGATGAGGTAGGCATTAGCACCAACAAGGGCTATAAGGCACTTCATCAGTTGCTAGGAGACACCCTTCGCAAGGTATCATGCACAACCTTTTCCCTCCGCCTAAGAGGGTATCATTAGCTAAGGGAGTGAGCAATGAAGACATCAAATGTATTGGTGAGTACTATCACATCCATGACACCCTCTCCACTGCAACATGGGGGAAAAAGAAGACCGCACATGATATTGTTTTGTTGCCTTACAACAAATTCAACAACATATTTGTGGACCTGTAGAGGCTACAAAAGGTTGTGATATTATTCTATGGATTTCTTGCATGATGTGAGTGGGGTTTGTAACATTATAATGTTTTTGTTTGTGTGCACATTTTCTCAATGAGTGTAACATTCTATTTGTTTGTGTATTTCATAGGTTAAACAGTCTCATTCGTTTTGAAGTTGGATAAGTGTTAGATAGTGAAGGGAAGGAGACTAGAGAGAGTGAGTATTACACTCATGAACTGCGCTATGGCAGAAGCCTTTAAAGCTAGTAACGGTCATGAGGAGATAGAGAGTGATGGAACTAGTGATTGGGAGATTGATGGAGCTAGTGAGATGAACCTACTGATGAAGCTGGTGATAAGAGCAAAACAAACACTAACTTTTCATTTAGTGTTCAATCAGAGAAAGAAGTATGGTGGTTGGGAGCCTTTGAGGTTCCCAAGGAGATGCACGAGGTGCTAACATTGGTCTTTAAGAGATTGCCTTAGGTTAGTAATGTGATTCAGGCACAAATAGAGGGGGAGCACTTGGATGTTGAGGGTCTAGGAAGTTTTGCCATTGATTGGCATCTGGGTGGGGACCTGAAGACAATCAAGTGTATGCTTGGATACACTCAAGGTGCAAATACTACTCATCCATGCCCTTGGTGCATGCGTGGGGGAGTGAAACAAAAAGGCAAGAAGAAATGCAAGGGGAGGGACATTGGTGTAGAGGAATGTGACAAGATGGGCAGTTGCGGGGGTAAATGGAATGGTGGTGTACTTTCATCACCTATGTTGGTGCCTCCAACGAGCAATTTGCAGGATAATAGTTGGAACCCCATTCTTCCTTTTCCTCTCAACAATGTTCACTTTTGTACTTTGCATGCTTTCATGCGTATCTTTGACCGCCTCTTAAAGTGTCACATAGATTACGCTTTCACTATGCCTGGTAACACTCGACAAGATGAGGCGATTACAAATGTAGAGAACATTCTTAATGATATTGGTTGTCATGGTGGTAATGTGGAGATTTGAAGGAGCCAAAAGATCTTAGAAGGTTCTTATATGGTTGCGCAGAAGGTTTCAATGAGTGGCGCAAAGGCCAGAAAGTTTCTCTAGCAGACTGCAAACACAAGCAAGAAGGTTCTAGCAAATGCACACACGGAAGGTGTGGAAATCATAGCTCCAAAGAGATGGGAGCTGTGGAAAGACCTTTGTGCTTGCACTACCTCTTGGACTTCTTGGATGCAAATATTATTGTCTTACGTGAGGAGGTGTGGGCATATTTCAACGAGGTTATGCGGTTGATGAAGCTAAGCAGCACAACTGAGGAATAATGCAAACAATTTCAAGCATAGTTGCAAAGCTTCATTATAGCAGTATTTAACACATGGGGTGAATTGAATATCATGCATTACATGGTATTTCATAGATTTCTAAGCTTTTCACTAAAGATATCTTCTATTAATGCATTTTAGAGATATGCAGTTTTGTTTCTTTGACTACAGCACATATTGTATGCTCATGGCGCATGGTTCATGAACACATATGGCTCCCTTGACATGTGGAGTACCCAAGGAATGGAGAATAGTCATTACCATGCAAGAGGAGTGTACTTCAAGAACACATGACATGGAGGAGGTAAAATTTGCACAAACTATCTCAAGGAAATTGGCAGAAACATTTAAAGGGAGAGGGCGCAAAGGTCCAAATTGGCCCAACTTTCCAAGCAGACATGGAAGGGGAAGAAAGCACCACGGTGGAGAGCAAGGATAGGATCCGCATGCCATGATGCATGGAGGATAACACAAAGGAGAGTCGAAAAAGTTTCGGCCCCTATTGATGTCTAGGGTTTTGTTTATATGGTCTAGGGTAATTAGGTTACATGGTTGGCTATTCCAATTCTTATAAATAGCCTCCATGGGACCCCCCTCTCATTTTCCATTCCATTGCTTCTCTGAGAGCTCCTTGTCATGGGGCAACCATGAGCGCTGAGGAGCTTGTACAATATTTGCTTGGCCTAGAGCGACATATTCTAACTCAAGAGGAGGCGGCCTCCCTATCCCAGGAAGCACGCCTAGAGAGAGGGAGATCGTGTTCCCACATCCAAGATTTATAAAACCTTGGCAGCCACATTGGCCATACTACTTGGGTAAGTGATGTGTAAGAGCCTTAGAGCATCATTTGTTTCATGGTGTAAATTTTTGATTTAAAAAACTTGTTTTGTAGGCTTGCAGTTTAAACGGAATTGCATTCCTCCATGTCACAGGTGATAGAGCCCCCAATGACCCCGCAGTGCCACAAGCAGACCAAGCCTTGGCCTTGTGCTATGCCGTAAATATTGCGCAACATTGGAAAGCTATGGTGCATAACATTGTCCAAGTACTAGAGTCGCCTGCTGTTTCAAGCATAATTAAATCCAGTGTAGCTCTAAGCTTGCTTCGAATGATCTATTTCCCTAGTTAGGATCTTGTAAAGGATGGAATTTTGATGCCAAATTTTGGCTTGTAAAACTTCTACCCTCTATGTAATACGATACCAATAAATAATAATTTTGTTTTTTACCAACTATGGAGTGAAGTGTCATTTTGCCACCCACAATTTTTATTTTTAGCTTTTCCAACTATCATTTAATGTCAAAATTGTGGATTATCAAATGAGGGAGATGGTCAAGTATTGTAGAATTGAGTTTTTTTTTAACAAAAAAAAATGCGGCCCTAAAGGGTGCGAAAATGCCCTGTGCGAGGTGCCCGGACTAGGCATTTTCACACCCTAGTGGCCCGTGTGAAACGCCTCCTAAAATTAGTATTTCTTGCAATGATGACGTATTTTGTAGCTCTATATAAGGAGATTTTCCTTTTTGGCCATTTCATACATTCGAGAGAGTACATCCTCTTTAAGCCTTTCATACATTCGAGGCCATGGTGCGCACTAAGCAAACTGTGAAGAAACTCACGAATGAGGAGATAAGGAGGAGGGAAGCAGCTACCAAGGACATCGCAGAGGAATTTAACAACTCCAGTAGTAAAAACAAAAGGACAGTGCTTGTCGATTATAACAGCAATGACAGCATACAGCATACAGTGCTTGTCGATTATGACAGCAATGATAGCATACAGAGGAGTGACTCCAATTCGGAGAGAACTCAGTCGGAGGACAATAGGCCATTGGGGGAGCCCTCATGGGCTGGCATGGAGATTCCAGCACACCCGACAGTAGCCTGAAAGTCTCTCCCCAGAGGTCGTGCCCCTCCTAAATAGCCAGAGGCCACACTGAGACTCCCCAAGAGCCCAAACGACCAAAGACTGCTCCACAACACTGACACCATAAGAGCACGTTTTTCAAGCCCCCCACATGCATGGCCCAACCCCCCCAAGCTCTTCCGTGTGGTCCATGATGCAAAACGTACTCCGGATTCAGATTATTCTAGGAGATATGCCACCACCAGAAGTCGATGGAGCTGCTAATCCGGAGGGCTCCATTTGCACGAACATGCAAGGAAATTCTATGGGATTACAAGATGAAATGTTACATGCAATCTGTTGCCCTTGAAGTGTTGCAGGAGGCACGTGATCACTCTTTTTGAAGACACTTACCTCTATGCAGTTCATGCTAAGCAAGTGAACATCATGACAAAGGCATGCAATTGGTGCACGGCAAATTCTCATAGAAAAAGGGTCAATGCAAGATAACTTTTTTGTCTTTGTTTCATAGTCTGCGATTGTGTTTGATGCGAGTTATTGGTTTTTTTTTTAAATTGTACCAAACAAGTGGGCCAGAAGGGTGTGAAAAAGGCCTATGCAGAAGGCCACCATGGGGCATTTTTGCATCCCTCTTGCCCCTTTGGATTTTGATGTTTTCTACAATGTTTGGGTTTTTTTTAGCAATTATTCCATAAGCCACATGATGTTTGAAGTTTTTCTAGCAAGACCTGTCCAATTACTGGGCCAAAAGGATGAAAAAAAAGGCCTATGTGGGAGCCCCACTCAGGATATTGTTTTGTCTTTGTTTCATAGTCTGCAATTGTGTTTGATGTGATTTATTGGTTTTTTTAAAATTGTACTAAACAAGTGGGCCAGAAGGGTGCGAAAAAGGCCTATGCGGAAGGCCTGCATCGGGCATTTTCACATCCCTCTCGCCCCTTTGGATTTTGATGTTTTCTGCAATGTTTGGGTTTTTTTGAGCAGTTATTCCATAATCCACATGATGTTTGAAGTTTTTCTAGTAATACCTATCCAAGTAATGGGCTAGAAGGGTGTGAAAAAAGGCCTATGCGAGAGGCCCACTCAGGGCATTTTTGCACCCCTCTGGCTCTCCTAAGGATTTTGATGTTTTTTGCAATATTTGAGTTTTTTAAAAATATATGTCACATAAGCCACATGATGTTTGAGGTTTTACCAAGAAGACCTGTCCAATTGATGGGCTAGAAGGGTGCAAAAAAGGCATGTGCAGAAGGCCCGCAAGGGCATTTTCGCATCCCTCTAGCCCCTTAGGATTTAGATGTTTTATATAGGAGTTAAAGAACACAAAATCTCATGTCAATTCTATTTATATTCCCAAAATCTTAGGTTTGAATACATGTCCCTTCATTTAGAATGGTTTTAAAATTTACTTATACTATAAGGGTTCATTCTCTCTCTAGAATTTGCTAGGGTTCATTAGTGTTTAGACCTTAATTTATTCCAAAAATTATCAAATTTAATCTAAGTTCAATGATTTGTCTTTAAGAATATCCCCCTTTATTTAACCTTGAATATTCTCAAAAGCTTTAGGCCTTTATGAGGGATTTTATCTCTCTATAATTATAGCATCCCTCTTAAAGTCCTATGTGCATAAGGTGCACATAGGGCTTTAAGAGGGATTTTATCTCTCTGTAGCATATTCACAACTTAACTAAATTGACCTAACTTTAAAGAATATTATTGATTTTTAGAACTTTTAGAGTACATTTATTAGCATATTCTTAATTCTAGAATTTTATTCACATTAGAGTCTTTATTTCTAAAACACAGACACAGACTTAATTTTTACAGTATGACTAATTTAATTTATTCATCCAAAAAATTATAAGTTAAAGAAAGTTAACAATTTCAACGAATTAAATCAATTTTTATGGTATTTCAATCAATCAAATATTAAATAATTATTAATTTCCAAAAATATTTAAACTTAAGACAAAATGTAAATTTTTATAATATAACTAATTTTATTGATTCACCCAAAAAATTGAGTTAAACTTAAGTTAGAAAATTAACCCAATTAAATTAATTTGTAGCTTGTTTTGAGTAAACAAATATCAAATAAATGAAAAAATAAGTGGGCCAAAAGGGTGTGAAAAAGGTTTGTGCTAAAGGCCCCACACATGGATTTTTTGTACCCCTCTAGCCTCTTTGGATTTTGATGTTTTGTGTAATTCAAAGGTACACAGAAGAGAACATAAAAAGATGAACTCAAAAAAAAAACTCCACATAAGACGATTCATAGAGATTGCAATACAATTGGACAACAATTCATTAAGATTACAACATAACATTATGAAAGAGATCGTTTATATAAAAGTTTACATATGAGATGATGGGATTCAGAATACAAGGGTTGTCCGACACTTTTTAGCTATGGGTAGCTCCCCTATTAAGACAGCTTTTGCTATGTCCTTGGGTGAGTTCTAGCCTATGGATTGTGCAATTCCTATTTGGAACAACACCTTTGCCTCTATAGTTTGTACCAAAAGTAGTCATTACAAGAGAATTCTTAACTAATATGACATAGCTAACTGACTGGCCTAAAGTGGCCATGCACATAGCTAATTGACTGGCCTAAAGTGGCCATGCACAACTGCTTTAACAATGCGTTCAATGCAAAAAGTGGGAAAGTGGCAGACGGGGTGAAGTCCTTATGGATTATAACAAAATCATCCAGAGGGAGATGGGGAAGGTAATGGTTCAAGGCTGGGTATGGGCCAGTGGAACTACGCAACACCCCACCTTGCGCAGCCCAGGTGTGTCAACCTCCACCACAGCTTCCTGCTTTTAATCTTTGTCTTCGTTGACTTTTCATTCCAAATCAATCTTGGACCTCCTCTCATCCAAATCTGCCCTCTTTGGACTTCCGCCACCCATCTCCCGGTATGGCATGTCCACAAGTTGGAGATTTTTCTATGCAGTCTGAAACTCCTCCTCAGTTACATGAGCTTGTTCCCCGCTCTTCGCTGCCTCTAGTGCGATCGCCACTATGTCCTCCATGGAATTTTTCAATGGCAAGAGGATATCCTCAAGATAGCCTATACCCGAATCAGCTATATAGGGAATCCGTATTTCACTTTGAGCATGCTAAGGCACTCATCCATTTGAATCCCACAAGATTTTACAACATCATGCAAAAAGAGAAACACCTCGCCCCCAACCACCACTGGACATAAAATTTTGATTTATATTTCTAGAATGGGGCAGAGTCATCTTCCTCTTTAATTGCCCTGCCGCTAGCACTAGCCTTGAAGCATCGAGGGTTCTCCGCCATCCCCAGCACACCCTTCGAGAAGTCTTTTTGGATGAGCATTGATTCACGAGGACCGGCAGGGCTACCCTATCTTGCTCATCCTTCTCTGTGACAAACCCCCCAAGGCTGGGGGAGCTCAACCTCACCTTCCTTGGTTCCTTCAGAAATGTGGAAGACAAAACATGGCAACTATGAGAGGAAGCACTGGCCAATATCCCCTTTACCTAGCTTGCGGATTTGTTTATTTTCAAGCTCTATGAAGTGGTCTAAGATTGCTGCCATACATTCAAATCTTTTAAGCCATTTTTTGAACGGTTTTTCATTGTGGGCTATGTTCTCAAGTAGTTTACATGGCACCCACAAGCCATTATCATCCCATAATGCTAGTGAGTGCAGCCTCAAGTGGGTCTCCATGTAGGTGAGTGTGTTAGCAAATAGATCTGAGTGCAGCTGGATGGTGGAGGTCTAGTCAACCACACAAGTGAACATAGCGTGCAGGTGTGTGGCCTGAGGGAAGTCAATCTCACGTAGGAAGTCCATGAATTACTCTAGGGGCGTCATGATGAGGAGGGTTGTTTAGGTGCTTTGGTGCTCTCGAGAGTGTGAGGGAAAAAATGACACATAAAAGGCACCTTGGGTATTTATAGAAGGTTTGTGTCCTATCACACCGGACCAAAAAAAACCCCTAAAAGGGACCTTGGGTATCTATAGAAGGTTTGTATGAAAATAAACCAACCATACCACAAAACCACAACTTCAATAAACCAAAATGCCTATTCACTCATTAAACTAAAGTATCGTAGAAAATAAATATATTTATAAAAATTTGTAATGGAGTGAGATTACAGACCAACTCCAAAATGGAGTGAGATTACAAAAACATCTGCCCAAATAAGAGTGAGATTAAAAAATGGACACTTCTAGCTTAGGTCCCCCTTGAGCCAAAGTGGCGTCATCCTGCCCCCAATCCGAGGACACCTTGGTGCTTGCTTCTAGCCACATTTCAAACTATCCAGACACACCTCATTGTAAGTGAACTATGATAGTTATGAGAAAATACATTTGTTTAAAGAGCAAACAACCCTTACCTTCCTTCCTTGCAATTTGAAGCAAGCATTGCTAATTCCCTCATATCCCAAGATGCGTAGGTGATCACGAACATTTGATAAGCTCCAATGCTTGCTTGCTTGGACAATCTCTACCCCCACATTTAGTAAGCATATTGAGAGAGATATGGGCTCCGTAACCTCCTATTGAGTTTGTAAGGGAATCCATGCTCCCTTCTTCCTCATCCACCGCTTAACAAAATTGAATGCACAAAGTGGGACGTGCTCAAGAATTGAAAGGAGACACTGGACTGTACTACATTGCACTTGAAATTCTCCCCTTTGTGCTCCCCCTCCACAAGGTCCCACCCTTGGCCAAGTAAATTCGCCATCTCTTCAACATCCACAACCTTGCACATGTACATGATGGGTGTTTGTGTGCACTCAAAGGCCAAAAACATGTGGGCAAACACATGCATAGGGCATGCCTAAGTAGTAAGACCCACTGATCTTGAGGCCTTGGTGTACTTAAAACAGGCTTGTATATCAAAGAGGCTTGTATATCATTAGCCATATTTTCCTTAAAAGCAATCATAGTCGAAACATCGGGCGTTGGCCATTCAGTGCTATAGAGAGGAGGGGAGGGGATTTCTTCAAGCTTACCAAACCCGTTGGCCTGTGTGGGCACTACATAGTTGTGTGTGTAGAAGAAAACTTTTCGATGAGCAAGGTTAGAAGGGGAAATTTTAGAGAGTATTCCATCCCCTATATGAGCATGAATGGCATAAAATGTCCCTGTTAGGCTTTTTATAGGCTGCTCCTCAATGAAGTTGGAAGGGAAAATATCTAGAAACAAACAAACCCATCAATAAAGGTTGAAAACAAGAGCCCATGTAAACCAACCTACTAGAGACAAATCCATACAGTTACAAGGAAAAAGATGAGTGTGTTATTGGGGCCACAATGAAATATCCATTGATGAGTACACATGTTGTACAAGGGCCACCAACCCATCACGCCTTGAGTCCTTGAAACATAGTAGACGCCCCTTCCAATGGTGCTCAACTACATCTCGGTGTCAAACTCGATGGGTTCCAGTGGCGTTGGGTTGCAAATAGACCCAATCTCCCTTCTAAAAATGCATCCCAAGCGAAGCATCATGCTCCTCCCTCACATTGTGCAAGAGCATAGACTCTATTATGTCTCTTAGCCTTCTCCTCGATGAAGCTGCACTACCCTCCATGGTTGCTTATGCTGCAATAATTGGAGAGAGAGAGAGAGAGAGAGAGAGAGAGAGAGAGAGAATGAGACGTGAATAAGCTGCAAGTCTAAGCACATTAGAGAGAGGGAGAGAGAGAGAGAGAAAGATAGAGAGGCGTGAATAAGATGCAGGTCTAAGCACTGTAGAGAGAAAGAGGGAAAGGGAGAGAGAGAGGGGGGGAGGAAGAGAGAGAGAGAGAGATTATTGTAGGCATGAATAAGCTGCAGGACTACGCACAATAGAGAGAGAGAGAGAGAGAGAGAGAGAGAGAGAGAGAGCTATGGAGATTTGAGTTTCTGGTTTTGGGGGGAATGGAGTGTAGAGAGAGAAGATGGAGGTGAAAAAATATTTTTTTTAATTAAAAAAATGGTTTGGTTTGGGTTTTTAGGGGGGGAATCACTTTTTTGAAATTTTTGAAAAAAAACCTATTTTTAGGGTTTTTTGACCCACGAGATTGATGGGGGTTGAAAATGATGGAGCCCCCTACTTTTAGTTACCTACCCACCCACCCCCCCCACAATTTATGAAGACCAGCCCCTACTTTTTGAACCCCACATTTGTATTTATGAGGAAGACAGGCCTAATTGCCCCCTATTTTTGGAGGAGACCAAATGTGCACACTGCTGTGAAGTGTTGATTTTGACTTTATATACCCAATTTCTAGTTCGGTGCAAAGTTGTAGTAAAAATTTTGGTTTACAGAAAAGTATGTGTAAAGACTCGAAGTATTATAGGTGTTACACTGGATGTATGTTTATGTGACTGGTTCATATATAGTGGCATTATAACAAGTCTACAATACTTCTATAGAAGGTTACAGATTTTTTGTAAGTGTAGAAGCTTTTTTACAAGCACTTTTTGGTAAGTTACTGTAAGTAAAGATGTCTAACAGTATAGCTCACTCATAGATTATGAGTGAGAAGCTAGACAAGAATAACTTCCAAACATGGAAGTTCATGATGACCAATTTTCTTATGGGAAAAGAAAATTGGGAGTTCATCACAGGTGATGACAAGAAGCCGGAGATTATTGAAGAAAATTTGATCTCTTAACACTACAACATAAACCCTTCACAGTAGCGATGCCTATTTCTGTCACTACACACGTCACTAATAAGCATCGCATGTGCAACGCCTATAGTAGCGACACGACCAGGCATCACATAAGCGATGTTTACAGCATGGCATAAAATGACACCTGCTACATGGCTATCCTGTAAAGATGTTGCATTAAGTACATCGCGTATGCGATGACGGGAAATGCTTAAGCGATCCCAATGACTCTTTTACCCAATTAAAAACTGGTGTAATAGCGTGAAGGTTCTCTCTGTCTCTCTCACGTATACACATTACAGTACTTCTCTCTCTCACACACACACATACATACAATATCAGAGTACTCCTTTTCTCTTTCTCTCTCTCACACACACACACCTCTCTGTCTCTTTCTCTCTCTCACCTCTCTCTCTCTCTCTCTCTCTCTCAAATTGGATTGAGCACACAATAAAGAACTCTCTATCTCTCAAAGGTCGAGCAAAGATTAGTTCAACATGGCGGATTATAACTCTGATAAGCACATAATTATACTTCAACAATTTACATATTGCACAAAGTTGAACAAAAATAAAAGGTCATGTAAATATATGTAAGCGTACAAGAGTACAAAGTGATCAAATGTTTCCAAATGGTAAAATGTGATTGAGTACAAATGGCAAAATGTGAGGCCGGAATAGTCTACCTAATCCTATACTAATATGGTGTGTAATAGTACATATAACTATCTACAATGCCTCCAAATATAAAATGGGGCTCAAAACAAGCTAGGGATCTAGATCAAGGAGGAGGAGGTTCATCTTGTCTCCATGATCTGTACCCTCATCGTCCTCATGATGATCATCGTCCCCCCCGATGCAAGCTACTCTGTTGTTGACGTAGATTTTCACCCAATGGCACTCTGTGGATCTCTCATCGCCATGCAAATCCTATGGTTTAGGAAACTTAATTAACTAATATTTAAATAATTTAATTAGAAGTAGAATGATATTTAGTCAAGATTACTTACAACAGTAAAGCTGGTGGAGATAGCTGGGTCTTCATATGCCTATAACCCTGATAGGTAACCATCTCTATCTCCTAAGGAGTGGGCTCGCAACCATAGTCCTTGACCTACTATTTTAAAAACACATGAGTTATCGGTTGATATAAAGAACATATGATACACACCTACATGCACGTATAAGACCAAATTTAAACATTATAATAACTACTTAAAAAAGTGTCAATAAATCCCTTCTTGCCCATCCTGCCAAACAAGACATGATATATGCCCAGCCTGTAGCCTACCTTGTGCTACATCGTATGGACATACATTCAAAATCAAAAAACATGTATACATAGACCTAGGATTTAAGACATGCACTAGTACAGGTAGAGAGTAAATATTACATACCTTCTACTAATCCCAATGTTTCTTGAGTCACGTCTCCCACCAAAAGGCCCTCCATGACTCAGGATGCATACTTGTAGGGTGATTATTCTGTGCCAGTGAGCAATATCTCCTACACATTTCCAAGCCACATCCAAGAAGCTAGAATCAAAAATTAATGCATGTGAATTATGAGTTGTGAAACACTCGCCCATCAAGTCACCAAATTTCATGTCACATAGACATAGGTTGTAGAAAACAATGAGTCTCAATATAGATTACAACTACAAATAATACTTATTAGGTTCATATGAATGAAGAACTCCAAAAAAAATGAACATTCTATGAATACTTTCACTATAAACATGCTAAGTGATAGGGTATGTTAATTTTCCTAATAAATTGTTGTTGTTGTTAGATTACTTTCTAGAAGATTCTACTACCCGATAACACCATTCCAAAAACAAGGAACAAGGCACAAAAGATGATGATGATTCTTGGACTTGACTACAAAACAATCCATGCATGCATCATTATCAAGGAGAGCATCGAAAGTATGTTCTTTGTCCCAAATGTGGTGCTTCACATTTTAAGGAGGGAGAAACTCTTGTTTCTCATACGGTTCTCAGACATTTTCTATTATCCCCATGAATAGAGTACCTATTTTGGAGCCCAGAGTTATCAAAGCTTATGGATTAGTGGCAAACAATGTGAGCACAAATGGGATCCTACATTAGGGAAAATTTGGACTCAAATTGGGTCCTTTAAGGATTTGCACAAAGTCTCTCTCTACAAAAATGGGCTCATGGTGAATTTTTTGTAAATTAACTCAAAAGTGAGCAAAGTTTGACCATTTCGAATCTACTCTTCGAGACCTTTCTAATGATATATAGCATGACGGGCAATTTTGCATATTCAAGAAGTCCCCAAATTTGGTGTGATTACATGGTACGTTACATTGAGTTAGTTTACAAAACTTTCACCATGAGCCCATTTTTGTAGAGAGATAATGTGTACAAATCTTTAAAGGGCCCAATTTAAGCCCAAATTTCCCCTAGTGCTCATTTCGTCTTTGACTATGAAGCCTTCAAGCACATTGATAGAACATGGCCAAAGTTTAGTCAAGAACCCCGTCAATTAAAACTTGGTGTTGTTCTCAATGGAATCAATCCATTTTTGCATAGATCAAGCAAGTGGTCAACTTGGCCGGTAGTGTTGATCAATTATAACCTACCACTATTCATGTCCATAAAGAAGGAGCATCTATTGAGTTTACTAATTCCAAGTACATGCACAAGCAACATGATCTAAAATTGTATCCACCTGATATGTTTATACTTCTTTAAAACTCTACTTCAATACAGTTGTCTACCTGGCACCACTCATCCGATATCTACAACAACTATGGAAAGGGATAAAAGTTCTCGACATGTCTAATCCTATAGGCAAACAAAGCTTTGAGGTTCACAGCATTCTAACATGTATTATTCTTGACTATCCTACCCATGGTTATTCTTCAGGTACATGATTAGAGTTACTTTGCTTGGATTTGAAAGTGATGTGTAATAACAATTTCACTAAGACTTTGATTGTTCATAGGTCTATCAACAAAGGGTTACAAGGCATGTCTAGCATGTGAGGATTAGCTATGATCAAAATATAGCAAGAATCTCAAAAAGAATTTATATCTCTAACATAGAATATTTATGCCTGAAGGACACATATTGCAATAGAAAGAATAAACAAGACATTTCGATAGAAGGATTAAGAGTGCAGTGTGCCCTATATGAATGACTCCTATGGACTGGTACAAAAAATGGACAATTGGGTCTGTTATAGAACTAAATGCAGAGCTCAAAAGTGACAAGGAAGACGAGGATTATTGCAAAGACAGAGGGAAACAATTGATGGCACCGAGCATTTCAATATGGTATAGTTTGGAATATTGGAAAGAATTGAAAATCACACATATTCTTGACCCTATGCATATTTTCATGGACACTCACTTCGGAAACATCTTATGGGTAGCAAAGATACAGAGGCTATGAAGGTAGCTTTAAGGAACAAAACTATAAACCATCTTTATGGCCTATTTTAAGTCCTAAAAATAGGAAACACTATTTATCATCATGCACCATTGGTACCAAAACAAAGGACGAGATAAACACGATCAATAATAGGATGAGATCGATACGTACACCTACAGACTATGGTGCATCATTACAAAATATGTTTACTATGGATGATAAAAGTCTTTATGGATTAAAGACACATGACTGGCATAACTTCCTAAAGGTAGGTCATGGCTCTAAATCTTATTCTTGACATTTGTTAATTTGTGTGGATACTAACGTCAAAGGTGGACTATTTACAACATATCTTGCCACTTGTAATTGATGGATGCTTAACACTAGTCTTGTAAAAAAAAGAGCCACTTTTGTGGCTTTTTGAAGGTTTTTTATAAAAATAAAATCTCTTAAGTTATTGAGTTTCAAACAAAATCCTCTTAGTAGGAAACTCTTCTTAACACATATATGGAGATAAAAAAAAATAGAGCCACAAAGAATGAATCAAAAATATTATTTTTCAATACTCATAAACTAGGTGGAACCTGCCAAGTAGTGCTAAATGTTTGTATATCTTATTGAAACCCAATCAAATAATTTTCACACATGCCAAAAATCCCATGAAAAATGTATCAACATGTACACAATGTATGTATTCACTTAAAACGATGATAGAATCAATGCTAACAACATTTTTGCTTGGGGATCACGTGCATCCAAGGCCTAATTCAAAAACCCTTTATCTGATGAATAAAACACACCCTTTTTCTATTCAATCTCCCCTGTAAATGGTACCCTTTTGTATGCAAAAAAAAATGTGTAAAAAAGGGATTTAAAAAACCCCTTCTGTTGAGCCCACGTGCTACATTTACATATTTATGAGTGACCCCCAAGCATTTTTAGGCCCTCTAATTAGAGCGTGTTGCTAAATATTTCAACCACTTTTGTGGCTTTTTACTATTTTTAGTAAATTTTTAGTTTTTTAAATTTCTCTTTTTTGGGTAAAACAAAACTCCCATATGATACACTTTGTTAGGGGAGCTCATCTATGTGCTACTTGATAAGTTTTAATATGGTTACCTATTCCTACTTTTGATAAGCTAAATGAGATCCTAAGCCACTTTTATGGCTATAGCCACTTTTGTGGCTCAATTATAAGACTAGTGTTAAAATTGGGGGCTTGCTGAAGGAGATTTGAGTTGGATATTGGTGTGTAGGTGGACCAGAGGTAGAGGATTTCTCCCATCAACTTTGGTGGTATTTGGACAAGTGGAAGTGATTCTCGGCTGACATGCTCCATCTGGGGTTGACATGATGCTAGATGCATATTCCCTCCTCAAACACATGGTTCTGATGACAAGGTCTGGGTACACTACTTTCGCATTGTCTCGGTGCTCATCTGACGCTTTGACTAATGGTGACACTGTGAAACAACCTTCTAGCTCCACTAGAATACTCTCAAAGCTTGGGAACCTTCTCTTGAGCCTATACTCAACCAAAGAAGCTCAATCGACTGAGAATAATAGCCCAAAAGATTTGATTAGTGGGTTGTATCTTCACACCTCTCTTGCCCACGACTGTAGAAGGCTTTGCCCAACTCAAAAGAGAACCTAAAGACCAATGCAAGACATAACTAGACCTCTGGACAAGCCTAAGCTATTCCTCCACAACCTGGGACATCTCCGTAGACCTTTGCTTAACCGTATAGAGAGAGAAACACATGTTGTCTAGCCTGTAGAGAGAGAACAATAAGCTACTTGGGCCTAAAGAGAGAAAGTGACCATTGTCTAGTCCTATGTACCTCCATCCCTCTGTACCTGCTATCCAACCCTTTGTATCTATTGTCCAACCCTTTGTATTTATTTTCCATTTCTATGTACTTGTTGTCCAGCCCTCTGTACTTGTTGTCCAGCCGTAGATAGAGAAGAAAGTGATTGTAGAAAGAGAAAACAACCCATTGCGCTCTATAGAGAGAAAGATAACAACCTGTCCTGCTCTATAGAGAGAGATATAACAACCCAACAAGCTTGATTCTTAGTGTTTCTTCCTATCTCTTTCTTGGTGTTTTCTTGTGGGCTATGGGTTGTAGGTTGTCCAACGGGAAATTCTAAGGGCTGCATGGACTAATGTTTTAGAGCCAAGAGGCGAGCTTGATGTGAGAGATATTAGGGAACAAGGTTTCAAATTGCAGAGTGGAATCCTTACAGTATAAGTTTTGCAATTGGTGGGAGTGTGGAAGATAGGGCATTGGGACTAGCAGTGTTGCTTTGTTCCAAAAATGCAAACTAGTCAAAGTGCCTTGTTCTAGCCCTGTTTTCTCCATGCTGGAAGAAAACTAGGGTACAAGGTTTTGTGTGAAGTATTGTCCATATAATTGTACTTGAATCATACCAGATCTCAAGAGATTTTGACACTAGGAGGAAGGTTTTTATAAGTGTGAAAAGTACTTATCTAATAGCTACAGTCAGGAGAGGACTGCATAAGGACCCAAGGGACTTACAGGCTATTGGGGGCCTTCTCCTTTGAATTTGGGCATGAAACTTGATTTGTGGGTCTTATAAAAGTCAAGGAAAAAATTTCCAAAGTTCCATCCTTTTTGGGTCTTCTAAGGAGGTGCAGCAGAACTGTTAGTGTCTGGTCCAAATCATCTCTAGCTCTCAGCTTACAGCCATCTTAAAGGGCTAATGGAGGGCTTGTTGAAGGATATTTGAGTTGGAGCTTGGTGTGAAAGTGGAGAAAAGGTAGAGGATTTCTCCCATCAAGTTTGGTAGTGTTTGGACAAGTGGAAGTGGTTCTTGACCATGGAATCAACCCCTTGGAGCTAACCGAGGCCCACACATGTACAAGCATTCATGCAATCTTTTTATATCATATGAATAAAAGAAAACCCTGACACCCAATCTCTCTCCTCTATCTTAATCATCTTAATTCAAAATCAATGTTCTTAATCAAGATTAGTACTATGGATCAGTACAACAAGGCTTTCACACATACAACAGCCAAAGACACTCCTCTGAGCCTACCGGTGCTAGCTGCCTAAGGACTGGCCTCCTAAGGTGCTCCTAAGCTCAAAGTAAGATAGCTATAAATCTGTCCTCAAGAGCTGGGCTAAATGTGTGGGCCTGCATCTCTACTATGAAGATCCATCTGGTACTATGCGGCCAGGGGCGCGGCCATGGGCCCCCTAGGCTTGAGGTATGGGCTAAAATCCGGGCCAACAGGAAGTCCATCCAAGGATCACCAAAATAGAAAGTATTCCTCTAACAGTTGGCTTGCCCATTAGGGCGCGACTTTGAATAATGGGATCAATGATGCCTAGACCCCCTCTTCATCATGGTGGCTGAATGATCACTGTCAATACCACCTTGGCCCGAACAGGCCTCCCATCACTGCCGGTCCATAAGAAGTTTTGGATCAACCGATGTACCTGGCCAATGCATGCTCATGAGAAGGACCAACAAGAAGTAATGTACTACATGGTGGCAAGAAGGACCTGGTTCACTACCACTAAATTGGCTAAGGAGAGCCTCACAGAAGTCCAATACAAAATCTTCTTTTGAATGATCACCAAGATTGCGGACTGGAGTGCCCCTCAAGATCCACTAGAAAGCCTCAATTGGGAACCAATTTGGGTGGCGGTGTAGAGCCTACCCAGAAACCACATGAATTGTGCCAATTGATCTTCACTCCTGATGTGTGACAAAATATCTTAATCACCTCAACAAATCTCTAGAGACATTAGGGAGAAAATGGACTATAAAATGGGCCCTTTACTAATCAAAAAAATAGTGCTAATCAAGATATCCTCCAATGGGAAGGGGGGAGTGCACATTCTATCCACTAGCTTTAGCTATAAAATATAGGGTAGTTATTACATTTCTTAGCCTTGTCCCCCTATCTTCCACCTCTCTCTAGAGGTCACACCAAAGTTCAAGGCAAGGGTCAAATCTCCTTTTTGAAATGACATGGGCCAACATTTTTAAATAAAAAAGTGCAGCTCAGCCAAAAAAAACCCCTAAATTTTTAAATTTTTGGTTTTCCCTCCAAAAAGGTGTTTTTACCTCAAAAAAGGCTATCTAATCATATTCTATGGTGGGAAACCCATTTTTCAAGCTCATTTGAGCTCTCTAAGCTCTTAATCTCTCTCTAATCCTCTTCTACAAGCTTCTTTAATGTTCTTTTATTGCATAATCATATCTAAAGCTATTGTACTCTCCCTAATCTCATGTTGCTCTCTCTTGCTCACCCATACCAAACTTTAATCTTCTATTTCTTCATAATCTTATATTTCTTTAATCATTTCTTAAGATGTTGTGCCCTCTCTTTTCCTCACTCTTCTTCACCCATACATCTCATTATGCCTACCTCTAGTAAGAGACCAAGTGATTCCATCTTTGAATACCTTCTCTACAACACTACAGATGATAAAGGTGAGTGGATCGGGCATCCATTTAGGGTGAACACCATATTGGGGAATATGGGAATTTCCCACAAGTTTGGGACACGTGGTCAAAAGTTTGGATTAACCATAACTTGAACACCACTAATCCAAAATGAGCGCTTTATAGCTCTTTAGATTCCATTTTTCAAGCGCTTTCCAACGATAGGTCATATGATAGGGTTTTGAGAAACTTACAAACATGTTATCCATGTCCCCCCTTTTTAAGTATTCAAAAATGGGAATTGGGAAATTCCCAAATTCACTAATATGGTGTTGGTGAAAGATTGGGTTTATATGCAACCAAGTGCCACAGGTCCACACCGAGTTCTTAACCGTGGTGTTTTGGAACACCATTGGAAGGGAAGGATTCTTCATTTCAAGAAGGATAAGAATGGAGAAATCAAGGCAATAATATAACATGTCTACATGGCTGTAGACATGTATCTTCCTCCTTCCATATGGAGAGGTATAGTTAAGCTCCCTTGCAAAACTCTAAGTATGTGGTTGTAAATTTTTTTGAAAATGGCTTGTTTTGTTTTACTAATTATGATATGTGGGTTGTAGACATTTTCCCATCAAGCTATATTGAAGAACAACCTTTGAGAAGCCTCACTAGTGTGCTTAGTGTTTTTCATAGTACAATAGGTGAGCATATGTTTCTAGGTGAGAATCATAGAGCCCTCTTCAACAAAAATATATTCTTTTACACACACTCTTACAAAGTCCCTTCTCGGCCTACTGAATATGGTAGCCTTGAGGAGATCCCTATGGACTCTTTACATAGTGTAAAGTGGCCAGTTTTCGGATAGGTGGAGTGTTAATGCTTTCAAAAACAAGAAGTATTCTGACATACACTCCTCCTTAAAATTCTCTAAGGCCTCTAAGTCTGTGGGGCTTGGATGGTTTTCCCCAATCCATCTATTTATACCCCAACAATGTTCATTTGCAAGAAATTGCAAATTGAACAATTTAACAATGTCTTGGGAATTGGATGGAATATTGTGGAGGGGTTTCACAAAGGGGACATCTACTCATGTAAAGTGGTGCCTTCAAGTGTGATCTTTTGATACTTGAAGACTTGTCAGAGCTTATCCATTTGATTTTTCTATGAACAATGGATGAAGAAGAATGGGGAGGGGGTTCCCTTGTAATCAAGTGAGGGTGTGGATACACCCATAGATTTATATGTGACTCTTCCTTATGATTCAATTGAGGTGGTGAATGCAAGCAATGAATGGAGCTTAGGAGATGTTCGAGAGCATTTGCTCATTCTAGGATTTTAAGATTTCTAAGAAGCAAGCAGCATCAAGATTGGCCGATGAAAGGTGAGCTTTGATATTTGTAAATTTGCATTGCTTTGTGTTTTTTGAATATGTTGTTTTATTTATTACACTTGAATTTCCTTGTTTAGATTAGAAGATGTTTGGAGAAGTGCTTAAAGGTTTGCAAAGACTGGAGTAACGGTGGATGCAAATTTCAACTTCAGAATTAGTGTCGCAAGTTGTCGAGGGGCTATTTATCTTTTTTTTTTAATTAAGATGGTTTGTATCAAACCTATTATAAAATGATGATTCCTTGTGAATGACCACTTGTATTATGTCTTGTCGATTTAATTTATATTTTTATATAAATTTGGGGTTATTCACTAGTCACTTATGTTATAGTCTAAAATGCCCAATGTTTAATTTTGAGGTCTTTTCTAACACTTTGTTTTGAAGTTCCTCTCTCTTTCACCACTCCTCTCTCCACTTCTAGCATTCGTCACTCCCTTCCAGCATGGACCCAAACATGACATACGAGAGGTTTCTCGAGTTCTTGAAGAGGACCAAGTGACCTGATAGAGAGAAACTTTTCTTCATCTTCTCTCGCAAGATTAACTTTGGAACAAGCATCCTCTTGGCAGAAGAGGACTACAAAGGTACCCTTGACTACATGGAGTACATGAGACCCTGGAGTGTCAAGCTACCATAGTAGGACAGTGATTGGGTGCCATGCAATCTCCTATGATATATCAACAAGAATGACACGAATGCCCTCAGGAGGTTGCAAAAATTCCAAGATATTGTGCTCCTTGATGGTCACTATAAGCAGATCTCCAAGGAGGAGATGCTTGCACTTTAGAGGAGGAAGATTAGCCTTGATTTCCTCTCTTGGGTTGCCACCTTCATATACCTTTGTGGTGATCAAGACTCTAATGGAGAGGTTGAGGTGGAGGATGTCTCAATTGGAGGCATGGTACAAGGCAAGGAGGAGGATCCTAAACCTGAGGTCCTCAACCAGCTTGTTGAGGCCGTTATGGCCAAAGATCTCCTCCTCCAAATTGAGGCACCTCAATCTGGTGAAGCATCCTCGTCAAAGGCATTGGTGCCATACTCTGGAGAGACAAGTGCCTCAACCACAACAGAGGGTGGAGAAGAGGTGAGGGAGGGTCCTATAGAGGGTACCCTAGATGTACCAGATGTGGGCAAGGGAAAGGAGGCTACACATGAGATGTCAGAGCTTGAGTTTAGTAAGCTCAGCTCTGTGGTGATTGAAGGAGAGGAATTCCTCTTTTTACATGACCTAGAAAAGGTCTACAAGCTCAACCAAGCCGAGTGCCTCTCCTTGTTATAGCTGTGAATGATGAATTTCCCATCGATAAACAAGGGCTCGAAGGCCTTGCAACAACAAGGGCTTGTTCTAGTGCAAGGTGGTGTGCATGAGTCAGTGATGATCCTGAAATCAATAATTACAGAGGCTAATCAAAGCCTTGTGACTGAGGAGGAGTTTAGAAAAGCTCAACTGCTGACCAGAGAGTCTGAGGACACTACATTAGTGTCATTGGAGGAACACAAGTCCTCCATTGACATTTGCAAGCCTGAGGTGGTTAGCTTTGATTTCCCACACAGTAAGGTAAATTATGTATAAATCTAATAAATATAATTGATAATACTACTAGAATTCCACTAATCCTATTTCTTGTGTGTGCAGCATATAGTCTCTGTAGATGCTTGGGCTCAATGTAAAGGTGGCACACACGAGGGTTTCGGAAGAGATGCTATGCTGGCTCATTACATGGGTCATATTGCACCTCAACACCTTGTTATGGTGCACAATGCATTCAGCCCCATGGCAAGCTTCTATATGTTAGCCTCAAATTACTTAGCAAGGTCCTATGCTTGTCAACAATTCCAAGAAGCGCTGACAAGGTAGTGCTCATCAACAAGGCTGCAACGTACGCTACCTTCCAAGGGGGTTACACTTCTAAAGTGCTCGCACACACTGCATTTGCGGAGAGTATTGGTGAGAAGGACCCAAATTGTGTCATCAATGTCATATTGTCGGGGACTCTTCCACTTAGCAAGAAGAGGCGCAAGACTGTAGCTAGGCATCTCAAGAACATTATGAGTTAGCTTGAAAATTTATCGTAGATACTGTGTTCAACAATCAATGTAAATCCTTTTTATTAATACAAGTGGGTTTTTTTATACATAAGGTCGATTTTTTTGTCTAGCGGTCTAGTGTGAAAAGGCCAAACTTTAAATTTTAACTAAATAGCCAAAGGTGCCTTCTTTCTCATTTTGACGCGATAGAAACCAAGCACAAGCTCACACTATCTCGTGATGAGGATTCGGATGAGGAGGTAGAGATGCCTACATTACAGTTGGCAGGGTATTTGAGGGATGACAAGGAAGTGAAGGCACTAGGTACAAGTGCTGGTGTGGAAGAGCAGCTTGCATCAGAGTACTTTCCCAGAGAGGGTGCACAATCTGCAGCTGAACAGCCCACTCTAGTAGAAGATGCAGGGCCATCTTCCCCACACGAGGCAAGCAAGGTGCTGCCAGAGCTTGAGATCAATCTTTTGAGCCACCATTATGGTGGAAGGTGAAGAATACTTATTTCTTCATGACCTTGAAAAGGAAGCTAGCTTGAGAATGGATGAATGCTTGGGCATTATATGTATGCGATGTGAGGTGGACCAAATTTAAAAAAAATAATGTTTGGGCCCCCCTGTGATACAACTTGCATTCTATTTTTTGGTATAAAATATTAGAATGCACCTTGCAATCATTAGATATCATAGAAGTTAGAAAGATATGACAAGATTGTTATGAGGGAGCTACTATGACTAAGAAATGATATAAAAATTTCACTTTTTGGGTTTATATATGTATAAGGAAAGTTTTTTTGATGGAAAAACTCAAAAAATGATAATTTTAAAAAAGTCAATTTTTGGGCCTCCCTTATGGCCAAAGAGTGAAACCTTGGGAATGGTGATGTACCTTGCATCTAAAAGTAATGGGTTAAAATATTCCAAAACTATAGACTAAAAGTACTAAAGGCTAGTGAGAGAGTGGATAAAATGTAGATGGTAGGACCTAAAAAGTCTATAAAAAATAGGGGAATCATTTGCTTTGTCTCCCACTGTGGGGTCAAAATTAGCAACTCCTCTTGTGTGTACGGAGGGGAAGACACAATCTCTGGAGCCCCATCTCCTGAGCTAAGAGAAAATTGCTCATGGCCTCGGTGACTCATGTGCACACCCATGCCATGGCTAATCTTCAGCATGAACAGTCTTAATCCTTGATTAGTACAATACTTAGGATATCATATAGCAGTAGCCTCAAAAGCATCTTCATAAGCATCAGATCATCATCATCTATAGCATTATGGGAAGGTATAGGTGGCCTATCTGTTGGCTGCTGTGCAGGTCATTGTTACAGCAGAGCCAGCTAGAGGCTAGAAGGTGGGAAACAATTATGGGCACGACCAATTGTTAAAGCACAGCATTAATCAATGATTATTCAGGGTTTTCATCCATATAACAGGTCGACAACCTTTTGTAGTTGGCTAACTGCTTCCCAAGAGCAAATATAAGAAAATCAGTCATAATTCATTCATTCATTCAGTTTTCAATCATTCATTCATCCGTCATGTGCATCCTGCAGCACTTGGATGCCACGTAGACATATCTAAACAAGAAGGTGCAGGACTTGGAGTGGAAACTGGTCCCATGTGAGCCCAGTCCGGGACAAGTTAGCCATATCTAAACAAGAAGGTGCAGGACTTGGAGTGGAAACTAGTCAAGTTAGCCAGGGTTCCACTCTATGCGGCGGCCGAGGTCAGGTGTGCATTGTCCCACACATGACGCAGTGCAAGTCCATATTATGAGTCTCCCTCTGGAATGATGTTAGATAACCTGCATGTTTGGTTTGCAACCAGATGCCACGCATCTGTAGTAGGAAGCATGTAGGATGGGGTCCACCCATAGGCTACCCCAGAAGAGAGTCTTAGAATCTTGCATTGGGCATTGGGTATGCTTAGGCTACCCAAGAGGGGCCAAGTAGGTCACAGGCCTTGTTGGCCACACTAGTCCTAGAAGGGTTGGGCAAGCTATCAGCTAGCCTAAGAGGACTTGGCCAAGTAGCTTACTATAGCCCATGGGCTAGCCCAACAAGGCAACCACGCATGGGTGCCTAGCATCCAATCGGCCAAATCGCGAGCGCTACCTATAGCCTACACAAGCCTAGACATGATCTGAAGTTGGCCAAGGCATTTCAGTGTGAAAATGATGGATTAAAAGCATTGTAATGAAAAAAAAACCAAGTCATGAAGAGGTTTTGAACTAGTCGACCCCCATCAGCATTCAGGGGTATAAATACCCAGACCAAAAAAACAGGTCATGAAGAGGTTTTAAACCAATCGACCAAAAAAACAAGGTCATGAAGAGGTTTTAAACCAGGTCATGAAGAGGTTTTAAACCAATCGACCATCAGCATTCAGGGGTATAAATACCCAGACCAAAAATTAGTCTTTTCATCTCATTATTCACAACAGATACTATATTCCAAGGGTGAAGACAGCCAAGGAGAAGGTGCTCAACCAAGGTGAAGAAGTACAGGTCAAGAATCACGCTTTATTTAAGATTTACATAAGTTCTAATAAATAAAATACAACATTCGTGTTGGGGGTCCTACACAGAGGGTATTCGGGACTCAATACCATGTCCTCTTCTCTCTCTCTCTCTCTCTCTCTCTCTCTCTCTCTCTCTCTCTCTCTCTCTCTCTCTCTCTCTCTCTCTCTCTCTCTCTCTCTCTATTTTTTTCACCTCATCCTCTATGTTGTGTGTTATCTTCGTCATGAATGATTGTTGAATTCTAAGAATTGAAGTTACCAATTCTTCCACCACCGAGCTTTTGTAGTTACATTGGTATTAGAGCCTTCTTCAAGTGTCAATATTCAACCAAAAAACTAGTGCAACAAGTGCATGCAAATATCATGGCATGAAAATCCAAAAAGGTGTTGTATTGGACGTTGTCTGTATGTGACAATTTCTATGATTGTGCATATACAAGATGCACAAATTCCTTTAAAAAACTTAAGAAAGATGTATAGCACAAACACCCAAGCTCAAAAGATGTAGCTAAAAGAAAGATCTATTAAAGGGACCAGAGAAAACTTGAGTATAAATGATAACTTAGTGAAGGTTAAAGAGCTTACATATGCCCTCGCTTCTATTGGATCACCAATAGGGGTAGATGATGATGTTATGATTTCCATGACCTTGAATGGTCTTAGCAAAGAATACAACTAGTTTGAGACCTCCATTGAAGTTCAAGAGAACTTTCCTGATTTTCAGGAATTAATTGCTCTTCTCATCCATAAGGAGATGAATATTGAGGAAGGTTCATCCTTTGGAAATTCAAATGACTAGGCCTTCTACTCATGTACAAGTAGTGGCAAAGGGAGATCGTCATCTAGGGGTTGAGGTGGAGACCGTTTTGGAAGAAAAAATCATGGGCAACAAACAGCAACAACAACAAGATTCAAATGTATTAACAAGTGGAAGATGCCACTCTAGAGGTGGGGGGAGCCAAAGGGGCTGAGGTGATTTGGCAAAGAAAGCAGAGTGAAAATATCATAAAGTTTTTTTATTGTGGCAAACCCTATGACAAACTAGGGCACATGGCAAAGGATGGTTATAAATGTAGAATGATACTAAAAGTGGAAAGTTATAGTGAGACAACTATGCATCATCAAGTAAACAGGGTGGTGATGATAGAAGTGAGCAGTTGTTTGTGATGTAGCATATGCTCGGCTCCACAAAACAAGAGATGTATCAAGATCTAGAGATGTTTAGTATGTGGATTATGGCGCCTTTCACCATATGACAAGTCATGTGACTGGATTAGTGACATGTAGAGAATGGAAAAACTAGGTTCTGTAAAAACAGGTGATGATAATGTGCATCCCATTGTGCATGTTGGTAAAGTGCCATTATCTAAATAAGGCGAAAAAATGAAGTACTTGGTGTATGCATGCCATGTTCCAAATATTATAAAAATCCTAGTTTTTGTTGGACAGATGGTTGAGTAGGGTCTGCAACAAGTGAGGTTGAATCCTCAAGGATATTTCGTGGAAAAATTCAAAAATCAATCTCTTGGTTACAAAAAGTAATAGAAATGGCAAGATGTTTACTTTGGATATTAACATGCCTGAGGTGAAAGTAGCCATGTTTGTCACCCCGCTGAGAGAAGGAAGAGGCAACACTAGTGGTCAAATGCGCATTACACCAATCCACTACATTCTATGCATCTCGAAAGCGCTCACTGTCATGACGGAGCTGGTGACGTTTGAGGGCATGTTTGACACATGCACCCGCACCATCATGCTCCCCCTTTCCATGCCCTATCTTGAAGAAGCTCCAAATCACCTGGTACTCTGTCATGCGGTTCCAAGAATATAGCCAATAAAACTAACGACGAGCACTCTCGAATTGTGCCCCACATCCATCAGACCATATCCGCCACCCTATCCATGTGACTCCATGCTCTCTCAAAAAGTCATCATTGACGATGGAAGCAATGCTGCATAATCTGGGGGCTATGAGAGCAATCACCACTAATGTAAAAGTGGTACTCTCTAACGATGACTCGCTCCTCTGGGATGCTCGCTATGCCATCTACTACCGCCTCTACATTGTTGATAACTAATATGCACCATGACGGCCACCTAGTCAAGCACACAAGAATGGGAATTGTTAGATTCATAGACAACATCAATTAAAATATCTTGAAGACCTTAAATTGAAAGTGAGGCAATGTCTCATGAAATACCTACTCAAAAAAGTAGTACTCTACTTGGATCTCCTACTGTGGTGTGAATGTGTAATTCTCTGTGAAGTCAACCACAAAGAAAACTACACAGAAAATTTTTGCAAGCTGGCACAAAATTGATGGTCCTGCCACTTGGCACCGTGAGTATGGCACAGATGGAATCTGTAAATGTACTCATGAACTCGCCACATCCCGAATGGTGCTCCACTAGCTGTATTCTCCTCGACTTACCATGTGTCACATACTCATAGTATCACCATGTCACCACCTCAGCCCACTAAGGAATCCTCCTCGCACAAGTGAAGCATGGTCAAAGCTGTGCTGCTGCACGAGAGGTACAAGTCCCCATGACACAAGCCATGCGATGGTAGACGGCATCCTCCACCCATGGGCATAATAGCAAGTGAATAAAATCCCTCGAGCTACAAGGCACCACCCCCCCATGGCCAAACAAGCCACGAAAGACATCATACAAAAGCTGAAATCCAACGTGGTACCTACAAAGACATGTGTCACGTTGCCTCAAGTAGCGCACACAAACCAAGGCTTGCAAGCCTCAAATAAATGTCGATGGTGATCTCAAGGTGTGCAGACCTGAACTCCAACTATGTCTGTGTTATCTCAAGAAAGCAAGCCCCATGCACTATGTAATCCCCACGACGAACCCTATGTTGCAATGCCTTCTTATACTGCCTTCTTATACTCTGGTGATGCACAACAATGCTCCTCCCAAAACCTCTCTATCATCACCCTCATCTCAGGGTCCAATAAATGACTGCATCTAGGTGCACAGCCACCACTACTAGTTGGTTGATAGAGCACCCTCAACCCCACTTTCCAAGCTATGTCTCCTCACAAACCCTACATGAAGTGCTCGACAACGAATCTGAAGTATGCGAGAAGTGGCGTGATGCATACATGGTAGAACACTGCTGGAAACAAACATTATAAGGGCATGTCTTGCAACAAATCTATTTAGATTTATCTTACACTTGACTGTGATGTAGGACTGCCTCAAGCTCAGTAGCACACTAGCACTAGCCCTCCTTGAATGTGGGCTACAAATCGTGGAAGCAGCGATACACTATGCCCTGAACATTCTTGATTACGTGGAAATGCCATGTATGCATTTGATGTGGCATGCCATGTAGGATTTAGGGAGTCAACTTTGTTGACTGAGTTGACGTGGCATGATGACAAGGCATGATGAGATGGTAAGATGCTTATGTGGAGTCTCCTCCTCTATATGATGTGGCATGTACATGTAGGGCTAAGCCTATGTTACCATAGCTCAATTGCTTGACAAATGGCATACTCTCTAGGTTTGGTGTTGTTTTAGACTTTGGGTGGACAAATAGTGAAAATTTGATTAAGATAGCTGGAAAATGGAATTCCCTTACTATTCACTCTAATTTTTTTGTTAAATTCATCATAACAAGTACTTTGATCCACAAGAAATTAAAGTGCAATGAGGGTCGTATAAAATTTATATAATTAAATTATTAAAACTTTTTCAGGCTCTTTTGAGTGAATTTTCTATAGAAGATCGAAAGAAATTCAATTGGTTAAAATTGCAATTTGACAATATGGCCACATTCTATACATATTTGTCTAACTTCTCACCATTGGATCTTTAATGATGAGCTTCACATTTGCCAAGATCTTGAATAGAAAATCACATGTTGCTTTACAATATAAAGCAGTAAAAAAAAAAAGATAAATAGCCAAAAAAAATTTCCAATTCATATATGCAATGTGTTACATTCATGTACAAATTGGGATGATCATTAGACTTGGGATGCAAAAGTACTAAGCATTGTATGTGCGACATATACTACAGTAAAGAAAGTTGAAAAATGCAAATGTCAAAACTTTCGTGTAATGAAATCACTAAATTAAATTGGATTTCTGATGTAACGACCTTTACTCTATCATTGAAATATTTGAAACATATTTCCTAGTTTGTAAATTAAAATAATATATAGGATTTAGAATGTTTGCATAGTTTCTGACATTGTTTTTGAGTAAAACTATTTCTATTAGAAATTATAATTAAAAGAGGATTAAAACTGAGAATTATATGAATAGTTTATAGATTTTTGTGCAGTTCTGAGAGTACAATATTGTTTTTAAAGTATTAAATAGGTGAATATAACAGTTTTCTAATTTTTTTTATGGTTTTTCAAAAAAAATGTGATGGGAAAAAGAGTTAAAAAGTTGCTGGAAAGTAAGCAAAGTGCTTTTTGGAGCGCGTTTACTAAAAATGCAATTTTTGACCAAAATAAGGAGAATTTGGACATTTTGCCCGCGTAGGCTTGTTGACCAGATAGCTTCCCGGCATTTTGAGTACCTGGATGACCCCAACCGGATTTTGGGTGAAGATTTAATGATCAAATCAAGTTGCAACCTATGGTAGGGCAGCATACAGGATAACAGACAAGAGACATCTTTCATTAGACAGGTTATGGGTTCTTGTTTTCCTTATTCTTACTTCATGAGAATCTTCATAACAAAACATGAAGTTTCCATAGTGATGGGATTGAGATTGAGATGATTGACATAGAGATTGAGATTGAGATTGAAATAGCTCGGGGGTGGTCGGGTGGTTCGGGCCAAGAGAAGACTCTCTTGTGATTATGAATGAACTATGAGTGATTGAATGACTCCCAATCTTGGATTATCCTTTATTCAAGATAAGGAACTTCTTCCTTTGTTCTTTTTTGTTTATAGTTTATATGCCATCACGGTGATTATAATTTAGAGTAGATTGTTGGTTATTATTGGTATGTTGGATTACATCTTTGTGGTACCTTGAGAATAGTCATGTAGTGTGAATATTGTATAGATGGTATATCATGTGTAATATCATAAACTATATTTTGAGTTGGTTTATGATTTTGTTGGTATCATTTATATTCGGACTATGTTTCTTTGATGAGTGTATTCTAGGGACGTCACAAATGGTATTAGAGTTTTCATGAGGCGCGTTACATCTGATCAGGGGGTGCCATTTGAACACCCACTATATGTATAATGCGCCCCAAACACCATGCCACTAAATTCCAAACATAACTACGAGAGATTAGACCTTTGAGTTGTGAATATGCCTGTTTTTAGGCTACCTTCAAGGCGCCCAAGTGTCAAAAGTGCGCCTAACTGTCAAAAGTGGTGCCCCTTATCTTGTAGCCACCCGCATATTCTTTTCAGCCTCGTTAAGGCACATGTCACTTCTACAATGTGCCTATTATTTCTTTCTACAACACCATTCTGTTTTTGCGAAGTGTACCTACATGTAAGTTTTCTCTTGAGTCCCTTCTTTCTCAAGAAATCATTAAACTCATTGGAGAAATATTCTCCCCCACCATCTGATCCCAAGCATTTTATTTGCATTCCTTTTTCCTTCTCAACCAAGGCTTTAAGTCTATAAAAGTAAGCAAACACCTCACTTTTCTCTTTCATGAAGTAAACCCACACTTTCTTAGTGTGGTCATCAATGAATGTAACATAATACCTGCAATTGTTGTAGACTTGGCCAGTCCCCATACATTTGAATACATAACATCTAATAGCCTTACACTGACATTCTTTTCATGTTGGAAATCATGTTTGGCCTTCGTACCAAGCTGGCATGCTTCACATACTTTATGGTACCATCAACCTTAAACTTTGGCAAACCTTCAACAATATTTTAGGCCTGCATAGCCGATGTATATTCTCAATATCTACAATGACACTTGTTTCATACGCAAACATGGATGCCTTTACCTCAAGTATATTCACATCCAAAGTAAACATATTGCTATTTCTATTACCCTTTGCAACCAAGCGACACTAATTTTTGAAGTCTTCCATTAAATATCTTTGAGGATTACACCTCGCTTGCAGACCTTGCTCAACCATATGTCCCAACAAAAACCAGATTCTTTATAATATTTGAAACATGAAGTACATCTGCCAAGTACTTCATTTTGTCATCCTACATAAACAATGGTACTTTACCAACATGTGTAATGGGATATGCAGTATCATCAACTATTTATACATAACCTAGTTTTTTCATTTTTTGCATGTCTCTAAGCCACTCACCATGATGGGTCATGTGGTGAAAGGTGCTAGAATCCACATACCATATATCTTGAGATCCTGACACATCTCCTATTGTAAAATTGGGCATGTAATGCATCACAAACAATTGTTCACTTCATCGCCACCCTGTTTACTAGATGATGTATAGTTGCCTTGCTGCAACTTTCCACTTTTAATATCATTCTGCTTTTTATAGTAGTCCTTTGCCATGTGCCCTGGTTTGCCACAATAATAGCACTCCATGCTATTTGCACTCTGATTTCTTTGCCAACCACCTCGACCTCTTTGGCTCCTGGTACCTCTAAATTGGCCTCTTTCACCTATGTATGATTGTTGATGTTGTTGCTACAAATCATTGGACTGTTATATAGAATTATGAGTTCCTTGTTGGCCACCACCTTGGTCTTGACTACGACCTCTACCTCTGCCTCTACCTCTACCTGAATTAGAGTAGCTAGCTTGTTCTGATGTGTTCTTGCTTTATGAAGAAGAGTCCTCACTTAGAGACTTTTATTATATTATCAGCATAGACACCAAGTCTCGAAAGTTGGGAATATTATCTCTGACTGCAATGGAGGTCTTGAATGGCTTGTACTCTTTGCCAATCCCATTCAAACAGACACTCACCAAATCATCATCTTCCACTGATACATTGATGGACCCAAGGGATTCAACAATTCCCTTGATCTTTAAAGCATACCCATTAATAGACATGCTTTTCTTTTCTACAGTATGCATCTCTTGCTTTAGCTATAATTTCCTTGCCTTTGTGTTGGTATAGAATATCTGCACCAAATTTTGACACAACTAGTGGAGTGTTGGCATCCTATATGTGTCCTATCATCATGTATGTGACTGATTGAAAGCCAATACATGACTTTCCTTGCACCTTGATTTCAATCCTTGAATGCCTTTATATCTGCTAGAGTGGCATTCTCTTCATACAACTCTAGAGGCTCCTCATTGTCTCCTTCAACATAGTTCCAAAATCCTTTACCTATCAAGAAATTGGTCATTTTGAACTTCCAGGCATGGAATTTATTCTTGTCCAACTCCTCACTAACAATCTAATTGATCCTGTCAAACATGTTTACCTACAACAATCAAAAACCTACAAACAAAAAATTTATATATGCAGCTTGTAACACAGCAATCTCTTCTATAAATTGTTGTAGCAATACTTCAGCATGACCTAAATGTCACCAGATCTAACCAAAGTAAATGTACATACACCCAATGTTAACAATACATGTGCAAACTCTATCTGCGCTGCTGGAACTGCAACAATAACCAAATTTCGACCAGAGACAATTCTCAACCAAAACTTTTTGAAACTGTAGAAAATACCTTGCAGTAATAGAACAGAGACCAAAATGCACCCAGAACGCTAATCCAGTCGTAAACTTCAGTATAAAGTACTACGCACCACACACACACAAGCACCTCTAAGCCTGCGAGACAAAGACAACTCCTCAATTGGAGATGTGTAGCTCTCGGAACTACCGAGGGGTGTTGTACCTAAACCAAGAAGGGGAAGAGATGATCACGCTCTTACCCCTTGGATCTACCGAGGGGTGTTGTACCTAAACCAAGAAGGGGAAGAGATGATCATGCTCTTACCCATGTACCGCTTCCTTGCGTGCTTGTTCTTTCCTCCTTAGCTCTCACACAAACCACAGCTCTGATACCATAAAGAGAATGGGGGGGGAGAGAGAGAGAATGAGTTCCTTGCAAGCAAACACACACAGACAAGAGAGAACATGACACAAGAGAGAGAAAGATGGCTGAATTTTCTTCTATCTTCCTCTCTTCTCTATATCCATATAACTAAAAGATAAGTGTACATACATAAAGGGAAATTACTCTCCTACAATAACATACAAAATGGTTGGTCCATAGTGTGAACCCGACTATATGAGCTGGCACTATAACTATGCCATAACTCTAGTACTTCAAAGTGGTTGTCACTCAACCTATCATCCACTGGCGGCATATCAACCATAATCTCACCAACTATGCCAATGGCATAAGTGTAGAAGCTATCACCCAAGCAGGTCATCAATGTCCACACCGTAGCACTAGTTGAGCTCGATATGTCAACAATCAAGGGTTAATCTCGCAGTCTACTGACATGAAAAACAAAATGAACTTGAGAGCTCTCTAGCAACTCAAGTTTGCTATCCATCAAGTTTGTAGCACTAGTTGAGCTCGATATGTCAATCTCGCAGTCTACTGACATGAAAAACAAGATGAACTTGAGAGCTCTCTTGCAACTCAAGTTTGTATGCTAATCCATCAATCTTCTTAAGGAACCACGGTATCTAGGAGGTGAAAGTTTTTTACACTTCCCCATCTTTTTACTGGCATACGCACAAAGCATGTCTTTTAACTCTTGGTTGACTCTTTCTGTCTAACCATCAGTCTTCTTAAGGAATTTAAAGGAACCACGGTATCTAGGAGGTGAAAGTTTTTTACACTTCCCCATCTTTTTACTGGCATACACACAAAGCATGTCTTTTAACTCTTAGTTGACTCTTTCTGTCTAACCATCAGACTCCCGATGATCATCCATACTCATTCTCATAGTAGTGTCCATATTTTTAAAGACTTCCCTCCAAAAGACTATATCTACAGGCAAGCCATATAGTTTGTAGAGATGTTTGATGAAAAACCCCGCTAAATCAAGTGTTTTTTTTTATCTTTTCAGTATATATAAACTTGGCCGTCTTGGTCAATTTTTCCACCACTACCCAAACCAAATCATTCCCTCGATTCGCTCTAGGTAGGCTTTCCCATTTCCCTTTAGGAATATCCAATGGATGAAAAAAACCTCCAACCTTGAGGTGCTCATACTTATTGACCTGACACTTCTTGCATTTTGGCATGAAGTCCTAGATGTTCTTAAACAAACTAGGCCAATAAAATTGTCTTTTGACTAGTGCATAGGTCTTCTGTATCCCAAGATGGCCAGAACTTGAACTATCGTAACTTCCTACTATAAGAATTTGGACCCAAAAATCACCAAATAGCTGGTATGCAAACTCTACCCTTGTAGAGCAGGTACTCATCGTCTATGGAATAGTGTCTATACTCTTCCCCTCGATGAACTTTATCCCCCCCGATTGAACTAGTGTCAAATGGTTGTGAAGGGTCCACCCCTAAGCTCTCTGTCTCGGTACATAACCCAACAGACTCGTCTAGTTACTCCGTACTAGCACTCACTCCTCTTCCTACAGAAACCTTAGCTAGTCTCTCTAAACTAGTACTCCTTTCTCACAAGGGAGGTGGCTACTGTTGTATATAAGTACGAATGCATACAACATGCCATACATCTGAAAAAGATGAACCATGCTCACATAAACCACATAAAGACTCCAAGAGTTCACTCTTGAAGGTGGTGAAACTCAACTCATTCTCACCATCTACATGCGGCTCAACACATCTGCTACTACGTTAAACTTACCTCTCTGGTAACAAGGTGTAAGGTCAAACTCATGTAGAATCTTTGCCCCACCGAGCTTTTCTAACCTTTAACTCACTCTAACTTGAGAGCCATTTGAGACTTTCATGATCCGTCCGGACCTCAAACGTAGCGCCATACAAATAATGTCACCACTTTTTTATAGCATAAATAATAGCAATTAACTCTCACTCGTAAGACGAGTAGTTACACTAGGCATGATCAAGCTTCTTGCTTTTCAAATGCAACAGGGTTTCCCCTTTGCGATAAAGGTTTCCCAATGGCCTCCCCACTAGCATCTGTCTCCAAAACAAACGGCTCATTGGGGTCCACAATGCTCAATACTAATGCCGTTGACCTTAAGCTTCTCAAAACTTCTTCTTTGAGGATCCCCCCAATGAATAGTTGTATCCTTTGTCCTCAACTCATCGGTTAAGGGGATTGCAATCATCATGTAGTCACTTACATACTACCAACATAACTAGAAAAACGTGCAATTCCTTGAGATTTCTAGGTTCAAGCCATCTAACACTGGTATCCACCTTGTCAGGATACATCCACATACCATCCATGGAGACAATATGGCCTAAATACTGGATCTCCATTTGCACTTGGATTCCTTTCCAAGTAGCTTGTTTTCCTTAAATCATCGAGTCATAAAAAAATTTAGCACGAGTCGTGAGTTGTCATTTTGCAAGGCTCATCCAAAGTTTTAAAAAAGGCTAATTTTTAAAATTAAAATTTTATAGCATTTTTTTATGGCTTTGTTGTCTTGACAAACAAGCTATTTTTCTAACAAAAAGATAACATAGACACCACCTACAAAGCTCTGTTTCCAAAACTTAGTTAAAAAATGAGCCTTTTGAACCTTAATCAAATTTATGACTCTAGCACATCAACTTTCATGGTTTTGATGCTTCTATAGCTAGGCATTCAATGAATACACCAAAAAACTTTAAAAGATAAGATATCAAGATATGCATGTGGGTTCTACAACCTGTACAACTTTTGCCATGTATGCATAGTGATGTGCCACATAACCATCATAGGTAAACCTTTGCACAGGATTCTTCACTCTCCCAGATCTTCGCAGCTTTGCATTCATGGCTTCCATAGCCTTCTTTACACTAGGTGTTCTCATAGCTGGTATCCCGAGCTCCTCATCAAGGCTCATCTCTGAGCCACTAGACTCTCCATCAACATGAGAATGCCCTGCACAAATGTCAGGCATACTAAGGGGCTCAACCACTTTCTCTTTGCCTTTATGTGATGTAATAATCACATTTATAGGACTGGTATTATGACGCAGCCTGCCACTCCATGGTCTATCAACTGAACCACTAGATGAGGACTCTCCTGGTCCACTCAAAGAGTGTAATTGCTGACTTGCATTTTGTGCAACCACATTTCCACTCACATCAGCCCTAATAGCTTCTTTTTTAGCAGTATACCAGCTGCTCGTCTCATCAAAAACAACATCCCTACTTACCTTCAACTCACGTGTATCATTATGTTGCCTTTGCCAATTTCCACGACCTCTTTGACTCCCCCTACCTCTGAATTGGCCTCTTCCACCTGCGTGTTGTTGTTGTTGTTGTTGTGAATTCTGGGACTGTTGTTGTTGCTGCTGATGGCCATAATTCTGATTACCTGTTCAGCCACGTCCACGGTCTCCTCTACCCAACTTCTTCATGGAGTGATGGGCAGTCTCATAGGTTGTCTTGAGTTTGTTGCTGTGGAGGTCACCACCTTGAGAAGCTGTCATGGGCTCCTTCAAATGCTACGGTCGGGCCGCCCCTCGCTGCTTTAATATGCTACTGTTGTGGCTTCTCTTGGCCGCCATTCTGCTGCCCCACTATTGTTTTTGGATTGCCTTCTTAACCATTAGCAGCCCCAAGGTGCTGCTCTACTGCACCTCTTAAACAATTGGTGGAATCTCCTTCCCACCATAAGGTTCTTGTAGTCATCATTATGTCTGCAATGAGCTCCTTGATGAGTCCCAAAAACTCACATGCTCTCTTGTTTGCATGCTCCACTCTAAAGGGTGCTTCTCCATTTTGGTTTCTCTTAAAAAATCACAAGCGCAAACCTTGAGAGGTAATCGCGGTAATGTGTGTATGTGGGAAAGCACCCTAAAGGTGCAACATATTGTGGTGAGATAGGAATGCCACATGTAATATTGTATGGTGTGTGAGTGTTGACCAAAAGAGTGGAAAAGGGAGTGCCACATGGATGATGATGTGTAAAGTGGGATAATTCTAGAGGGCCTATACCATTGTAATATGCAATAGAATAGAATTGAGTGTTGAGTGTGCAATCTCTCTCTCTCTCTCTCTCATGGAGTTTCTAGTGTGGTATAACTCACCTTAATTATGTTGCTTAATCTTGTGTCTATCACCATGATCAATCCCATTTTCGGATTGTTAACAACATGCACCATATGTGTGTCATATATCAACACACACACACACACACACACACACAC
Source organism: Cibotium barometz (assembly GCF_041138505.1). Lineage (NCBI taxonomy): Eukaryota > Viridiplantae > Streptophyta > Polypodiopsida > Cyatheales > Cibotiaceae > Cibotium > Cibotium barometz. The sequence continues at coordinate 19,380,133 of NC_141076.1, read as the reverse complement.
AACACACACACACACACACACACACAGAGCAGGGGCGAAGAGGAAGTGGGCAACCGTTCATCATACACACACATACACACAATCTCTCTCTCTCTCTCTCTCTCTCTCACACACACACACACACACACACAAGCCTTGAGGTTGGGCAAAACTAGAGGCACCGGCTATGAAACCTTCCAGTAGAGGCGAGGCAAGGGAGGGGATGCGAGACAACCACTGGTATAGCAAGAGCAATCAACGACCAGCAAAGTGCGAGTGACATCCAACAAGCGGGTAAGGTTTAGCTCTACAGAAGAAGAGGTTGACCCTCGTCACTCACTGAATGGCATGGGGTTTATAAAATTCCCTCCATGAGGGATCTATGGCTACAAATTGGCATCGTGATCGTGGCAATTTCGGATCGTTGGTTTCCTATCGAAAGTGAACTAGCAACAATGAACCAGAGGAAGCGATGTTACAGGTGAACTAGGGGTGAACTAGGAGTGAACAAGGGGAAGCGATGTTACGGGTGAACTAGGGGTGAACTAGGAGTGAACTAGGAGGGAGGGGGAGGGGTTTGGGACTTAGAAAAATTTTGAGAAAGTGCAAAAGAGGATTTGAACTCACTACCCACATTTTGGAAAAACATCTAACCACTATGCTATACTTTCTAGGAGCATAAAATCTTTTTTTATTCTCATAAAAACCTAACCTTCCAATCCCCTTGTTCACCCCTAGTTCACTGGCGAGTTTATTCCTCTAGTTCACTCCTAGTTCACTTTTAGTTCGGACGATGCAACGTCATTCCCGATCGCGACGCCTAATTGTAGCCATAGATCCCTCTTGGAGGACCTCGTGCCATTTAGCGAGACGAGGGAGGTCAACGGGGAAGCAGGGCGGGTAGGGTTTAACTTTGTCTCTCACACACGCAAATCACACACTCTCACGTGAGTATACAAACACTCTACAAACATGTGTTCCTAGATTGCTTTGTGTAGGTATGTGCATGGGACAGGACCTCTGGGTACATATGTACTACTCAATGGTCTAGGAATTAGTGGGAACACAGCTTGTCAATGGTCATGTTGTGCGAGCGTGTGTTCATTCCCATGTATGCGAAAGTGTGTTCATAAACAATTGTCCCACAGAATACGTACGTACTTAGTGGACGTGCATCGTGGCTCATTAAAAGTAGTGTGAAGGGTTCGAGAAAAGATAAGTTGAGCTTAGCCTAGAACTTGTTCAATTTTAATTAAAAAAAACTTCTCAAATTGAGGGAAGAAAGAAAAACACCTCCTTAAAAATTTCAAGATTTAGTTATATTTATATTTAAGTATAAATTAAAAAAATCAGAATTACAAGTAAGGCTCATTAAAAATAATTTCCCGAACCTTGGTCATGTGCGAACGTGTGTTTGTAGACAACTCTTCGTGGAATTTGTCCATCTCTGGTACATTCAAGTGTGTATTAATTGTAATTTAGGCATGTATTTGTTGTAATTAAAATTACTGAAGGTACTTAATTTGGGGATTTAGTTGGATCTCCTCAAACATGCTTGACCGTCTGTAGGAACGTACGTTTCCACTACATTCCCATATAGCCAAAGTGTTGTTTTTGTTAATTTTTCACTAATCTCAAATTCTTACCTCTAATTATTCTTAATCCCTTAATATTTTTTATTTTTTATTCATATTAACTTATCTAATTATCTAAATAATACACAATTACGATGTTTAATCTAGGATGAAGGGTTTAACTAAGCATCACATATGCCTAAAATACACAAACACAGAAACCAACTATGGAAGCTTGAGTCAAGAGGAAAATGGATGGACACTTACTTATTTATGCAACTTTGAAAACTCCTCTCTATGCTCTCCTCGCCTAGTGTCCCAATTCAACGAAGAGTAAAAAACAATGAAATAGAGAGCAAAGAGGGAAGGAGCTATGGAGGAGGAGCTCACCTCAACCTCAATGTCAACGGTGCTGCAAGATGGATAAAGAGTTAACTACAAGAGTAAGAGAGAGGGACAGAGAAAACATCAAGTAACACATCAAATCAAACACCCATAATCCATAATCATGCATTACAGAAACAACAAATCATGCAAGCGATTAGCCACAAGAGATAGAAGACTCGAGACACAATTGTGATTGATGGGATTGGCCCTCTTCTCATTAGTTAAAATGTCTTACATACATGGTCTCATATCTACAATGCCCATGGAATGACAAAGAGAGAGGGGGATGTGTTATCCTAAGCTCTATATATATAAAAAGACTATCTTAGCCCTAGCAATACATATGTTATAAGCTTGGCTAGCCTTTGCACTATCTACCACGGGGTCTTAAAGACCCTTGTTAGGTGAGATCAATGGATGGCATTGATCTAAATTGTGAGACGTCTTTTTGTGGCATCAGATAAAGTAAACTCGAACACATAAACTACGTTTGTCTCTTTGAGCAAGCGCTCTCAATTTGAATTGCATTGCAATGATATACATTGCGATAATCTTGATGTGCCTACTATAGGTGCACTACAGCTGCTGCATTTTTTTGTAAACATGCGTATCTCATAAAGTTCATGGCATTGTTTAAGGATCAAGCCAAAGAGGGTGGGATGGAGGTAAATGAAAGTTGTGTATTCACAACCATGAGTGTGTTGAATACTCTTGTGATGATTCCACAGTTGGCAAATTACAGATAATCACAACAGCTACAAGCCATAGTTTGATCCTATGAGAGCAAAGAGAAAAGAAGATTCAGAAATGACCTGAATTACTCACATATGTGTGTGACAAATCAATCAATCATGTGAATAGATTACCTTATTGCATTTTACAAGCATGAATTGTACAATTACATCTCTCTGAGTTCAAATCCTCACGTCGTGAGTGATTTAGAACAATCAAGGGCTTAGGATAATCATGTTTTTTAATGCTCAGCTTGTTTAAGATTCTTGATCACTCACGCTCGTAAGTTTGTGTCATGTTTGTGAGGCACAATTGGGTCAAAGTTTAAGTCAATTAAGGTCTCAATTCATTCTTTGAAAAATGGTTTACTCACATTCAAAGTATGACTTAGAAGTGCTTTAAGGCAACTCTACTAAGAAGGGCAATGTGGATCATGAGTGTGGACACTCACTTCCCTAAGTGCAATTGCGACACTCAACTCTTTTCTAAAGAGTAATCTTTTTTATGGTTTTTCTTAGGATTTTGGGAATGAGGGTATGTCTAATGCCTTCCTACAACTAACATGGATTATTAATTGAAAATGAACTTAGATTAGCCTACTAGTTTTTGGAGACTTTTGTGATTTTTATGCCTATGTGGAAGTTGAATACTCAAAATGGCCCTAACCACTTTCGTATGCATCACTCTGTACACTAAAGGACACCTCTCTTTTCACAATCCTATTTCCAAGAACATCCAAGAAACTCAAATCTCATAAATAATAGACAGTGTTTAAAAATTATTCTTTTTGTGGTGTTGGTTACCATAAAAAGGAGGTAACCATCATCACCTAATCAAAAAGCAGCACGTTCGCCAATAAAAATGAGTCAAATCAGTTCCAAGATTGACTGTAAGATCAATGGCTGCTTAGCATATGTGGATAGGTGGATGGACATTCACAACATGATCAAGACCTTCTGGTTGACAAGCATTCCTTTGTCTGACGGGTATTGTAAGACTTGCAGCTGGAGCATTTGTGAGCAATTACATGAAACAAAACCTCACTGTTTGCACCGCAATCATTGCATAGTATCCAAACCTGCAAGCCAGAGATGAGCAGAACTTAATTGTCAAGAAAGCATGCCTTTAAAACCACTAATGGATGCGCATAGAGAAAGGTACCATCTTGTTTCGATAAGCTTCTGGCATTGGCGTTGCAGCAACCTGCATCCCAAACATACCCTTTACTCAGAACAACCCATCTGATTGCCTTCTGAGTCATAACCAGAGCTAATGACTGTGTTACATGTTAATTGCAAGTGCTTTTCAATGCTTAGAAGATGATCACAAAAGGCAACGACAAAACATTTTCATGTAATGTGGAGTACATTTACCTCTTGGTCAAGATGCTCCCACACCCTAGACATATCACAGACAGACTTGGAGCAAATTGGACAAGTATACCTGTGTATATTAATGGGACAGCTTCAAAATGTGTCACAAGTACGACAAGAAGGAAGTTCTCCAGAATCACCTGGTGTTGAGGAGAAGAAGCTTACTTAGAATGTGAGTGCATCTCTTCTAGGCATTTCAAATGCATAGTATGGCCACAGCGCATGACTGTGATACATTTCAATGAATCGAACAGATACTGCCACCCACAAGAGAGAGCTCACATAACTTAGTGTGATACAAACAAAAGCTTTTTGTGACAGAAAGATATGAAATACAGCATTTTATTGTAGAGTAAACGTACCTCAAAGCAGACAGAGCAGTTGTGCTGCATTGAATTCTCCACACAAGGATGCTTGTTTTGCAATTTAGTTGTATAGCAGCACCCTACAATTCAATCCATGGTATCTGAGCCATATACACGGCAATGTGCCAGTACAGAGTTGGAAAGGACTTGGCTATAGAAAGCCCAAAGCTCAGCTAAGATTGTGAAAAAAGACCACCTACTGCAAAAGACTCGGCAAAAAAGGCATTACCACATCGCTCACAATGGAAAAAATTCTCTTTGCCACCAACCCTGGTACAAGAGCCAACCGTGCCTATGCACATGTTAGCCAAAAATGTAGGAAACCTAATACGCAGGGTAATATATCCACCCACACACGCATGCACGCACACATGGTAAGCCGCATAAGATGTGAGAATCTTGCCTGCATATGCCACAGGCATCACAATGGAACTGCTGCTTTGAAGTCTGCAAGTGTGATCCAGCAGGAAAGCAACATCAGATAACTCCCCAACTAAAATGGAATCGTAGCAATTGAAATAGCCTCAGAGAGAAACTGAGCAATAACGCCCTCCTATATAAATATGGATATCTCAAGTAACAGAAAGATGTTATCCTATGAGGATAAAATCTAACATGCGTGCATGCGAGCCGCTGTGTGCCTGTGGTGTGCTCGTGCTTGCATGCGTGCTAATGCTTAGGTGTGTGTGTGTGTGTGTGTGTGTGTGTGTGTGTGCAAGTGTGTTGTGTGCTCATACTTCCATGCATGCTAGCGCATGAGCGCACGCCCCACAAAGGTAGCAGAGTATGAGCATTTACATCATCGTCAAAAAATTTGCACTTCCCACAAAAGTACTCCCCCATGCAAACTCCACAGTTTTTGCAGGTCTGCTGAACCTGCAAAAATAGAAGGGATCACATTTGCTCTATTGGGCATTCCATAAATTGGCTTTAAATGAGAGAGTTGCTCATAATCAAAGCTAACAATATATAAGCCATCTGTGGCTCAAAGATCACGTACATTCTGCTCAGTGTTGCAAAGGGAACAAATAACCTGATGAACCACAAAACTAAAGTTCAGAATTCAATAAAGTCTCTTGTGAAAGAAATTGAAACCCTAGCCAATTTATTAGCTAGAAAAATCAAACAACAGACGCTATGCTCACCTTCTTGACTTTATGTCGAGGTATTTCATGGCGCTTGGAGATGTCTTTCTCAATGGCCTGTGTGTAAGAAAGGTGGAAACAGGGTTCATACAGGCACACAACACAGTAAAAATATTGTTGTGCACATTGGAGTGCATTTTCTCCTTTAAAATAACCAATTTTGCAATATATTGTCTCATTAACCAGCATGCAGAGTTCACAACATGCGACACACAATCGTACGGCCTACAAAGTCAATAGGATTTGCCTATACTAATACCAGATCTTCCTTTCTACTTATTGACTAGGAATAACCCATCACAGTTGCAAATCAGCAAAGAAGAATAAACCTTGCAGCCTTGAAAACCTGGTATTAGGATGATGTCATCCTTCTCCTCTAAAATCCAGTGACTCCTTGCATGTCATTTTTGTGATTGGATCAACAGTCAACATCATGCCAGCATGCACATACACTTATGGCCTAGAACTCACCAAGGCATCGCTATCATGTGTGTAATTAAGGCTGGTTGCAAACAAAAGTGCAGCTATTAACAAGGAGGCATCCAGGCCACCAATCCGTGATGGCGGGTATGTTGGAAATAATTGAACCCTCTTGTTGGGGACAATAGGAACAACAAACCCATAGAAAGTTCAAAGGGGGCTAAAATGACAGAATCGTTTAGGAGTAGAAATCATCCTCATGCATGCCCCTTTTTCCCAGGCAGCAAGGGACCTCTACGGTTATAGACTCCAGTACGCAGCACATATTTGTGACCACAATCTTGACTGTCCAATTCCATGTGCCCCCATTGAAACTCCCTGCCAAACCTTGATTAAAAAACAAAAGATAGAGACAATAAAATATGTTGGGAGAAAAAGCTATGATTGCTGTGAATACAAGCAATAATTACATGCTTCATGATCTCTCTCCAAGAAAGGCAACTATCCTCGATGCCTCTTCGCACACGTCTTTACCCCATGATCACACGAAAGGACACAACTTACATCATTGCTTGCACATGGATAATGAGTAGGCATGCTTGCATAGACTCATGTGATGACATGGCATGTTGACATGACATGCCTACTATATTGTTTATAGTCTCAGAGCTCTTCCACTTCATGACATGAATGACGTGACTAAACAAGGACTAACTTAAAGAGTAATTGGGCATAATTAACACCCCCCATGGGCAGGGAGGTTGATGCATCTAGCCTAAGGGCGTTTGCACATCTGTTGTTTCAGGAAAAAGTGCGTAGAATCCCTAAAATCGGGGGAGATCTCCCCCACCAATGCTCATGGACAAGGAGCCTTCCCCGCCCACCCTATTTTTAGGGAGGAGTTCCCAGATTCACAGGATAAGCCCCCAACTCTCCCTCCCGGCATCCGGCGATTCAACCATCCTCTTGACCTAGACATTGAAGAAAGACTGCTGATCAGCATTCCAACCTACAGAGCGACTTTGCAGCCCATTATGGAAATGCCCTTTGAGGCCCAACCCTTGGTGTGAAGGTGCCTGTAAGATTGAATCACCCATATTTGACTTCAAAACCCCCTATGATGTTAACTCCTTGCCAAACTGATGTGGAAAGTACATTGGCCTTACTAAGCCCAAAACTCAGAGATAAAATCTTGGTATGCACCAGACACAATGAAGTGCAAAGACACTCAGCACTTGCCACTGGCAAATTTGGAGCCCCAGACAGCTTCCTCTCCACAGGATTTCTTACAGAAAGAAGCGCGGCACCACTGGTGGGCCGGGCGTTCATGTGAAACCCCCCAACACTCAATGTTTGCATGTAACCATATGACAGTCAAAAGCCGGCTACCTTTGCTTCATTGTGGCAATGGCGGCAATCAAAAACTTCGTTGCAGCAAGGCGCCCGGATTTTGCACCTTCTCCGGTAATGCACACACCTGCACAGGCACAGATCGACCAGAAGTAGAAAGGATTTTACGTAACAGAATGGAAGATGCCAACAAAACAAGATTGCGGGGGGGAGAGAAGAAGAGTACCCGTGTTGCATTCTGCCTTTGGTTAGCTTGGACGCCATATCTAGGAACTCGTCCATCAAGTCTTGGCCTTCGTCTGTCTCCAGATTAGGGTTTGCACGAAGGCAGCTCCAACCTAGCCTGTAGCCAGCCTCCATTCTTGGTAATATCTACCAAGCTTGACCAAGAAAATGTAACCCGCCGCCTGTGTCCAGATTTTGGTTTGCGATGGTGCAAAGAAGGCAATTCAAATGGTTGGGAAGGGCAAGCGGCCCGGAAGAAGAAAAAAAAAGCAAGAAAAAGCTTAGATGGCCATAGCCGAGGGCTTCTTCAGAGGCACGGCTGAAAGACGAAAAGCAGCCCTTGAAGAGTCGTTGATGGCGGGATGCTCACACAGCGCCAATCGGGAATTTCCTTAAAAAAGATCAAAAATGATGCGAGAAAATAGAAACACAGGCCAATCGGATTGGGCTTTCCAACCCCTGGTTTCTCGTTCTCAGATTCCAGAGTTCATCCAATCAAATCCTGTATTTGGCATACCTGTTAAGGTGCATTAGTTAGCGACCGTAATTAATGACCTTAGTTGCAACCCTTTGCACGCTAAGCTTTGCTCCAGAAATAAATCCACATCCAAGAAAGAGACTTGTGGGGGGGGGGGGGGGGGGGGGGGGATTTTTTTGGGGAGGTATTGATTATTAGGGTGTTTCGAGACTAAGAGGCTGCCCACGAAAAAGGTTGAGAGTTGTGGGGGGTAGGCACCTTTTGGATAAACAATTGTTGGGCGACAATACCCTTTACAAACCGTGGGTATGCCCCCGCCGGAAAAGGCATCCTGTAACTAAGAGCTGTGAGAGCAGGCTATTCCGCCCGAACCTAGAATGGTCATTGTTGGGCTCCAGTCAGCAAACACATTAGCGCTGAGGGTGCATGGGCATGGTCACAGCCTATAAAGAAATGTCAAACGTGCGGGCGTTTGTGGTGATCTGATTGGTTGGGCAAAACTTTTTCATGGGCTTCCACCCAAGTGTTTAAACACCCTTACTATTAGAGAAAAACTTTTTCATGGTCTTCCACCCAAGTGTGTAAACACCCTTACTATTAGATAAAAAAGTTTACAACTACCTTGTTTAATTTTTCAAAAAATAGTAGTAGTAATTGGAAGAAACTATGAAGAAAATGCTTGTTCAAAATTGTCTTTTCCTTTTTAACCCATGGTGAGAAGGATTCGTTTAACCCATGGTGAGAAGGATTGTGTCTGGTTCACTCAAAAATGTTTCCTCAACACTGGCATACAATTCGACATCGAAAGACATGAACGCCTTATTTGAAACAAAAAGTCATGTATGCAAATTATGAAGGAAGAGACACTATACCACTTACTTCATATTCATAGTAACATGTGGAGAAAATCCAAATTTAAAGTTATTCATACTATCCAAACAGTAAGTCACAAAAATAGTGCAAAACAATCCAACTCGTCATCTACATCTGCTTCCATGTTGTCTTGATCTTGATGGGAGTGAGATACCGTATGTTCTTAAGGTCACCATGGCCATAGCTTATGCAAGTCCTTCATGCAATACTCCTCAAAAGGTATCACTCAAAGGACCAGAATAAAGATTCATAGGCTTCTCCTATAGAGGTTCAGTTTGGGGTGATGGATGCAAAGTGGCTCCAAAACAAGAACATGTCAACAACATTCATCAAGGAATAAAGATTCATAGGCTTGGATGGATCCAAAGTGGCTCCAAAACAAGAACGTGTCAACTACATTCATCAAGGAATCCTGTATGTCTTGAAGGTCGCCCAAGTTAGTTTAATTAACTATTTGAAACCAAACATTTGAGAACATTTTCGGTAAACATATTAATTTGGACAAACCCTTAGATGTGAATGTACATATCATTTTTTACTAAACCTTAGATCTATAAGGCGTCAAAAAAAGAACCATACTGTATAGTATACTACTACTACTCTCTCCAACCATGTAGAGAGCAAGAGTCGAACTTGTACTCTCTCTCTCTCTCTCTTTCTCTCTCTCTCTCTCTCTCTCTCCCCAAAAATATTTAAAAAAAATGTCCACTAACATTGGCATTGGTGTGACATCCATGAGATGTTATCAGATGATCACCCTACATCCACAACACTCACAAGGTGTTAGTATTGTTAAATGTGCAATGTAAAATGAATGGGTTATTTGGTTGAGTGTGGAGAGGTACAAGATATTGTGGTACGATAAGAACGCCACATATGATATTGTATAGTGTGTGTGTCGACCAAAAGAGTGGTGCCACATGGATGATGATATGTAAAGTGGGATAAGGCTAGAAAGCCTATATCATTGTATGGTTCATTGTGAATGCAATAGAGAACTTATGTTAAGTATGCAATCTCTGTCTCTCTCTAGTCATGAAGTTTTTAGTGTGGTATAACCCACCTTCATCTTATGCTTAATATTGTGTCTATCATCATGATCGTTAACATGGTATCAGAGCTAGGATGGGTTCTTGGTCATAGTGAATATTTATGTATAGTTTTCTTGGTTATGTGTTCATTTGATTAAGCATTATTTTTATTTATTTATGAAAAAATTAGCACACTCATTGTCATTAGTATTGCATTTGGAGAGAAATTATGTTGGTGATTGGAGAGAGTCTTGAAGCTACTATAGAAGCTAAAGATGGAGATTTCAGCAATATGAAGACTATGAAGTCTTCATCAACATCAAAGAAGCTGCCCAAGAGAGTTGCAAATGGGAGTTTTGCAATATGGAGAGCCTACTCATTATCAAAGAAGCTGAAATAAGGATTTTGAGCGAGTACAAAGTCTATGGAATCTTCGGTGTCAACAAGGAAATGCCAAGGAGGCAAAGGTGTCTCAAGAAGGTTTGTTTTGTGAGTTTTGCTTCATGAAATTTTAAAAAAGGGTTGCTGATTTATGAAATGAGAGGATCACATGGTTCTTTCTTGGGTAAAGAGCATAAGTAGGTGCAATGCTTGCCTAAGAAGGGACAAGTGGTTATGGGTTTGGAAGAAGTCCATGGTTGAGCACATTAGAAAGGGAAGATGCTCATTAGAAAGGGAAGATGCTCATTGGTATGCTCACAAAGTTTGGACAAAGTGGGTGGAAGCTCATGGGGCTTTCGCAATGGTTTAAAAACCTCAGGTTTCTTGAGGGAAATCTATGAAGGAAACACCCTTGGAAGCATGCTTGTCGAGCAAGAAAGTATACAAATAGTGGAGCTAAAGTGGAAGCTCACAATAGCTATGTCAATGGCTGTATTTGAACCTCAATATGAAGGTTTATGAAGGCTAACGAAGCTACATATGCAAGGGAGTTGCAGTTGTGCTGGAGATGAGAACCTTGGAGACACCAAAATAAGAGAAAAGCTCCAAGATACAGGAGCAACGAAGATGGGAAATGCAATAACTACAGCCATGAAAGCTCTCTGAGAGCTTAAAGGAGCGGCAGCCAATATTGGTAGCAACTAGAAGTCTAGAAGAGAAATTGAAGAAGCAGAAGCCTGCAGCTATGGCAGTGCAAGACTGTGAAGCATTGTCACCTAGAGAAGGAAGGTAGCCTTAATTCAGTGGCTTCAAAGATTTCAACAGATCTTCAAAGCATGGCCGTTGTTGTGAGCACGAAGGCACGCATCACCTGCTCAGCATCATCAGCAACAAAGAGCAAGGAGGTCAATGGAAGCACACAATTTGCCATAGCTTTGGGCTTCTCCGCACACTCATGTGAACCCTTCTACGAGATAAGGTGCACACAGCATGCTGACATACCTGGCCGCCGGGCAAGAGGAAGTTTCAAAGAAGCCTAGCATTATACTACTGAAGCATAAGAAGCAGAAGTACATAAGAAACATAAGCAGAGGAAGCTGTTGTGATCCATCAGAAGGTTGACGTCTTCGAAGGGAGAAACAATCACGATGACTAGAGAAGAAAACGATGCAGGCGGCATTTGTCATTTTTTTTTTTTGTGTGGTGTGATTTAGTGACCTTATCAAGATAATGTTACAAGTTTTTTTTTTTTGTGTACATCAGCCTCTAATTAGACGCCTATTCACATGCACGTTGTAAAAATGCACATGTGAGATCATAGCTAGTATGCAAATGCCCAAGTTGGTTGGTTGTTTGGTGGTTTTGCAAAATCTCCCGAGTATCGTTATTAGGGAGTGTTGAGATTGGCAATGTCAAATTGGTGGGAGTGAGGGGTGAGTTGGTTAAATTGATTGGAGAGATTGTATGCACACACCTAAGTTTACGTTGAGGAGGGGTGTTGAAATGTGCAATGTAAAATGAATGGGTTATTTGGTTGATTGTGGGAAAGCACCCTAGAGGTGCAAGATATTGTGGTAAGATAAGAATGCCACATATGATATTGTATGGTGTGTGAGTGTTGACCAAAAGAGTGGAAAAAAGAGTGTCACATGGATGATAATGTGTAAAGTGAGATAAGGCTAGAAGGCCTATATCATTGTATGATTCATTGTGAATGCAATAGAGAACTTGTGTTAAGTGTGCAATCTCTCTCTCTCTAGTCATGGAGTTTTTAGTGTGGTATAATCTACCATAATCTTATGCTTAATCTTATGTCTATCACCATGATCAATCCCATATTAGGATTGTTAACAAGTATGCGATGTCTATCATTAATTTTAAGAATAAAAAAGATAATTCTATGAGCTACCTATTACCACTGTAAGCTACTTGTGTTATGAGGATAAATTCATGAAATATTTATATATTCCCATGTTGTATAAATTATGGATTCTTAAAAGAATTCATGGAATATTTATATTCCCTGGTTTTTTGTTATGAATTCTCTTATACGGGTTTATATTGGGACGCCTTTCTAACCCGGGTAATCGTAACTCACTTTGCGCATACGCGGGTGAATCCGTACATGTGTGAAAAGTGTATCTTGTTGATATGAAATTTTATATGGATGTTTATTTTAATCAATTATAAATTAATTGATTGGCTAGTTAATGCAAGTGCAAATCATTGGATTTGATAATGGAAGCGAGATGGTGCCGATCAGGAAAATACTTTAAGATGACAAATCTTGAATATCAACAAATAATATTTGATTTTGGAACGACAAGCGCCATTAATTTATTTAGATGCTATTCATATTTATTGACAATGCATATATGTTAATTGAGACATATGAAAGCTCCCAAGTGCATATTCTAATTTTCAAGGCATATGCACTTTTATAATGTTCAAGGCTTACACCTATTTTTAAGAGGAAGCCTAGCTTGCACGTTCAAGAAAAGGCAATGTTTATCATAGATGTTTGGTCAAATATAAAAATCACCCAATGAAGATTCTCAATGGTTACCTGATCATACCCTCGTCGCCTATCCATCCTTGACTGCATCTTACAGTGATTCTAGCCCATGATTATTACTGATAATTTTGTGACAACTAAGAACAATTGCTTGTCACCCTCGAGGCATGTTATGAGGATAAATTCATAAAATATTTTATATATTCACATGATGTGTAAATTATGGATTCTTAAAAGAATTCATAAAATATTTATATCCCCAAGATTTTTAATGTTATAAATTCTCCTAGACGGATTTAAATTAGGATGCCTTTTTGATCTGGACGATCGTAGCTTACTTTATACGTACACGAGTGAATCTCTATATGCGTAAAAAGTATTGCTCGCATCGTCTTGTTGATATGAAATTTAATATGCATGTTTATTTTAATCAATTAATTTATTAATTGATTAACTAGTTGATGCAAGTGGAGATCATTAGACCATATCAATTCAAGTGAGTGTTAGTCAAAAAGCTTGCACGAATGTGCATTATCTGGTTGTTAAAGTGGGGATAGGATGCCTGTATCACTGAAGGGAGTAATCATTATTGAGGCTGAGAATCCCAACCAACTGTGTGGTAAGTTGAGACACCCAACGTTGCTTACCAGTGTTTAAAAGGGGGAGGTGAGTATACAACTTTTTGTATTGAGAGAGGCAAGTACATAATTGTATAGCCTAAGGTCCTAGTGTTGCCTTCTCCTAATAACATAATCACTTACCTCACTTTTCAAACCTATCTATTTCACTTTAAAATAATTTAACTTATATCACTCTCACCTGGATGGCCTTCCACTCCAATTCATGCACGGACTCCACTTTATGTAACCTAGAAAAGTACAACGCATGCCACTGTTGACAAGTTCATACCCCCTGTAAAATGTGAAAACTATAGGCCAAGATGGCCCTAGGGATGGAAGACTCTTTTCTACCCGTCCCAAGTAGAGCTACTAGGGGTGGTGAAAATGCATGCAGATACACCTTCAGAAGCAATGCAAAGAGAGTCACTGTACAAACACACAGCATTGACATTAAGGGAGTCCAAACAGCAATATATATCTATACATATGTACATATGTACACACACACACACACACACACACACACATATATTAAATCTGCTTATATTATTAATATAACAGAGAACTGCTGATCATATTATTGAATCAAAGTTTGGCACATCCTCTTCAACTGTGCTTTTCCCCCACAAAGGAATGGCAAGCCTGCTTCTTCTATTTCCATTGCTTGACTCATATAGAGAGCAAAACCTCTGCACACAGTGCCATAACATCGCATAGCCAGTGTGCAGAAACCGCTTCTGGATACTAATGAGAAATGATGATATCAAAACAGCAACCGAATCAAGTCGAAAGAATCAAATAACCTCCTTGTTTGGGAAGCTACCAAATAATCGATTGAAATCTATAATGCTTCTCCCCCTTCTTGGAGGCAAGCAAAGACATGTCTTCTCACTTTGTGTAAAGAACATCTTCCCAAGGATGCCGGTATAGTGGCTGCTTCAGACGCTTCTGGTCAAATGTATGACTGCAAAATTATCCACCAAAAGTATTCAATCAGAGAAAATATTGAGCTCCTGTGCAGCAAAGGTATAAATTAGCAACACACTACTCCACAATTTTGCAGGTAGGGAGACTAGAACCACCCATTTGAAAGAAAACGATGAGTTCAAGAATCACATCAACATTATGGGATGGAAAGGCATACCCTATCAAGCCAATTGTCCTTGCAAGTACGAACAGACCATTGAGATAGCCAATCTCAACTATCTCATCTATTTCTTGCTGTGTAAACATGGCACTGCTGACCAGTAGGTCCAAAAAGAGGGAGCCGATACACCCATCAACATTTAAGACAAGGTTGTTTGCCTTTGTAAGGGTGTACTTCTCCACTTGCAGTGCATACTCCAAGTATTTAATCGATGGGAAGAAGGTTCGACCGTATTTGTGTAAAAGATCCACCCTCTTGTCCCTGTTGTCTGCACTCTTGATTCTGTTGACAATTGCATAGAAACACAAGTGAAATTGCAAAATCCTTTAACTGTACACAGAGAGATTGGGCACACCGAAACACCCGTATGGACGGGCACTATTGCACATCCAAGCCCAAGAGAACCTACCCATCTGACAAAATTTTGATGGGCACCAACCCTGACTTGAGCGGGACACTAACCTGTGACCGATCCCCGGCACCCGAATACCCTTCTTCTTCATTGATTCCACAAACTCATAAGCAGTAAGACCCTAGCAAACCACATAGAAAACCAAATCAACACTAGCAGATTGCCAAAAGCTGCACTACTTTGTCTCTATCATTAACTTGGGTTCAAAACAAGTGAAAGATCGTCTTCAAAGCATGCTTATTATCATTACCTTGTCACATGCATCCTTGAAGTATCGAGCAGCATCATCTATGGCTCCACCAAATCGTGGTCCAATGGTGAGAAGACCTGCTCAAATAGAAAAATTGGCTTGAGCCTTGTACAGAATCAGAAAACTCTTTTGGAGGGACATTATAGCAAAAATATCAAATGCCAACCTGATACCAAGCTCGACACAAGGTCTTTTCCAGCACGAGCTGTAACAATCGTGTTGTGTGCACCCGACACACATGGCCCATGATCCGCACAAAGCATGATGCACATCTATATGCAGAACAAACACAACAAGAGAAGGGTTCTCAATAGACCTGCCTTTCAAATTTGAAGATGTTCGGTCATAAATAATTAGCTTATCATTGAGTATTTATATTAATGAAGATTTACGAGAGAGAGAGAGAGAGAGAGAGAGAGAGAGAGAGAGAGGTCTTGGCACATACCTCGATGAACTTGGTGCAATAGCGAGGTAGACTGCGCTTAAACCAAAGAAGAGAAATGACGTCCCCAACTCCATTGTCATTCTCAATCAATGTTGACATGTTAACCCCTGCATAGGTAGCTTCCTCGCCTGCAAAAATTAAAGCGACTTTGGTGTTCCCAATCCAAGATACAAGTTGCATAACACCAGAAAAGCCAAGAATTATAATGCAATCGGCAATTTTGCAATAATAACACTGACCTCTATCGTCACATATTGTTGAAATGATGTGTGTGGGTGCCCGGACTTTTCCAGCTTTGATAGCCACACTTAAGTCTTGAGGCACAGCAGGGGGCTGGAAATCAGGGATTGGGGTGATCACCCCTTGCTCAACCAAGCTAGCATAAGTCTCCTTAATCAATGGCTCCAGGCCCTCAAAGGAAGTTGGCACCAGGGCACCAGCCTCTTGAAGGGCACTGTTCTTTGATTGGGCTGATTCCATATCACCACCACTTTTTGCACCCTGCAGTCACAATTGCAAATTATATTCGCTGTATTAAGCTCAGTAGAGTCCTCCAGCCTCTTGGCAACGCTAATCAAAGGCATGCATAGAGAAGACCATGAGAGCTTACCGCATGTCCAAATTGCACCTCCGATTTGAACAAGCGTGCACATGTGCCACTAACCCACGCAACCACAGGTTTTGTTACTTTGCCTTGTTTCAAGGCCTCTACGAGTGAATACTCATCCCGACCACCGAGTTCACCAAGTACCACCACCATTTTGATCTGTAATAACCACCAAACTTCAGAATCGTAGCAAAACCATTTCTGTACATACCCCAAAAAATGCCAAGGCCAAGCAACCAAAACCTGTGGAATGTTCTGGTACCGTAGAACATGATCTGACAATGTGGAACCTGGAAACACATCTCCACCAATTGCAATTCCTGGATTTGACAATCATGACTTGTCAAATTTGATCCCACAGTCCATCAATCCATCAAACCATAACTCATCACACATGCGAACACAAAAAATTAACCACTAAACCTGTGGGGAGTAAAGACCCACCTTCATAGATACCATCTGTGGATCTCGAAATGATTCTGTAGAGCTCATTTGACATACCACCCTACCCATTCAAACAATCAGCATTTATATTATTATTAAATATCAATGGCCAAGAAAACATGGATGCAACATAACAAGCTGCCTCAGCTCAGTGACTCACAGATTTGGACACAAATCCCACAGACCCAGGGCGATACAGCTTGCTCTCCACAATGTTCTCCAGTGTACCAGCCGTTTCACCTATTTTGAAGGCACCGGCCTGAATTCCACCTACAGTAGCTGGGCCAATAATCACCTGCCAGGACACACGTGTCAAGCCTCTCCACACAGACACATCACTCACGCATGTGAATTCAAGCTTTCAGTAAAAGACCAGTCTTACCTTGTTGTTTGCTTTAGCATAAGCAATAAGTTTCTTGGTGTCACCTTCTGGTACTCCTTCAGCTATGATTGCCACTACTCTGATGGTTGGTTGTTTAAGGGCTTCCATAGAAGACGCAAAAGCACTGCCAAATATAAACTCACCAGGTCATGATCGGAACTTTCACTAGGTCACTTGTAAGCAAACAACCATTGAAGCACTGGTCTACGAGTGCACTAACAACACATGTACTCTTACTGGAGTGAAATGTGCAAACCTTCGAAATGAAGCAAAATTGATGAACACATCAGCTGTGGAGCGGGCTTTGCATGCGTCCTTGATGCTGCAAGCATCTCTTCTTTGTCAGCATACTGCATGAAAAGTAAGGCGCAGCTTCATGACATGAACTAAATGGGATACTGAGGCATGCATACCTTGAATACACAGGAATAGCGATCTCCTCTTGCCCAAAAAAGAGTTTTTGGAATCCTTCAGAGCCAGGGTTGATAATCCCAGCGACTGATGGAGTCTCCCTACCTAAAGATGTCCCAAGAACACACAAAAGCCAACAACATGCCAATAGCAAGTTATCAAATAGTCAGAGCTATAAGGCCTTCTATCAAAGCATCCAATTCCTAACATACCCGACGCTTAAGCAAAAAACATTTCAGCATTGCATAAATGCATGGATACATTCATTCATAAATTCATAGATTCGTGCACAGATGCACACACACAAAACACATGCATGCATAAATACATACACACAGATGCATGCATGCATGCATACGCGCACACACACACACACATGAATGTACATATGTGCATACATACAGATATACTGGACATTTTTTAGTGTCCACGATATTACTCACCACATAAGAAATCAAAGTCAAGCATGCGTTGAATGGGAAACTGCTTATAATTGTAGAACAATGCTTGGGTTTGTCGTGAAAACAACTGTCCTGAAGCCATAGTGCCAATCAAGACTTCTATCTGGACAAAAAAACAAAAACAAAAGAAGGAAACGCTGAAATTAGCCAGAAGCTAGTTTTCTTCTAAACAAGGCCTTGCAGCACTACAGAGGAACCTTACACGAATCATTTAATAAACCTGAGGTGTTTAAGAGTTGGAACACAAAGGTCTTCTAGCATTCAAGAGCTGAAATCTTGGTCTACGCAGGGTAACTTTCCCTAACATGCAGAGCAGCTAGATCTGAGGGGGATATCCTGGTCCCAGAGCATTAAATCTGGGTCATTATAATGCCATTGCTTTTTGAGAAATGAGGGCTGCAAATCTGGGTGGGTGGAGACACTAAAGCTTTCAGGAATAACGGCTCCAAAACTGGGTTTAAAAACGGTTGAAATGCTCCTAGACCATTCAGGAATGAGGGAACTTGGATATTGGAAATCATTAACAAGCCATTAACTAGATTGCCATGCCATTGATCGGATGATTGGCTCCAAAACTTGGATTTCAGAAAGAATTAACAGGCCATAGGCGCTCCAAATCTAGGCTTGACATTGACAGGGAATTGATCCACTGCAAGGGGTGATGGGCTTTAAATCTGGATCAAAGACATGGAATTATCTGCAATGCTCAACCTTCGTAATGATATGAGGTAAAATTAAGCTAAGCAAGGTTCAGACATAAGCCAAAGTGGATGCACCTGTGTTCACAGCAAGCCCTCGGGAGCAAGAAATCGTCACTGCAGCAGCTGGAAAAGAGGATCGATGAAGGTGAGAACTTAGAAGGTGAAGAGAGGGAAGGGGGAAAGGGCATGCGACCGGTCCTGTGGGCAGGCTAAGAAAACCGGGGTAGCTAGCTCGTGCAGATAGCACGCCCTTCACGGCTCACGCCGTTTATAGTGCATACTGTATTATGACCTCACCCGCACGCCCTTGAAAGCGCCTGCCGCAGCCCTGCGTGTGACCGTTCTCTTGTCGTCCGAGGCGCCCATGTGGGTATGGTAGGGTAGGGGCGGGGCGCATCGTCTCGCCCTTGTTCTTCTTTACATTTTCAATGCTTTTTCACACCCTACTCGCCATAGCCAGAAAGCTTTTTTGGCCCGTGTGCCCACTAACCACTTGCTTTTTTGGGCGCCCAATAGCACTTTTAACTTCTAGGTCCACATGAGCAGAAGATTGATTTGATATCCTTGGAATGGTGCACATGCCTTTGAATTGTAATGTGCACATGTGCCACTTTTGCATTGACCATTCATAGAACATTTTCTCTTGAAATTTTGCTTGTATTTATCATCCTTACAATTGACGTTGTGATATGACATAATCACAATAGCCCCCTTTTTATGTATGTATCATTGGCAATTCACCTTAGACACGTTTCATATGGATCTCAATGAGTGTACACTTGCCTTCCTTGACAACCCATCACAAGTGTCATGCACGCCCACATCAACTACTTAACCATTTAAAGAAGGGTTTATTGTTTAGGGTTTTAGGGTTTTAGGGTTTAGGGTTTAGGGTTTAATTTTTATAACCATTTAAAGAATGTGCGGCATTTAAAAAGTTAGGAAGTGCAAGCTCCAAAACGATACGTTTCACCTTGCTAACTCTCATCCACTCATTATAGAGTTTTGTCGTTGCTTAATGGCATTTTTTGCAAGGGATGATGTGAAGAAGCATAGGACTAGTTTTCATGTTTCCTACAATTTTACTACCTTACAAAGGTTATTCAATAATAAATGGACTTTTTACGACAAAGTGGGTTGCCTACCTCTAGGATAAGATTCTCAAGCTACAATGCAAGAATCAAAAGTTGAAGGAGTGGCTCCAAGCAATTGAACACCATCTTGACACAATGGAATCCCATGGAAGTATGGAGTCAACATAGGCACATGCTATCCTAGCCAAAGCAAAAAAGGTTCAGAGCAACATCAACAGAATCATGAAATTCCTTATAGGTTAAAACTCAATTTCATTAAATCTTATAGGAAGTTCAAGGGCAAGCCACCACCCAGTTGAAGAAGCAAAAGCATAGAGACATACTAGCCCTCAAACCCAAATACGGGGGGCTATCAAACTGATGGTGCACTCCTAGGCGATGGCAAGGGGTTATCTCATTATTATGACCTCCATCTTAAGGAAAGCAAGGTTAGAAATCCTCAAGTAATTCAAGCTCCCAAAATGATACCAAGCTCTAGTTATCCCCACCAAAGAGCTCACAAGCAAAACCAACCTAGATGTGAACAACTTGTAAGGAGGGTAAGTGGGTGGTATTATTATGCAATGGTAGAGCCATCATCCAAGGATTTCGTACCCCCAAGCCAACAGCAGCTCTTGACCGTAGAGCTAGAAAGGCTCATTAGTAATGTAACTCTTGATCTTCTTGACCGTAGAGCTAAAAAGGCTCATTAGTAGTTTTTTATTTTATGCCTTTGATTTTGTTCAAGGTCATTGTGACCTTATGTTTGTGTTTATTTTCACATGCCCCAATTGGTCGCCGTGGAGTTTAACATGAATGTGTGTGTCCATCTATCTTATCCCTCCCTTTCTCTCTCCATGTCCTTTTTACCCTCTAGAGCTCACTCGTTTGAATTCATGGTGGATCAAAGGCCAACCAACCCTATAACCAATTATTAAAATAATAGAAGCTCAACTAAAGAGAGGAACTCAAGGCAAGCATAAAATCTCACACCAATATAGTCATAAGAATTTCACTTTTTATGGTGGATTAAAGCTAATCAACTCTATAACCAATTTTTAAAAAGTTCACTTAATATGTTGGATCAAATCTAATTAGCTCTATAACCAATTATTAAAATGATAGAAGCTCAACTAAAGAGGAACCCAAGATAGAAGCTCTATAACCAATTATTAAAATAAGATAAGCATAAAAATTCAAGCCAATATAGTCATAAAAAGTTCACTTATTATAAAAGCTGAGGCCAATGGAGGGCCAATGTATATAGTAATGCACCTAGTCATTGGTGAGTTCACTTAAAATGGTGGATCAAATCCAGTCAGCTCTATAACCAATTTTTAAAAAGTTCACGTAATATCATGGTGGATACAATTCAATTAGCTCTATAACCAATTATTAAAATGATAGAATCTCAACTAAAGAGGAACTCAAGATAAGCATAAAACCTCACACCAATATAGTCATAAAAGTTCACTTATTTATAAAAGGTGAGGCCAAGTACAATGTATATAGTAACATGCCTAGTCCTAGATAAGTTCACATATCACTACCATGACATATAGTCTACAAATCCCCCCTGGAGTGATGTGAACATGTACAAGAATATGGCTTATCAATCCCCAATAAGCCCTTAGCTTTATAAAAAGATTTAGACTTGTGCCTTCGTGAACAAATATGTCACATGGTGTCATGTGTAGGCACATAAACGAAGATAATGTCTCTTGTAGAGAGTCTCTCCCTGAACATAATGATAATGCACCTCAATGTGCTTTGTGCGAGCATGAAAACACAGAGTTCCTCACAATGCTCTATGACTATCAATGAATATGGTAGTGAAGGATTACCGAGACAACTGTCCAACACCCAAATCAGTCATATCCATAAGGCATATGAGCCAAAGGCACTCAACTATAGCTATAAGAGTTGCCCAGTCTCCTCAACTTCACAATAAGAAGTGGCCATTGTGGGCCTGCTTCTTGATGAGCCATGAAATACATGAATCACCAAGATGAAAGCAAATATACAACTAGTGGGACACTTTGGTGCCTAACATCTAGCTCGATCGGAATCATAGAAGGCATGGACTTGCGACTTACCCCTCATTGGGATATAACACTCCAAGGTACTAACACCAACATGCCAATGCCTAGTAACTAGGCTGTGCATAAATCTTCTCAATTGGGAGACCCCGGCCCCAAAATAAATGTCTAGCCGCATATTGTATAAGGAAATCAAACATCCAATAAACTGTTGATATACATCACGTCATCAAAAGGGTCAACTTGATATATAGCATGTCATCAAAAGAGCCACCTGGATCCTGGAGCCTAAACCTAGCTCATGTCTCTATTGGTGTAGCAACATGCTTAGAGTCTTCAAGATTAAACCTCTTCAATATATACTTTGATTGCAACATGATAACACCATCATCGTGCACATCACACTAAAGAAACTCAACGCCCATAGTAATGCAATGAGCCCAAATTTGTCATCACATATGATACCATCATTACACTGAAGAAATTGTTGGAAATAAAGGGCAATGTACCTGACCACTGGGCCTGCCCGCCCGACATTGTACTCTATGTACTATATACCTATCCAGAAAACCAAAAAGAGGTACACTATTGTACCCACACACTGTGTCATTGTCTCTCTCTCTCTCTCACCTGCATAGCATCCACCATTGAAGCTCCGTTCTCTCTTCGATCCGCACACTTCAAACTGGTATCAGAGCTCGGGATTCGGGAGCAGGAGCTTGCGAGCAGCAGTCGGCTTGAAAGCTCGCAGCTATGGCAACCCATGGTAGCTCTTCATTGAGGTTTGTCTTTATCTCATTTTCTTTGGCATCTATCAGGGCACCTTTGAACCTCATCAGGGCAGAGCTGGGGCATTATTGAGTGTGTCTTGAGCTCTTTTGGAAGAGCACTTCAAGCTGGAAACAGGACAGCCATGTCTCTTTGCTTCTTGTGAAGCATAAGCATTCCATTGCCTCTGAGCTTCAAGAGGGAGCTTGGGAGGGTCATTTGGGCCCCCCCCACATTAGCATTGAGTCATTGTAGCCTTCCAGCCCTCCCAACCAGCCAGGCGCCATCACGTCAGCAGCCATGAGTCTGTCTCAGTTCTGGACAGATTGACCACAGGTCACTACTTTGCTCATAACTTGAGCTAGAAAACTCGGATTTAAAAACTTTAGTTAAAAACTTTTGAAGAAATAATTACATAAACAATGTCAAAATCATGAATCTATCTCATCTTTTAATAGATCCATTTGTGTTGCTTCATCAATCTATATCTAATGGAAGCTCAATGAAAAGATGGGGTTCCATATCAATATCACTATCATTATCCAATAAAGCATTGTCATGATCAATAAGTGACTCATGATCTTCAGATTGATGTTCCTCATGCTTTTGATTTTCCCCCTCTAAATTGTTTTCTTCATTCCAATGAGTCAATTTGAGGTAGTACTTGCACCTCATCCAGAGATTCGGCCTCAACATCTTGATCTTGAAAGATGAGCCTTCATTCTCCATGCTAGTGTACCCCGGCCTTAAGGCTCGACCTAGATTGAGTCTTTGTTCTCCATGTTAGTAAAGAATGTACATGAGATCAGGAGCTTTCTGGGATTATGCTCATATTATCGCCGTTTATTAAGCTCTTCGCCGAGATTGCTTCGCCTTTGCATGATTTAACAAAGAAGAAAGCTACTTTTCACTGGGGTGACAAGCAAAGAAATGCCTTTCTTTAGTTAAAGGAAGCAATCATGACTAGACCGGTGTTGATCCACCCTGGCCTTAAGGCTCGAACTTGAGTTTGAGCCTTTGCTCTCCATGCTAGTGCAGCCCAGCCGTAAGACTCGAACTTGAGTTTGAGCCTTTGCTCCTTTGCTCTCCATGCTAGTGCACCCCGGCCTTAATGCTCGAACTGTAGATTAAGCCTTCGTTCTCCATGCTAGTGCACCCCGACCTTAAGGCTCGATCTTGAGTTTGAGCCTTAGCTCTCCATGCTATTGCACCCCGGCCTTAAGGCTCGAACTTGAGTTTGAGCCTTTGCTCTCCATGCTAGTGCACCCCGGTCTTAAGGATCGAAATGGAGTTTGAGCCTTTGTTGTCCATGCTAGTGCACCCCGGCCTTAAGGCTCAAACTTCAGATTGAGCCTTCGTTCTCCATGCTAGTGTACCCCGACCTTAAGGCTCAAATTTGAGTTACAGCCTTTGCTCTAGATGCTAGTGTACACCAGTCTTAAGGCTCAAACTTCAGATTGAATCTCCCCTATATGGAACTTATGTGTTAAGGCTCATTCTCCATGCTTAACTTTACATGGAACTTGGCCTTAAGGCTCCAACTTGAGTTGGAGCCTTCCCTATCTATGCTAGCGTATCCCTAGCATATGAGTGCACAACTTGGATCTAGGCTCCAGCTTAAGTTCAAGCCTCTCCTACATAAAACTTGGCCTAAAGGCTCGAACTTGAGCTTGAGCCTCGTCTCTATATGCTGGTGTACCCCTGTCATATGAGTGCACAACTTGGATCTAGGCTCTAGCTTAAGTTCGGATTTTCCCTATACCTTAAGTTCAAGCCTCCCATACATGGAACTTCGCCTTAAGGCTAAAACTTGAGTTTGAGCTTTGCCTCTCTATGCTAGCGTACCCCTAGCATATGAGTGCACAACTTAGATCTAGGCTCCAGCTTAAGTCGAGCTTCTATATGGATTAAGTAAATGCAAGTGAGGCCCCCGCTATTCAAGAAAACTAAGTGAAGCATCAATAATTGTAGCATGCATTAAGTTTCTTAAGTTTGATAGGTTTTGATTTGATATGTAGCATTTAAATCCATTTTTTTCTAAGGTTTTGAAACTTTTTTGGTGCTTCACAGGAATGGAAGCTAGCAGAGCGCCCGCTACCTCGCAACCACATGGTGCACCAATCTTTACTCTGGATGCTCTCGAAACAACAACTCAGGGGTGGATAATGTGGAGGACCTGGTGAAAGCGGTGAGGCATGCAAAGAAGGCTTTGGATTCATGAAAAAAGTCCATACCTGAAAAGGAGACAACAACCATTCAAGTTAGGAAAATTGTGGAGAAAAAAGGCAGGGCCATAGTGAACAGTGCACTTGAAGCATCTAGAAATGCTGGTGCAACTTCTTCAAAACATAAAAAGGAGGGTGACAAAACAAAAGTCCTTGATGTAAGCACAATAGTAGCTGAAGACATGGCAGGCTCTCAGGTGCAAGAAGAGGAGCAAGCACTTACAAATAAGAGAAAGGCCAAGCACTCTACCATGCTCATAGCCCATCAAGAAAGGTAGAAAAGTGCATTGATAGTGCTTATGAATGTACAACGAATGTGAAAGGAGCTTATCAACTACTAATATTAACATAGGTCTTGTTCAAAGTGTGGATTTGTTGAAATAATTATTAGTCTTTTGATTAATACATTGGCTTTTTTGGATTCACTTTTAACATTTTTCTATTAAAGTGAATATTTCTATTCTACTTATCCTTTATTTCATGCCAACATCTGATACAAATGATGATGCACACTTACTATTAAGAAATTACTCCATATCCTCGTGTAGTAGCGAGGCTCAAACTTAAGAGGCTCAAAATTAAGTTTGAGCCTAATACAAATGATGATGCACACTTACTATTAAGAAATTACACTTACTCCATATCCTAGTGTAGCGGTGAGGCTCAAAATTAAGTTTGAGCCGTGTTTCCAACCAATCCTATAAGAAATGGGACTCGAATAATTCCCAAAATTCCTAAATTTGTCTTGGACTCCTGCAGGAAGTGATGTGCTTAGAAGCACCACTATCAAAGAACCACGTGGAAGCTGAAACTAACATAGCATCACCTGCATCATGTACAGAAGGATCATAATGGCATTGGACTATGAAACTCCAAGACTGTTCCGTGGCAGAATGAGCATGCTCATTAGGAGTGGCATCATTGCCAGAGGCAGTGGAGATCGCAAGTCCCTTTTCTTTCTTCTTCTTCTCAGAAGCAATCCTTTTCCTGCATTCAGCTATATCATGGCCTGCAACCCGGCAGTAATTACACTTCTTCTTCTTTTGATCACCCTGGGATGATGAAGAAGAAGACTGATTTACTGTATTTTTAGGGGCACATTTCTGAAATTTTCCCTTATTCCTATCATTGGCTGCAAATGCTTGATCAGAACACATACTGGCATTTCTGTTAGAGCGACTCTGCTCCTGCAACAATAAAAGTGCAACCAACTGATCAAAGGAATAGTAGTTGTTGGCATTGCCCATGGCAACCAGCCTCAAGGTAGTAGCAAAACCTTGGTAAGAGTCAGGCAATCCATCCAATGTGCCAGATACAAGCTGAGAATCAAGAATATCCTCATCAATGTTGGCCAATTGCTCTTTCAAATCTTTGATAGCTGTCAAATAGGCATCCATGCTATCACCCTCATTCATATGTTGATCCTTTAACTGCTTGTGGAGATAGGCAACACAGGCCTCATTGCGTACCTGATACAAAGAGGCAAGCTTATCCCAAGACTCCCTAGCAGTAACACATGATCTGATATGAGGTACAATACTCTTCTTAATAGATCAATGCCTGTGCCTTAGCATCACGGCCATCCCACTGAATCATCTCCTCAGTAGGAGGTACAAAGGGAGCACGGGAAGAACCACTGGATGTGACATCTCACTAGTGGAAGATGTAGCTTGCCTGATAGGCCTAGGCTCATTGCCATTCACAATATTCCACAAATTCTTGGCTACCAAGACATGCTTCATCATAAATAACCACATAGGATAATTCACCCCATGTCTTCAGCACCGAAAGCCCCAAAAAGATCATCCTTGCCACTGGCCATTATGCAAACAAATGCACAAATCCAAATGTGACAAAGGCAAGATTAGGAGCCTCAAGCTGTCAACTACAAATACCAATTACTCACTCCGCAAGCCTCAAGGCTCGAAATTGAGTTTGAGCCTTTGCTGTCCATGCTAGTGCACCCCAGTCTTAAGGCTCGAACTTCAGATTGAGCCTTCGTTCTCCATGCTAGTGTATCTCGGCCTTAAGGCTCGAACTTGAGTTTGAGCCTTTGCTCTCCATGCTAGTGCACCCCGGTCTTAAGCCTCGAACTTGAGTTTGAGCCTTTGCTCTCCATGCTAGTGCACCCCGGCCTTAAGGCTCGAACTTGAGTTTGAGCCTTTGCTCTCCATGCTAGTGCACCCCGGTCTTAAGGCTCGAAATTGAGTTTGAGCCTTTGCTCTCCATGCTAGTGCACCCCAGCCTTAAGGCTCGAACTTCAGATTGAGCCTTCGTTCTCCATGATAGTGTACCCCGGCCTTAAGGCTCGAACTTGAGTTTGAGCCTTTGCTCTCCATGCTAGTGCACCCCTGCCTTAAGGCTCGAACTTGAGTTTGAGCCTTTGCTCTCCATGTTAGTGCACCCCGGCCTTAAGGCTCGAACTTGAGTTTGAGCCTTTTCTAGTGCACCCCGGCGTTAAGGCTCGAACTTGAGTTTCAGCCTTTGCTCCTTTGCTCTCCATGCTAGTACACCCCGGCCGCCTTAAGGCTCGAACTTGAGTTTGAGCCTTTGCTCTCCATGCTAGTGCACCCCGGCCTTAAGGCTCGAACTTCAGATTGAGCCTTCGTTCTCCATGCTAGTGTACCCCGGCCTTAAGGCTCGAACTTGAGTTTGAGCCTTTGCTCTCCATGCTAGTGCACCCCGGCCTTAACGCTCGAACTTGAGTTTGAGCCTTTGCTCTCCATGTTACTGCACCCCGGCCTTAAGGCTCGAACTTGAGTTTGAGCCTTTGCTCTCCATGCTAGTGCACCCCGGCGTTAAGGCTCCACCTTGAGTTTGAGCCTTTGCTCCTTTGCTCTCCATGCTAGTGCACCCTGACCTTAAGGCTCGAACTTGAGTTTGAGCCTTTGCTCTCCATGCTAGTGCATCCCGGCCTTAAGGCTCGAACTTGAGTTTGAGCCTTTGCTCTCCATGCTAGTGCACCCCCGGCCTTAAGGCTCGAGCTTGAGTTTGAGCCTTTGCTCTCCATGTTAGTGCACCCCGGCCTTAAGGCTCGAGCTTGAGTTTGAGCCTTTGCTCTCCATGCTAGTGCACCCCGGCGTTAAGGCTCGAACTTGAGTTTCAGCCGTTGCTCCTTTGCTCTCCATGCTAGTGCACCCCGGCCTTAAGGCTCGAACTTGAGTTTGAGCCTTTGCTCTCCATGCTAGTGCACCCCGGCCTTAAGGCTCGAACTTCAGATTGAGCCTTTGTTCTCCATGCTAGTGTACCCCGGTTGAGTTTGAGCCTTTGCTCTCCATGCTAGTGCACCCCGGCCTTAAGGCTCGAACTTGAGTTTGAGCCTTTGCTCTCCATGTTATTGCACCCCGGCCTTAAGGCTCGAACTTGAGTTTGAGCCTTTGCTCTCCATGCTAGTGCACCCCGGCGTTAAGGCTCGAACTTGAGTTTGAGCCTTTGCTCCTTTGCTCTCCATGCTAGTGCACCCTGACCTTAAGGCTCGAACTTGAGTTTGAGCCTTTGCTCTCCATGCTAGTGCACCTCGGTCTTAAGGCTCGAACTTGAGCTTGAGCCTTTGCTCTCCATGCTAGTGCATCCCGGCAGGCTCGAACTTGAGTTTGAGTCTTTGCTCTCCATGCTAGTGCACCCCGGTGAGTTTGAGCCTTTGCTCTCCATGCTAGTGCACCCCAGTCTGAAGGCTCGAACTTCAGATTGAGCCTTTGTTCTCCATGCTAGTGTATCCCGGCCTTAAGGCTCGAACTTAAGTTTGAGCCTTTGCTCTCCATGCTAGTGCACCCCGCTCTTAAGGCTCGAACTTGAGTTTGAGCCTTTGCTCTCCATGCTAGTGCACCCCGGCCTTAAGGCTCGAACTTGAGTTTGAGCCTTTGCTCTCCATGCTAGTGCACCCCGGTCTTAAGGCTCGAAATTGAGTTTGAACCTTTGCTCTCCATGCTAGTGCACCCCAGTCTTAAGGCTCGAACTTCAGATTGAGCCTTCGTTCTCCATGCTAGTGTAGCCTGGCCTTAAGGCTCGAACTTGAGTTTGAGCCTTTACTCTCCATGCTAGTGCACCCCGGCCTTAAGGCTCGAACTTGAGTTTGAGCCTTTGCTCTCCATGTTAGTGCACCCCGGCCTTAAGGCTCGAACTTGAGTTTGAGCCTTTGCTTTTCATGCTAGTGCACCCCGGCGTTAAGGCTCGAACTTGAGTTTCAGCCTTTGCTCCTTTGCTCTCCATGCTAGTGCACCCCGGCCTTAAGGCTCGAACTTGAGTTTGAGCCTTTGCTCTCCATGCTAGTGCACCCCGGCCTTAAGGCTCGAACTTCAAATTGAGCCTTCGTTCTCCATGCTAGTGTACCCCGGCCTTAAGGCTCGAACTTGAGTTTGAGCCTTTTTTCTCCATGCTAGTGCACCCTGGCCTTAAGGCTCGAACTTGAGTTTGAGCCTTTGCTCTCCATGCTAGTGTACCCCAGCCTTAAGGCTCGAACTTGAGCTTGAGCCTTTGCTCTCCATGCCAGTGCACCCTGGCATTAAGGCTCGAACTTGAGTTTGAGCCTTTGCTCTCCATGTTAGTGCACCCCGGCCTTAAGGCTCGAACTTGAGTTTGAGCCTTTGCTCTCCATGCTAGTGCACCCCGGCGTTAAGGCTCAAACTTGAGTTTGAGCCTTTGCTCCTTTGCTCTCCATGCTAGTGCACCCTGACCTTAAGGCTCGATTGAGTTTGAGCCTTTGCTCTCCATGCTAGTGCACCCAGGCCTTAAGGCTCGAACTTGAGTTTGAGCCTTTGCTCTCTATGTTAGTGCACCCCGGCCTTAAGGCTCGAGCTTGACTTTGAGCCTTTGCTCTCCATGCTAGTGCACCCCGACGTTAAGGCTCGAACTTGAGTTTCAGCCTTTGCTCCTTTGCTCTCCATGCTAGTGCGGCCTTAAGGCTCGAACTTGAGTTTGAGCCTTTGCTCTCCATGCTAGTGCACCCCGGCCTTAAGGCTCGAACTTCAGATAGAGCCTTTGTTCTCCATGCTAGTGTACCCCGGCCTTAAGGCTCGAACTTGAGTTTGAGCCTTTGCTCTCCATGCTAGTGCATCCCGGCCTTAAGGCTCGAACTTGAGTTTGAGCCGTTGCTCTCCATGTTAGTGCACCCCGGCCTTAAGGCTCGAACTTGAGTTTGAGCCTTTGCTCTCCATGCTAGTGCACCCCGGCGTTAAGGCTCGAACTTGAGTTTGAGCCTTTGCTCCTTTGCTCTCCATGCTAGTGCACCCTCACCTTAAGGCTCGAACTTGAGTTTGAACCTTTGCTCTCCATGCTAGTGCACCCCGGTTTTAAGGCTCGAACTTGAGCTTCAGCCTTTGCTCTCCATGCTAGTGCACCCCGGCCTTAAGGCTTGAACTTGAGTTTGAGCCTTTGCTCTCCATGCTCTAGTGCACCCCCGTCTTAAGGCTCGAAATTGAGTTTGAGCCTTTGCTCTCCATGCTAGTGCACCCCAGTCTTAAGGCTCGAACTTCAGATTCAGCCTTTGTTCTCCATGCTAGTGTACCCCGGCCTTAAGGCTCGACCTATATTGAGTCTTTGTTCTCCATGTTAGTGCACCCTGGCCTTAAGGCTCGAACTTGAGTTTGAGCCTTTGCTCTCCATGTTAGTGCACCCCCGCCTTAAGGCTCGAACTTGAGTTTGAGCCTTTGCTCTCCATGCTAGTGTACCCCGGCGTTAAGGCTCGAACTTGAGTTTGAGCCTTTGCTCCTTTGCTCTCCATACTAGTGCACCCCGGCCTTAAGGCTCGAACTTGAGTTTGAGCCTTTGCTCTCCATGCTAGTGCACCCCGGCCTTAAGGCTCGAACTTGAGTTTGAGCCTTTGCTCTCCATGCTAGTGCACCACGGCCTTAAGGCTCGAACTTGAGTTTGAGCCTTTGCTCTCCATGCTAGTGCACCCCGATCTTAAGGCTCGAAATTGAGTTTGAGCCTTGGCTCTCCATGCTAGTGCACCCCAGTCTTAAGGCTCGAACTTCACATTGAGTCTTTGTTCTCCATGTTAGTGCACCCCGGCCTTAAGGCTCGAACTTGAGTTTGAGCCTTTGTTCTCCATGTTAGTGCACCCCGGCCTTAAGGCTCGAACTTGAGTTTGAGCCTTTGCTCTCCATGTTAGTGCACCCCGGCCTTAAGGCTCGAACTTGAGTTTGAGCCTCTGCTCTCCATGCTAGTGCACCCCGGCGTTAAGGGTCGAACTTGAGTTTCAGCCTTTGCTCCTTTGCTCTCCATGCTAGTGCACCCCGGCCTTAAGGCTCGAACTTGAGTTTGAGCCTTTGCTCTCCATGCTAGTGTGGCCTTAAGGCTCAAACTTGAGTTTGAGCCTTTGCTCTCCATGCTAGTGCACCTCGGCCTTAAGGCTCGAACTTGAGTTTGAGACTTTGCTCTCCATGCTAGTGCACCCCGGTCTTAAGGCTCAAAATTGAGTTTAAGCCTTTGCTCTCCATGCTAGTGCACCCCAGTCTTAAGGCTCGAACTTCAGATTGAGCCTTCGTTCTCCATGCTAGTGTACCCCGGCCTTAAGGCGCGACCTAGATTGAGTCTTTGTTCTCCATGTTAGTGTACCCCAGTCTTAAGGCTCGAACTTGAGTTTGAGGCTTTGCTCTCCATGTTAGTGCACCCCGGCCTTAAGGCTCGAACTTGAGTTTGAGCCTTTGCTCTCCATGCTAGTGCATCCCGGCCTTAAGGCTCAAACTTGAGTTTGAGTCTTTGCTCTCCATGCTAGTGCACCCCGGTCTTAAGGCTCGAAATTGAGTTTGAGCCTTTGCTCTCCATGCTAGTGCACCCCAGTCTTAAGGTTAGAACTTCAGATTGAGCTCTCATTCTCCATGCTAGTGTACCCCGGCCTTAAGGCTCAACCTAGTTCTCCATGTTTGCACCCCGGCCTTAAGGCTCGAACTTGAGTTTGAGCCTTTGCTCTCCATGTTAGTGCACCCCGACCTTAAGGCTCGAACTTGAGTTTGAGCCTTTGCTTTCCATGCTAGTACACCCCAGCGTTAAGGCTCGAACTTGAGTTTGAGGCTTTGCTCCTTTGCTCTCTATGCTAGTGCACCCCGGCGGCCTTAAGGCTCAAACTTCAGATTGAGCCTTCGTTCTCCATGCTAGTGCACCTCGGCCTTAAGGCTCGAACTTGAGTTTGAGCCTTTGCTCTCCATGCTAGTGCACCCCAGCCTTAAGGCTCGAACTTGAGTTTGAGCCTTTGCTCTCCATGCTAGTGCACCCTGGTCTTAAGGCTCGAAATTGAGTTTGAGCCTTTGCTCTCCATGCTAGTGCACCCGAGTCTTAAGGCTCGAACTTCAGATTGAGCCTTCGTTCCCCATGCTAGTGTACCCGCCTTAAGGCTCGACCTAGATTGAGTCTTTGTTCTCCATGTTAGTTCACCCCGGCCTTAAGGCTCGAACTTGAGTTTGAGCCTTTGCTCTCCATGTTAGTGCACCCCGGCGCCTTAAGTCTCGAACTTGCGTTTGAGCCTTTGCTCTCCATGCTAGTGCACCCCAGCGTTAAGGCTCAAACTTCAGTTTAAGCCTTTGCTCCTTTGCTCTCCATGCTAGTGCACCCCGGCCTTAAGGCTCGAACTTCAGATTGAGCCTTCGTTCTCCATGCTAGTGCAACCCGGCCTTAAGGCTCGAACTTCAGTTTGAGCCTTTGCTCTCCATGCTAGTGCACCCCGGCCTTAAGGCTCGAGCTTGAGTTTGAGTCTTTTCTCTCCATGCTAGTGCACTCCGGTCTTAAGGCTCAAAATTGAGTTTGAGCCTTTGCTCTCCATGCTAGTGCATCCCTGTCTTAAGGCTCGAACTTCAGATTGGCCCTTCGTTCTCCATGCTAGTGTACCCCGGCCTTAAGGCTCAACCTAGATTGAGTCTTTGTTCTCCATGTTAGTGCACCCCGGCCTTAAGGCTCGAACTTGAGTTTGAGCCTTTGCTCTCCATGCTAGTGCACCCCGGCCTTAAGGCTCGAACTTCAGATTGAGACTTCGTTCTCCATGCTAGTGTACCCCGGCCTTAAGGCTCGACCTAGATTGAGTTTTTGTTCTCCATGTTAGTGCACCTTGGCCTTAAGGCTCGAACTTGAGTTTGAGCCTTTGCTCTCCATGTTAGTGCACCCCGGTCTTAAGGCTCGAACTTGAGTTTGAGCCTTTGCTCTCCACGCTAGTGCACCCCGGCGTTAAGGCTCAAACTTGAGTTTGAGCCTTTGCTCCTGTGCTCTCCATGCTAGTGCACCCCAGTCTTAAGGCTTGAACTTCAGATTGAGCCTTCGTTCTCGATGCTAGTGTACCCTGACCTTAAGGCTTGACCTAGATTGAGTTTTTGTTGTCCATGTTAGTGCACCCCGGCCTTAAGGCTCGAACTTGAGTTTGAGCCTTTGCTCTTCATGCTAGTGCACCCCGGCCTTAAGGCTCAAACTTCAGTTTGAGCCTTTGCTCCTTTGCTCTCCATACTAGTGCACCCCGGCCTGAACGCTCGAACTTCAGATTGAGCCTTCGTTCTCCATGCTAGTGCACCCCGGCCTTAAGGCTTGAACTTGAGTTTGAGCCTTTGCTCTCCATGCTAGTGCACCCCGGCCTTAAGGCTCGAACTTCAGATTGAGCCTTCATTCTCCATGCTAGTGTACCCCGGCCTTAAGGCTCGACCTAGATTGAGTCTTTGTTCTCCATGTTAGTGCACCCCGGCCTTAAGGCTCGAACTTGAGTTTGAGCCTTTGCTCTCCATGCTAGTGCAGCCCGGCCTTAAGACTCGAACTTGAGTTTGAGCCTTTGCTCCTTTGCTCTCCATGCTAGTGCACCCCGGCCTTAATGCTCGAACTGTAGATTGAGCCTTCGTTCTCCATGCTAGTGCACCCTGACCTTAAGGCTCGATCTTGAGTTTGAGCCTTAGCTCTCCATGCTATTGCACCCCGGCCTTAAGGCTTGAACTTGAGTTTGAGCCTTTGCTCTCCTTGCTAGTGCACCCCGGTCTTAAGGCTCGAAATTGAGTTTGAGCCTTTGCTGTCCATGCTAGTGCACCCCGGCCTTAAGGCTCAAACTTCAGATTGAGCCTTCGTTCTCCATGCTAGTGTACCCCAACCTTAAGGCTCGAATTTGAGTTACAGCCTTTGCTCTCAATGCTAGTGTACACAAGTCTTAAGGCTCAAACTTCAGATTGAATGTCCCCTACATGGAACTTATGTGTTAAGGCTCATTCTCCATGCTTAACTTTACATGGAACTTGGCCTTAAGGCTCCAACTTGAGTTGGAGCCTTCCCTATCTATGCTAGCGTATCCCTAGCATATGAGTGCACAACTTGGATCTAGGCTCCAGCTTAAGTTCGAGCCTCTCCTACATAAAACTTGGCCTAAAGGCTCGAACTTGAGCTTGAGCCTTGTCTCTATATGCTGGTGTACCCCTGTCATATGAGTGCACAACTTGGATCTAGGCTCTAGTTTAAGTTCGGATTTTCCCTATATGGAACTTGGCCTTAAGGCTCCAATATACTAGTGTACCCCTGGCATATGAGTGCACAACTTGTATCTAGACTCCACCTTAAGTTCAAGCCTCCCATACATGGAACTTCGCCTTAAGGCTAAAACTTGAGTTTGAGCTTTGCCTCTCTATGCTAGCGTACCCCTAGCATATGAGTGCACAACTTAGATCTAGGCTCCAGCTTAAGTCGAGCTTCTATATGGATTAAGTAAATGCAAGTGAGGCCCCCGCTATTCAAGAAAACTAAGTGAAGCATCAATAATTGTAGCATGCATTAAGTTTCTTAAGTTTGATAGGTTTTGATTTGATATGTAGCATTTAAATCCATTTTTTTCTAAGGTTTTGAAACTTTTTTGGTGCTTCACAAGAATGGAAGCTAGCAGAGCGCCCGCTACCTCGCAACCACATGGTGCACCAATCTTTACTCTGGATGCTCTCGAAACAACAACTCAGGGGTGGATAATGTGGAGGACCTGGTGAAAGCGGTGAGGCATGCAAAGAAGGCTTTGGATTCATGAAAAAAGTCCATACCTGAAAAGGAGACAACAACCATTCAAGTTAGGAAAATTGTGGAGAAAAAAGGCAGGGCCATAGTGAACAGTGCACTTGAAGCATCTAGAAATGCTGGTGCAACTTCTTCAAAACATAAAAAGGAGGGTGACAAAACAAAAGTCCTTGATGTAAGCACAATAGTAGCTGAAGACATGGCAGGCTCTCAGGTGCAAGAAGAGGAGCAAGCACTTACAAATAAGAGAAAGGCCAAGCACTCTACCATGCTCATAGCCCATCAAGAAAGGTAGAAAAGTGCATTGATAGTGCTTATGAATGTACAACGAATGTGAAAGGAGCTTATCAACTACTAATATTAACATAGGTCTTGTTCAAAGTGTGGATTTGTTGAAATAATTATTAGTCTTTTGATTAATACATTGGCTTTTTTGGATTCACTTTTAACATTTTTCTATTAAAGTGAATATTTCTATTCTACTTATCCTTTATTTCATGCCAACGTCTGATACAAATGATGATGCACACTTACTATTAAGAAATTACTCCATATCCTCGTGTAGTAGCGAGGCTCAAACTTAAGAGGCTCAAAATTAAGTTTGAGCCTAATACAAATGATGATGCACA
Source organism: Cibotium barometz (assembly GCF_041138505.1). NCBI lineage: Eukaryota > Viridiplantae > Streptophyta > Polypodiopsida > Cyatheales > Cibotiaceae > Cibotium > Cibotium barometz. The sequence goes on along the minus strand of NC_141076.1, from coordinate 19,344,737 downwards.
CTTACTATTAAGAAATTACACTTACTCCATATCCTAGTGTAGCGGTGAGGCTCAAAATTAAGTTTGAGCCGTACCTCCACTTATGTCCAACCTTGGGGATGTGTTCTAGCGCAAGGCACAATCTCAAGTTGTAAACTTGAATGTAACAATCTCATTGAAATTTGATTGCTTCTGGTGTTTTTAAACACCACACTCTTTGGAGATCCATCAATTCTAAGGTTCCTTTTTCAAGTGTTCTTTGGCATTATTATTCCATGTTTTTACTTCAATGTCCCTCAAATTTGAGCATATATATCATAATTTATAATCTTGATATAGTGTCTAAGATGGGTTTTTATCTGTGGATCAATCGTAAACTCAGCACATTGTACTGTCATTGAGATTTACTTTTTGTTTTGTTGTTTCTAACACCATACCCTTTAGAGATCTCTCACTTCTAAGGTTCTTTTTAAGTGACATTTAGAATTCTTTTGGCAAATTAAATAAAGCCCATGTTTTTACTTCAATGTCTCAAAGTGGAGATAGTATTTAACAGGTGTTGTATAATCTCAATTAAGTTTAGTGTCATGTTTTCCTTGTCCTTCCAATATTGTTGCATTGATGTATGTACATTGACGTATGTATCTATACAACTACAAACAAATATGCCAAATAGTTGTGTCAAGATATAATCTAATGGCACAAAGAGTGCACCAACAAATAGTAGCTCAAACTACACAAAAATACCGAGTTTCCAACCAATCCTATAAGAAATGGGACTCGAATAATTCCCAAATTCCTAAATTTGTCTTGGACTCCTGCAGGAAGTGATGTGCTTAGAAGCACCACTATCAAAGAACCACGTGGAAGCTGAAACTAACATAGCATCACCTGCATCATGTACAGAAGGATCATAATGGCATTGGACTATGAAACTCCAAGACTGTTCCGTGGCAAAATGAGCATGCTCATTAGGAGTGGCATCATTGCCAGAGGCAGTGGAGATCGCAAGTCCCTTTTCTTTCTTCTTCTTCTCAGAAGCAATCCTTTTCCTGCATTCAGCTATATCATGGCCTGCAACCCTGCAGTAATTACACTTCTTCTTCTTTTGATCACCCTGGGATGATGAAGAAGAAGACTGATTTACTGTATTTTTAGGGGCACATTTCTGAAATTTTCTCTTATTCCTATCATTGGCTGCAAATGCTTGATCAGAACACATACTGGCATTTCTGTTAGAGCGACTCTGCTCCTGCAACAATAAAAGTGCAACCAACTGATCAAAGGAATAGTAGTTGTTGGCATTGCCCATGGCAACCAGCCTCAAGGTAGTAGCAAAACCTTGGTAAGAGTCAGGCAATCCATCCAATGTGCCAGATACAAGCTGAGAATCAGGAATATCCTCATCAATGTTGGCCAATTGCTCTTTCAAATCTTTGATAGCTGTCAAATAGGCATCCATGCTATCACCCTCATTCATATGTTGATCCTTTAACTGCTTGTGGAGATAGGCAACACAGGCCTCATTGCGTACCTGATACAAAGAGGCAAGCTTATCCCAAGACTCCCTAGCAGTAACACATGATCTGATATGAGGTACAATACTCTTCTTAATAGATCAATGCCTGTGCCTTAGCATCACGGCCATCCCACTGAATCATCTCCTCAGTAGGAGGTACAAAGGGAGCACGGGAAGAACCACTGGATGTGACATCTCACTAGTGGAAGATGTAGCTTGCCTGATAGGCCTAGGCTCATTGCCATTCACAATATTCCACAAATTCTTGGCTACCAAGACATGCTTCATCATAAATGACCACATAGGATAATTCACCCCATGTCTTCAGCACCGAAAGCCCCAAAAAGATCATCCTTGCCACTGGCCATTATGCAAACAAATACACAAATCCAAATGTGACAAAGGCAAGATTAGGAGCCTCAAGCTCTCAACTGCAAATACCAATTACTGACTCCGCAAGCCTCAAGGCTTTCCAGGCCGTAAACCAACTGTATGACCAACTGAAATCTGCCAGCAATATTTGAATGTACGTGAAAAGACAACTCCCCGTTGGTGAAACCCTGATTTTTGCAAAGATGCTTGTTGAAGACTATGCAAAGACTCTAGCCCACAGTGCTTCTCCGTTAGACTCCTTATGAATGTTGTAGTCAGCTAGAGTGCGGCCATCTTCAAGCTGCTTACAAAGCATCTACACCACAATGTTGAAGACTGTGCAGAAGGCTCCTGCTGTAGGTGGGAGCTCCTAATGTAGGTGCGAGCTGTGGGAGTCAGGCAGGCTGCTACTACTGCTATAGAAGGCAGGAGCTTATGCTGTTGTCGGCGAAGCTTGGGTGTTGAGTCGTCTGGATGGCCGACAACATGCAGTCAGCGGGAAGACCAGGCGACTGGGTCACAGGCAGAAAGACCATGCAACTGGGCCAGCAATGGCGTTGGCGGGCTCGGGCATAAGGCGACGACGGGCTCAGGAATAGTTTCGACGGTGAAGTCGATGGATGGGAGTGTGCGAAGATGTGCAATGAAGGAAATTTTGCCCAATACTCCACCAGAATGTCACTGCCAACTTCCAAATGCTCCAGAGAAATAGTACAACTGTAAATTCAGCAAAACCCCAAATTTCTAGGGTTTGCAGTCCTTGAATGCCTCTGAACAGCTGTAGGAGCTCACACGTGTGGATTCAAGCAATAGAAACCAGTCGACCAGCAACAAGAAATCAGCTCCAATGAGCAAGGGGAGGCTCGAGAAGGCTGAAACTAGCAAGAACTGAAAGGCAAAGCCTGCTCTGATACCACTGTTGGGTGGAGTGGACAACGGAAGCAATGGAGGAGGAGGCAAGAAGCAAAGCATGCTGCAGAAGATCTATTGCTGAAGTGATAAAGAGTACAAAAGATACATATGATGAACCCCTAATTGGGTGTCATACATGTACTAGGTGTCCCAATTGGAACTAGTATTAACTGTACCATAGGTCCTAACTGATAATATCTAGGCCTACAAGGCACATACCAAGGAATGAGTGACACCTATGGTGGATAGCCCATAGAGTGGCCTACACCTGTGTCAAACCATTCACCATGAAATTTCATATGATTTTATGCACCAGAATCCATGTACCAAGTAGCATCTCCTTCACTACACATGAAATCATAGTTCCTATCACATACTTTATTACAAATAAATGATCTTCATTTCCATGACATGCATTGCTAGAGGATGCATAGTTACTATGTTGAATTTCACCACCTCGCAAATCATTTTGCTTCTTGTAACATTCCTTGGCTATATGCCCAATCTTACCACAATAGTGACACTCAATGCCACTTCTATACTAGTGTTAAGATTGCCATCTACCTCTTCCTCTAGAATTTGATCTTCCCTTTCCTTGCCAGTATGACTTTTAACCTCCTTGTGCACCATACGAGGGTTGAAAATTTTGTTGTTGTTGTTGTGGTGGTCTATCTTGCCAGCCACATCCACCTATACATCCTCTAGATAAGGATCTTCTCCTGATTCTTGCATCTCTTTATGTGTAAAATGCCTGGTCCCTTGCATGCCCATTGCTCCTTGATGATGAACCTAATCCAAGTATCAACTCTTCCATAATAAGTATTAAAATCAACTCTTCAAATTATGGGGAGTTACTACTTCTTAGATTGATAGAAGTGTCAAATGATTTGTACCCCTTGCCCAAACCTTTCAATGTAATACAACCGAATCATCATTATCCATTGGTGCATTGATAGATGCCAATGGAACATGCTTTGATCTCTTGCTTTTATGATCATACACACTCCTATTATTCCATGTACTAATGTGTATCTTTTTTGACTGGATCTTCCTTGTGTTCGTGTCATAAATGTTCACCAATGTGTCACACAAATTGAGAAATAATACAGTACCTTAAATTCTCTTTCTGACCAATTCATGTGTTATAAGTTTTGCCAGAGTTGAATTAATGCAGTACAATGCCAACCACTAACACACTAGGCATTAAGTAGAAGTCTAAAAATTTTCTTGCTAAATTTTCATAAGCTCCAAAATCAATCCCCACTTACAACAATGTAAATCAACTTCTCAAGATCTTTTCAATACCATGTAGCAATAGCAAATTATTTTACCAATCACAATGCATACATTCCAATTTGTCAAGTTCAACCTACAACATCAAGTTTTAACCAGGCTTATGGGCAAACTTCACATACATCAACACTTCAACTAAATGTTGTAGCAGGCATCAAATTCTGCACCCTTATTTTGTTCCATTCATAGCTTGACCTATAGAACCACAAATCTAATGTTTGAGTAGTCTAAATACATCTACACAAAACAATCTTTCTATTTGTCATGGTATAGCTAATTTTTTAGAAACATGACAAAAGTTATTGCTGTTCAAAAAAACCGTAGTTTTTTCTCATATGTTTGTAAATTAGCACTTTTCATTTGTATACATTTCCACTCGTAAGCTTCGATGGAGAGCTTTAACTTTGCTTTCTTTGGCTTCCAAATACCTCCAATCCTCAATTTCCACTTCCGATATCCACTCCAATGGTGCTTTACAGCTTCAATGGGTGACCACACCTTCAATCTCCAACCACTTCAAGAATAGGGTTTTCACTCAATGTGAGAGTAACCTATGATACCATGAAAAGAGAATAGATGAGACACACACAAACCCTAATTGCTCTCATTAATTAATCCATCTCATACAATGTAGAGAAGATCCATAGGTAGCTTCATTCTCCTTCACCCAAATCAACACATCCTATAGTGATAACTTCACACATAACATAACCTAGTACTAATGTCCATGCACACTTGGCTAGTTGGGCATGGCCACTATTATCCACAAATGGCTAGACTATTGTCCACATTTCTAATGTTGATGAGCTTGCATTCTCAATAGATGTAAGTAGACATAGTAAGAGAGAAAATTAACACAAACATGAGTTAGATTATATGATTTAGATAATCTTACTAAGTTCAAATATCACCAACAAGACCTAAGGAAACTAGAATTCCATCACTAATAAGAAAGCAATAAGCTACAAGAGTGAGGGTAGCATTATCATCTAAGAAAGCTCCACAACTCAATATGCTAATATGCATAGCTCTATCATCAAAGAAAGCTCCATATCTCAATATGCTAATCCATATTATAAGTGAGAAAATGTCTCCTTATATGGGAGTTTTTTAACCCTCTTCTCAAGAATTACATTAAAAGATAGAAGAATAATCAACTTGGATGGCTTGAAGCATGGATGTCACTATCACATGTCCTTCTTGGCTTGCTATGACGTGTTTTCTTGATTTCTTAATTCAAAGATTTGTTACTTGGAAGATAGGCTTAACCCCACCTTGAGCCCACACACAAAGGTCTCTTAAGTACACCAAAAGTCTCCTAATCCACATAAGACTTCTAGAAGGATTATTCTCTATTATGCATACTTTCACACTCCTCCGCATGCTCTCCACATGCCTTCGCAAGCTTGGCATGTGTTATGCATCTTATTTTACTAGAATTACCATGTTATATAGACATAAGGCCTACTCCTATTTTATGACTCATCACCAATTCTATATACATTGTGCACTATAACCCATACTAAGAAATTTATATAATATACATAGTATTACAATGACCCAATACCTAATATTACACAAAAATCCTTGGAATCTTTCATACGTAACAAGATCTTTAAAGTTGAATCATCAAAGCTGTTGAAGATAGGCAGCCAAGCCACCGACTTCTCATACAAGCTTTCCAAGTTTCCCTCAAACCTCATGAGAAAGTATTCACATAGGCATTAACTTCTTGTGCAAGCCCCTTCTTGTGGTGGATGAGCATTTTTGGCATACCAATTATTGGGTCCCACATGGATAGTCTCACCACATATATATATCATACATTTTAATAAAGAAGCCTTAATAAAAGGAAACTTTTGGTATTAAATACCCTTGATGTGGTCAAAATTTTAGTGATAGAGGAAGGAGAGAGGGGGTCGGTGAATATGAGAGGAAAAAAGAAAAAGAAAAAAAATAACCAAGAAGGTGAGAGAAAGGAGTTGGAAAGGCGGTTTGGTTTTTGTTTTTGGTTTCGTTTTTTGTTTTATGTTTTTTTAGTTATACTGTTGGGATAAACGCTAAGGATAAGGAGAGAGAGAGAGAGAGAGAGAGAGAGAGAGAGAGAGAGAGAGGGAATGAGGGTTCTAGAGAGACAGGGGTAGCCATAGAGAAGGGGGAGAAGTGAGAGGGTGAGGGTGAGGGGGAGGGGGAGGGTGAGGGTGAGGGGGTGAATGGGTGAGTTGGTTGGTGAGGTGAGGGAGAGAGATAAGGTAGGGGGTGAGTGGTCGGTGAGTGAAAGATCCCTGCCCCCTCCGCGCAACGAATTCAAGGGTGCTAGCAGCGAAAGTAGCACTTCTTGTGCAGGGCAGAGCCTGTCACTCGGGGCCTCGCCCATGGATATCTAGACAAGAGACCAATCAAGAGAGGTAGAGGTGATTTGAAAACTTCAAAGCCTTTCAAGTACAAGGTATGATAGTGCCTTTTAAACTTGTAAACTATTAGCTTTCAAGTAGATACAATAATGCAATGATATCAAGAAATTCCACATAAGGCATTAAGTCTCTATTGCAACTAATCCCTCGGGTCTTCCAAAATCGAACCCAGAAAAACTTCCCTTGCTCAGTAGACATAGGCGATTCCTCCAGGATAATTTTATTCTAACGTAGTCAAGGTCATCACCACTAACCAAACTGATCTGACTGAACCTGTAAGTCTCATGAGATCAAGGAAAAGACTTGCACTTGGATCATAGATTCCAACACTTTTTTCCTCATCAAGAGGCACAGTCGTTGATTCTTTTCCATAGAACAAGGGTTATCCGAGATTTACTTCAACTATCATAACTTAACAGAATTGAGTCTCATTTTAGGGATCCATCAGTCTAGCCTATCCCATGGGGGGTTAGCCAACCACCCAACCACTGTAGTGATAGGATCATTTAGAAATGTGGTTATGTTTCGTCCCGGGTACCAAGGAAAAGAGTTCCCAGGCCCCCTAGACGGTGCTTCAAGCAAACTTCAAGATAGTCACACCACTTACACACCCAATATGAAATTTCCTGTTTCACAGATTCAACTGTCTTTAAAACAATCTTTTAATGAAACCATAGTATCACTGATCATAATCCTCCAAAATATCTAGCTTGAATTCTAATTTCCAATCATTCCTTCATTGGTGTACCTATGGCATCATTGGCAACCAAAACGCTCACCACCTGTTCACTCAGGGGTCTTTTCAATAGTTCCTAGCTCATAGTACCCGGAAATATATTCACTTAAGAAAATCCAAATGGACTCTCCATGAAGATCAGCAAGATCAACCAACAAATCCATATAAAAGAGCCATGGACTCATCCGTTTTGAGAACCAGCAAGGACAATCAACCAAATCCATGCCCGAGTTCAGAAAACAACTCTAACTCCTTCTTCCATTTTCTTCCTTGACGCACGTGTAGGTATCTTTGGCGACCCAGAGCCCGAGCACCGTATGGTCAACACCCTCTAGGATCCTTCGCAGGTCACCTAGCGCTTCACTCATAGGCCGCTTCCTTGGTCCCTCATCCACCATACCAGAAGCTCACCATTTAAATCGAACCAAGGCTGGTCAAGACCTCGGCCGACCGTGCTATGCGAAACGTCCTCCGTGGACTCTCCGTCAGCTATTGCAACTTTATCACTTAGATCTCCACGACCTCATTCACAAGATGGTAAAAATGCTTTCCCAGCATTCTTAACATAAAACAGTCATTTAAAAATAGGTCATAAATACAGTTTCTAAACGAACTCTCATCTTTCCACATTGTTCCACATCATTTCTCGTTATTCCACATTCTTCTTCATCAATTCACATTGCTTATTCCACATCCAGTGTATTCCCATCGTCTTCATCCATTCTCATCCAATCATATCATATTACATCTCATCACATCCAGTGTATTCCCATCGTCTTCATCCAATCACATTATATTACATCTCATCACATCTATCCTCATCACATCTCATCCATTCATATCTACCCATATCCACATCACATCACATCACATCCATTCACATCATATCTCATCCATTCACATCTACCCCGATCCACATCACATCCATTCACATCACATCTCATCCATTCACATCTACCTAGATCCACATCACATCACATTCATCCACCTTACATCTCATCCATCCATTCACATTACATCACATTCATTTATATTCATTCAGATCCACATCTCATCACATCACATCCATCCACATCACATCTCATCCATTCACGTCTCATCACATCATATTCACATCCATGTACATCTCATCATATCATATTCACATCACATCACATCCATTCAGATATCATCACATCACATTCACATCCACCATTCACATCTCATCGCATCCATTCAGATATTATCACATCACATTCACATCCATTCACATCTCATCGCATCCATTCAGATATCATCACATCAAATTCACATCTCATCGCATCCATTTAGATATCATCACATCACATTCACATCCATTCACATCTCATTGCATCCATTCAGATATCATCATATCACATTCACATCCATTCACATCTCATCGCATCTATTCACATCTCATTACATCACATTCACATCTCATCACATCCATTCAGATATCATCACATCACATTCACATCTCATCGCATCCATTCAGATATCATCACATCACATTCACATCCATTCACATCTCATCGCATCCAAATCTCATTGCATCACATTCACATCCATTCACATCTCATTGCATCCATTCACATCTCATCACACCCATTCATATCCATCACACCCTTTCATATCCATCACATTCATTGCATCCACATCACATCACATACATTCCATCCACATCTATCCTTATCACATCACATTCATTCCATCCATATCACATCACATTCATTCCATCCACATTACATCACGTCCACATCTATCCACATCACATCTCATTCATTCCATCCACATTACATCACATCCACATCTATCCATATCTCATCACATCCATTCACATCTCATCACATTCATCCACATCCATCCATTCATTTACATTCACATCTATCCACATCCATCCATTCATTCACATTCACATCTATCCACATCCATCCATTCATTCACATGCATATCTATCACATCACATCTCATTCTCATCCTTTTACATCACATCACATCATTTCACATATTATCACATCTCATTCTCATCTATTTACATCACATCTCATCCTTTCACATATCATCACATCATATTCACATTCACATCTATCCACATCACATCTCATTCTCATTCACATCTATCCACATCCATCCATTCATTCACATGCATATCTATCACATCATATCTCATTCTCATCCATTTACATCACATCACATCCTTTCACATATTATCACATATTATCACATCTCATTCACATCTTATCACATCGCATTCACATCTCATTCACATCGTATTCACATTTAGTACCATTTTCTACTTTCGATACCGATGGGACTTTTCTAAGTTTCTACCAATTGCTTGGCCTAGTTAAAGGTACTTTTTCTCGATGGATATTTTCATATTCTTTCTCAAATTTATCAAGTGAAATATAATCAATATTCTTCTTTTTTAGTAAAAGATTCATGGTATTTACAAAAATCAATTCTACCCATATTTTCTAATAAAATTAATAATGCTCAAAATTTCACTTTTAATAAATACTCATAATTTGAATTATGCCAAAAATTCATCTTTTACCATTTAATTACTTGGATCTTAAATATCATGGGAATTCCTTTTTTTGTATAAAAATAAATTTACCAAAATTTACTCTTTTCTCATAATCAATTAATTATGCATAATTACAAAAAAGAATTCTCATGAATATAATGAAAATCATTCTTTTTGCATAGGATGTCCAATCCTAGAATATGGTAGGAAGTCCTCTTTTAGCATTATGCATAAAAATAAGATATGTATTATTTTTTAAAAGTTTTGCCATAGCTTCGTTTTGCTATTACTGATAATTCTCAATTTTTATTAAAAGAGTAAAAGCTTGTAATGAAAATATGATAGTAGTTTCTCTTTTATGCTTAAAATCAAACTACGAATTTAAATCATGATTTTAACCATAATCATAAACTTAATTATGATTATCCCACTAGATTAAGCTCATTTCATTATTTCTCTTTTCCCAAATTGATAGGATCATCTATTTCTCATTAGAATCAATCAAAGTAGTTTTTAACTACTTATAATAATCTAAAAGAAATAACCATTATTTTGTTAACACAAAATCATAAAAATACCATTGAGGGGGGAGTGTGTGGTGGGTGAGGGGGTGAGTGTTAGTGGGAAGGGGGGGGGGGGGTCGACGGGTTAGGGGGGTTCTGCGCACCAAAGGAGAAGGTAGGGGGGGTCGTGAGGTGAGAGAGGGGGGGAGGCGACGGGTGAGAGGGGTGGGTCTACTACCCACAATGGGATAAGGGGGGTCATGAGGGCTAGCAAGAGTGAAGAGGGGTGGGTCCAAGGTGCACTACGAGAGAAGGGGGTGGTCGGTGAGGTGAGGGAGAGGGAGAGAGAGAGAGAGAGAGGGAGGGAGAGAGGGGGAGAGGTTGGTCGGTGCAGTGAGGGAGAGGGGGAGAGAGAGAGAGAGAGAGAGAGAGAGAGAGGGGGTGAGGTTGGTCGATGGGGTGGGGTGAGGGAGAGAGAGAGAGAGAGATGAGGGGGTGGTCGGTGGGGTGAAAGAGGGGGAGGCAACGAGTGAGAGGGGGAGGCAACGAGTGAGAGGGGGGGGTGTGCTGTGCACAATGGGATGATAAGGGGGGTCGTGAGGGCTGGTGAGAGTGAAGGGGGGTGGGTCGTCCGGGGCGCACAAGAGAAGGAGGTAGTCAATGAGGTGAGGGAGAGGGAGAGCGAGAGGGAGAGAGGGGGATGAGGGGGAGAGGTTGGTCAGTGGGGTGGGGTGGGGTGGGGTGGGGTGAGGGAGAGAGAGAGAGAGAGAGAGATGAGGGGGTGGGGGGTGAGGTTGGTCGGTGGGGTGGGGTAAGGGAGAAGGAGAGAGAGAGAGAGAGGAGGGGGTGGGGGGGTGGGGTGGTCGGTTGGGTGAGAGAGAGGGAGGCGATGGGTGAGAGGGGGGGTCTACTGCGCACAATGGGATAAGGGGGGCCGTGAGGGCTGGCGAGAGTGAAGGGGGTTGGGTCCAGGGCACACGGGAGAAGGGGGTGGTCGGTGAGGTGAGGGAGAGGGAGAGGGAGAGAGAGGGAGAGAGGGGGATGAAGGGGAGAGGTTGGTCGGTGGGGTGGGGTGAGGTGAGGGAGGGAGAGAGAGAGAGAGAGAGAGAGAGAGAGACAAGGGGGTGGGGGGTTGGTTGGTCGGTGGGGTGGGATGAGAGAGAGAGAGAGAGAGAGAGAGAGAGACAAGGGGGTGGGGGATGGTCGGTGGGGTGTTAGAGATTTTTTTAGGTTTTTTTAAAAAGAAAAATAGAGAGGGTCGGCGAGAGGGGGGCAGGTGAGAGAGAGAGAGAGAGAGAGAGAGAGAGGCCTTTTTTTTAAAGAGAAAAAAAAACTAAGGGGTGATTTTTTTTTAATTGACCGGTGAGAAGGGGGGGTTGGGCGGTGTGAGGGGGTGGGGAATGAGGGCAAGGGAGGGGTCAAGTGTGAAAGAGAGAGAGATGAGGGGGGGAAAGAATGTGTGGTCGGTGAGGTGAGGGGGGTGGGGAGTGGTCAGTGAGGTGAGGGATAGGTGAGGGGGGTGGGGAGTGTGTGGTCGGCGGGGAGAGGGGGATAGGTGAGGGGGGGTGGGGAGTGTGTGGTCGGTGGGGGGAGAGAAGGGGGGGTGGTCGGTATGAATTGAGTGAGAGGGGAGTGGTCAGTGGGGAAAAGAGAGAGAGAGAGAGAGTGAGAGAGAGAGAGAGAGAGAGGTGGGTGTTTTTTTGGGTTTTTTGTTTTGTTTTTTAATAGAGAGAGAAAAAAGAAAAAAATACTAAGAGGGAGAGTTTTTTTTCTTTTGGACAACATACAAGGGTTTTTACGAGAAAGATGAACAAATAAAACTATTAAGGAAGGGTTTTTTTGGGAAAAAGAAAGAAAAAATGAAGGAGTGTATAAATCTATATATTTTTTTATATATATAAGAAAGAAAAAATAAATTTAAAAAAATATGAAGGGGGGATTTTATTATTATTTTTGGTGAAATTTAAATTAAAATCTTTTGTTTGAGCGATGAGAAAGTCGGTGAAGAAGGCCTAGGGGAGAAGTGAGAGGGGAGGGGGTGACGGTGGTGAGGAAGGGAGATTTCTAACCCTCTAGAAAAAAGAAGGAGAAAATGAAAAACTCCATGAAAACCAATAAAGTGGTAAAAGAAGATTTAAAAATGTATATAATATGTACAATCCCTTGCCTCGTCATGAGAGCTTGCTCGCTTGTCACCCCTGAGGTGGCCAATACTTCTTGACCCTAGATTCGTTCACCAATGGAAGGGAGGCACCTTGGAGAGTTTCTAGTTGCACCGCACCCATGGGCAAGATCTCCACCACCCAAAAGGGACCCTGCCAAGCATACACCAACTTCCTAGCCTTTTTTAGATAGTTAGAATTATAGACCAAAGCCAAGTCACATTCGGAGAATTGAGGGAGTCTCAAGTGTCGATCATGCCATGCTTTACGTCAAATTTGCTTCACCTTTGTGGCCGTCCAAGCGAGTTGATGGGTCTCTTCCAAGACTTAGAGTTGCTCCTGCCAAGCGGAGTATGCGAGGTGATAGGTAGCCACCCTAGGTTGCCCCACTCTGGATGAGCCTGCATTAAATTCAAAAGGTAATATTGCCTCAAGCCCAAAAGCAAGTTGGAATGGAGTGTGCAAGGTGGTTGTAAGCTATGCGATAGGTCCACAATACACCCAAAAGGGCTTGGTCCCATTGGTGAGAGTGCTCCTTGGCTACTCGTTTAACAAGGACTTACACAAGACCTTGTTGGTGCTCTCTACTTGCCCGTTAGCCCTAGGGTAGTATGCCACAGCAGGGTACTATATGACTTCATTCACAAAATGTTTCCCTCTATCTCACTGATGATTTCTATGGGACACCCAAACCTGGTGAAGATGCTCTCATACAGGAACTTGGCCACTGTAAGAGTGGTGTTGTCCCGAGTGGTTCTGGCCTCGGCCCATTTGGTCGCATCATAGTCAGTGGTGGCCACTAAAATGTACTCCAGTGGGGTGGGACTTTGGGGTGATGGGGCCCACAAAATCAATGCCCCTTTTCTCGAAGGGTTCTCAAGGTGGTGAAGCATGGAGAGGCAAGTAGTGCCTACTATCTGGTTTGGGTCCAGACCTTTGACATATGTCGCATTGTTGCACCCACTTTCTGCAGTCAAAGAATAGGGAGGGCCACCATAGACTAGACTGCATGATCTTTCGGGTGGTGACAAGGCCAGACAAGTGACCACCACCTGGTCCGAAATGCTCATCTTCCATGATGAGGGGAACCTCATGAGGGTTGACACATCTCCTCAACACTTCATCCTTGCCCCTCTTGTCCAACTGTCCGAAAATAAGTAGATAAGGCCTACTCTTAAGTAAAAGCCTCCTCTTGCATTGGCATTTTGGGGAAACCTAGCTGTGCTCAATAGCATCACACTGTCCTCATACCAAGTAGGGGTGGCATCCATAGCAAACAAAATGCTGTCCGGGAGATCATCACAAATCCCCTCATCCAAGGTTGGCTCCCCACTTGGGATTCTGGACAGATGATCAGCCCATGACATGGTCCTTCCTTGGGTGGAATTCTTGAAAGAGAAGGAGCCATCTCCAGATCATCCTGCCGGCGGCGACTTGGGCTTTGTTCAACAAATACTTCAATGCTTGATGGTCCGTGATCACCACAAAGTGATGCCCTAATAAGTAATGTCTGAATTTCTCAAATGAGTAGACTATGGCTAAAAAACCCTCCCATTCTGTGGTGGAGTAGTTTCTCTTGTCCCGATTGAGCTGCTTGCTTGCATAGTGAATAGGCCTATCCATCTTTAGATCCACATCTGGCTATGCTAGTACTAGTCCTGCTGCTATTGCATTGGCATCCGTGTGCACATGGAAGATCAATTCCCAATTGGGAGTGATGAGTACCGGAGCATGCACTAGCATGTACTTGAGAAAAGTGAAGGCTCTCTCTTGTGATCAAGGCCCCAATGGAAGGGAACATCCAAGTGGAGCAAGCGGTTGAGTGGAAAACAAATATCTACATACATGTGGATGAACCGACGTTGGTAGCTTGTGTGCCCGAGCAACTCCTACACACCTTTAGGATTGGACGGGGGGCCTAGAACTTGAGAATAACAATGATCTTGTTAGGATCAAGGGAAAGACCATCGGCGGATGAGATGATGTGACCCAGAAGGGCACCATGACCCACAAGGAAGTGGCACTTGAAGGGGTTAAGGCGGAGACCAGATACACCTTGCACTTCACGAATACCAAAGTGAGTTAGGTAGGTGTTCCTCTAGAACCACCACCCTAAGCATGCCTTTTTTCCCACTGAAGTTAGAGAAGTCATCCAAAAAGATGGGTAAAAAATCATTCAACTAATCCTAGAAAATCTTGGTGGTGGTCCTCTGGAATGAGGTTGGGGCATTGCAAAGACCAAAGGGCATCATCTTGTAGGCATATGTTCCCCACTGTGTGACAAATGCTATCTTGAGCTGATCTTTCTCATCGATCAATACCTGGTTGTAGTCACTGAACCCATCCATGAAAGAATAGAGCACATGGCTGGCCACGTCTTATAGAACCCGCTCTATGAAAGGCAAGGGAAACCCATCTTTGATTGTGCATTGATTGAGGGGTCTGAAGACGACACATATCCTAATCTTGTTGGTCTTCTTTTTTGGAATCACCACTATAGGTGACAACCACTCGCAGTGCTTAATGGGAAAGATGATACTTGCCTCTTCCATCTTGTCCATCTCTTTCTTCACTACCTCTGAATATTTTGGGTTCATGCAGTAAATGCCGTTTCCTGACTGGCCGACTGCCTTCTTTTAGTGAAATTTTGTGAGTGCAAATGGTTTGGTCTATCCTTGGGAGATCCTTATAAGTCCATGCAAACACATCTTGGTGCTCTTTGAAAAATTTGGTGATTCTCTGAAGAGTGGAAGGATCCTCCCTGACCTAAGCTATTAGATTTCTCCCTCCAGCTTTTGAGGTGTAAAGGAGTAAGAACCTCCCCTTCTGATCTTGTAATTATTCCCCTCTCTGAAATAGAAGAAAGATCATGTTTTACCCTATTTTGGCCTAGAGAGAGAAAATATCTAGAGAGAGATAATCCAAAATTGAGATATTTTTGGATATAAAAATCCTCTTAGTGTCTAAAATGGTTTTTCCAAAATAGAAATTCAAAAAGAACTTTTCAATTGTGCAATTAGAATTAATTGAAAATGTGTATAAAGGACCTTAGCCTAAGGGTCTAGATTTTCAAAAAAATTTGGATTATGGTCCAATTAAGGTTCCTATATGGACCAATTGGATTAATCCAAGTGTGGGGAGGAGATAAATCTAATAAATAAAAGAAAATATCCAAAAATGAGTAAATGCCCACATAAGATGAAGAGTTGACTAAGTACAAGGTTTATTAGTAAAAAACTATGAGATATTACTAAAAAAATGAGACATTTTGGTATAATGATACATTTTTGACACCTTGGTTTGGAGAAGGGGGGACTTCAAGGAGGCACCTATTTCAACATGTGGTGGAGTTTTTAACTCAAAAAAATTGTGATATTTTTATCTCTCCTCTCTCTTGGATCAAACCAAATCAAAAGGGAGCCAAACTAAGTCTAAATCTTGTCCAGGTTCAGCCAAACTGAACCTAGAAAATTCTAGAACCTAGATGGACTTGGTTGGAGGCCTCCCTCAATCACCTATAAATAGATCCTTTGTCCTTTGTAAAAAAATCTGTGAACTATACCATGCCAGTATTATACTAAAATAATGATATTTTTTATTATCCCTTAAAAATCCTCTACTTTTGGAGAGAGTGGAGCCTCTCTCTCTCTTCGACCATCCTTGGAGCTTTCCTTTCAACACACAAATCAATTGATTGGTTGGGGACTTCTTCTATGATAGAGAAGCAAGCAAAAACAAGAGGTAAAGTGTAATTTAATGGTTTTTCTCTACTATTCTTAATGTTCTCACTTATCAACCCCTCTCAAGCTTGAGAAGTTTCTTAATTAAGTGTTTATAATGCAAATAAAGCTTTTCTTAAGAGTTGTAATGAATAATTAAAAAAAATTTACATTTATGCTTAACTTAGAATGCTTAAATTAGAATGCTTTTACGTTTATCTCTCTCTCCCCCAAAGAATGGTCATTCCTATGACCAATTCTCTATTCAATTGATGCTTAAATTAGAATGCTTTTATGTTTATCTCTCTCTCCCCCAAAGTTTACATTTATGCTTAAATTCCTATGACCAATTCTCTATTCAATTGATGCTTAAATTAGAATGCTTTTATGTTTATCTCTCTCTCCCCCAAAGTTTACATTTATGCTTAAATTAGAATGCTTTTATGTTTTTATCTCTCTCTCCCCCAAAGAATGGTCATTTCTATGACCAATTCTCTATTCAATTGATGTTTCTCATGGAGAAATTCTCAATTCACAAATCAAACTCTAGGCTTGTGGAGCTGGAGGTTAAGAAAATGGTTTCTTATATTTATATGCTTGTAAATTATGGTAATATTATGAGATAAATCCATAAATTAGATTTAAGGCTAAAAGATAGTTATACTATCATAATTACATTACTAAGTCTTATTCTTTTCATAAATATTAAAAATTACCAGTAATAGCAGTGGAGCTATGGCAAAAAAATTTAAGAAATTGATACATAATTCATTCTTATGCATAACGTGAAAAGAGGACTTCCTACCATATTCTAGGATAAAAGAATGATTTTCATCACATTCAATGGAAAACTAATTTTTAAGGTTTATGTATAATTAAATAATTAGAAAAAGAGAAAATTATGATAATTATATTTAAATGATAAAAGAGGAATTCCTATGACATTTGAAATTCAATCATTTAAATGGGTAAAGTGAAATTCCTAGCATATTGAAATTAATGGATATTTTATTTAAATTCAAAGATGAATTTTAGATAAATTTAATTTATGCATGAGAAATATTTAAATGATAAAAGAGGAATTCCTATGACATTTGGAATTCAATCATTTAAATGGAAAAAGTGAAATTCCTAGTATATTGGAATTAATGGATAGATAAATTTAATTTATGCATGAGAAATATTTAAATGATAAAAGAGAAATTCCTATGACATTTGGAATTCAATCATTTAAATGGGTAAAGTAAAATTCCTAGCATATTGAAATTAATGGATACTTTATTTAAATTCAAAGGTGAATTTTAGATAAATTTAATTTATGCATGAGAAATATTTAAACGATAAAAGAGGAATTCTTATGACATTTGGAATTCAATCATTTAAATGGAAAAAGTGAAATTCCTAGCATATTGGAATTAACGGATATTTTATTTAAATTCAAAGATGAATTTTAGATAAATTTAGTTTATGCATGAGAAATATTTAAATGATAAAAGAGGAATTCCTATGACATTTAGAATTAATCATTTAAATGGGAAAAGTGAAATTCCTAGCATATTGGAATTAATGGATATTTTATTTAAATTCAAAGATGAATTATAGATAAATTTAATTTATGCATGAGAAATATTTAAATGATAAAAGAGGAATTCCTACGACATTTGGAATTCAATCATTTAAATGGAAAAAGTGAAATTCCTAGCATATTAGAATTAATGGATATTTTATTTAAATTTAAAGATGAATTTGAGATAAATTTAATTCATGCATGAGAAATATTTAAATGATAAAAGAGGAATTCCTATGACATTTGGAATGCAATCATTTAAATGGGAAAAGTGAAATTCCTAGCATATTGAAATTAATGGATATTTTATTTAATAAATTC
This sequence comes from Cibotium barometz, assembly GCF_041138505.1. NCBI lineage: Eukaryota > Viridiplantae > Streptophyta > Polypodiopsida > Cyatheales > Cibotiaceae > Cibotium > Cibotium barometz. The sequence goes on along the minus strand of NC_141076.1, from coordinate 19,326,710 downwards.
AAAGATGAATTTTAGATAAATTTATGATAGGATGTGGTGTGATGAAAATGAATGTGAATGAGATGTGAAGTAAATGGATGTGGATGTGAATGATGAGATGAGAATGAGATGTGAAGTAAATGGATGTGGATGTGAATGATGAGATGAGAATGAGATGAGAGGATATGTGAAAGGGTGAGATGGGAAGTAAATGGATGTGGATGTGGATGTGGATGTGAAAGGATATGTGAAAGAATGTGATATAAATGAATGTGGATGTGGATGTGAAAGGATGTGATGTGATTGGATGTGAATGTGGATGTGGATGTGGATGTGGATGTGAAATGGATGTGGATGTGAAATGGATGTGGATGTGAAATGGATGTGGATGTGAATGGATGAATGTGATGTGATGGATATGAATGGATGGTTGTGATGTGATGGATGTGAATGAATATGATGGATATGAATGGATGGATGTGATGTGATGGATGTGAATGGATGTGATGGATGTGAATGGATGAGATGTGATGTAAATGAATGTGATGTGATGAAATGTGAATCGGGATAGATGTGAATGAATGAGATGTGATGTGAAAGGGATGCAGTGTGATCTGATGTGATGTGGATCGGGGTAGATATGAATGGATGAGATGTGAATGAATGTGATGTGATGAGATGTGAATATGGGTAGATGTGAGTGGATGAGATGTGATGAGGATAAATGTGGAAAGATGTGATGAGATGGAAAATGATGTGATTGGATGAGAATGGATGAAGAACGACGGGAATACATATGATTGGATTAAGAAATGTGGATTGATGTGGAACAATGTGGAAAGATGAGAGTTTGTTATAGAAACTATATTTATGACCTATTTTTAATAAATGATTGTTTTATGTCAAGAATGCTGGGGAAGCATTTTGATCGTCTTGTGAATGAGGTCATGGAGACCTCATTCACAAGACGATCATGGAGACCTAAGTGATAAAGTTGCAACAGCTGACGGAGAGTCAACAGAGGACGTCTCGCGTAGCACGGTCGACCGAGGTCTTGACCAACCTCGGTTTGATTTAAATGGTGAGCTTCCGGTAGTACGGTGGATGAGGGACCAAGGAAGCAGCCTATAAGTGAAGCGCTAGGTGACCTGTGAAGGATCCTAGAGGGTGCTGACCATATGGTGCTCGGGCTCTAGGTCGCCGAAGATACCCACGAGTGCATCAAGGAAGATATTGGAACAAGGAGTAAGAGTTGTTTTCTGAATGCACACCACTCGCCCCTTTTGTTGGGCTGCACTCATCTCCACCGTCCTCCGCTCCACCATCACTCGTCTCATGTCTACACATGCACCGGCTTTATGCTTTTTTGGTCCATTATTCACACACATTGCACGCTATTTTTACACTCACTTGATGGCTCATCCTAAGTGCCATCCCTCACCGGACCTTGGTTCCCCCTCACGACCTCGCACCCAAGCCCCCGCCTCCTTAGGGAGCCGCCGTCATCGACACCCTACCCATCATCGACATCCACCCCACCACCACCCTCATCATCGACATCCACCCCACCGCCAGACTTGTCATCGACACCCTTCCCAGCATCGACATCCACCTTGGCACTGCCACCCTCATCATCGATGGCTCTACCATCAACTACCCCTTTGCCACCCTCGCCTCTCCCATTCTCCTTCCATGGATCACTTCTTCCATGGGACCTGCATCACACCACATCTCCTTGGTTTCCCCTCCATCGTCACCACTATCCTTGCCACCCTTGCCTCCTGCACCATCAAGAGCCATCTTGGAATCTCTTCCGACAGAGGTTCGTACCAGAGTCCACACCTCAGTTTGCCCCACCTCACCCATTTTTTTAGCGCCACCATCTTCTCCACGCTCCTCGGGTTGGGCTCTTTTCGAGTCTCTCTTAGACAGTACCGACCACTCCTTCTCGACTTGGCGAGGCTTCCTTCGGAGTGCTATCTTGTGGCTGACACATTGATGGAAGCCTCCCGATGGATCAGGACCATGTGACTCTGCCTTCACCGATGCCAATCGACACTTGCGTCGGTCGATCTATCTAGCAGAGCGGACCGCTCATGAGGCTTTAGCTCGAGCAGAAGATGCAGAGGAGGCCCTTCAGTAGTTATAGGAGACCATGGCCCAACAAGACGGCAAGCTTCAGGAGCTCTGCAAGGAGCTATTTGAGCTGTATTTATCTCCCATCCTTGATGAGGATGCCATGGCAGCCATTCGGAGCAGGAGTGCACACTGAGTCAGAGATGTAGGCCCTCTGGTTGGAGCATGAGAGAGAGCTTGCCAATTTGTAGGCTGCACATGCGTGCACTCTTATAGAGCTCAGTCAGCAACATGAGCTTGAGTTAGCTGATCTCCATCAGCAGCAGGCTTCATCTGCAAAGGACGACCTTGCAGAGTTCTCATAGATATTATATAAGGGGACAAGGATCAGAACCAAGAAGACACCAAAGAAGGTCACAAAGTTAGTATCCCAACTCAATGGTTTGGGCAGTTCAAAACACTTTCCAAAGAGGAAAAATAGGTCTTAATAGAGTAGGTAGCCCCCTCCACTTCAGAGATAAAGGTGGCAGTGGAATATGTTTAATCGATCATCTTTAGCACTCTCAAATTGCTACAAGCCCACACCTCTAGAATAGAACAATATGAAGCTCAACTTTCGGAAGCCAAACAACCATAGGCAAAAGCTAGAAAGAGAACATCAACACATTCACTGATCAAAAGAATTAGTGAAGGAGGGCCAGCACAAATAGCTTATGTATTCTCATACCCAACACCAAGCCTTTCTTTCTACAAAAACATAAAGGGCTGACACTTTGCAAAGCCACCTAGACAAGGCCAATGCCTATCAAAAACAAAAGGAGGACACTAACAAAAAGATCAACAGAGAGTTGAGTAAGGCCCGAGGAGTTGAGGTAGGGCTAAGAATTCAATTAGAAACCACGCAAAAAGCTCTAGATAGCATAAATGTTAGCATGAAGGCTCATCTGGAAGCCAAAGATGAGAGAATCAAAAGATTAGAGGCAGAGGTGGTGGAACTAAAGAAAAAGGAAGTTGGAAGCCCCTCAACTGTCTCTTATCCTGATCCTCAGAGCCAGATGTAAACAAAGAAGCTCTCTTTAGCTAAATAGCCATTGAGCTCCCAAAGCTTGTACACCAAAGCCACCGCCTAGCAAGGTACTTGAAATTGGTTAGGCATGCACTCGGCCTTATTGTTAATGGCTACGCTACTCTTCTTCAAATAAAATGGACAATTCTTACCTTAACATGTCATGAGGAACTTGTCAGCTTTAAGCTTGTATCTCTTGAAGACTCCAAGTTGCACTAGTGGTTACTAGCTCCACTCCTTTGCCTCCTTAAGCTCTCACCAAGAGGTTACATTTCTCCATACAAGGAATCTCATTCCTCTCTACTCTTGCACTCACAACAAGCACAGAGGAACATGCACTAAGAATGGAGCACTCTTTCCCCTTAACTCTCTCTCTCACACATCATAGGCACATAAGAGAGCAAGGAGATAAGCACAAGAATATGTTGGCATGAGGTTGGCGCACAAAGGGGGATTGTGTCTTTGCATTATAAGGAATTGGTATTTATACAACTAGTTCTTATTCAAACTTGGGCACCCAAAACTTAAAAAGAGATGAAACAAATAATTACAAGAGTCACTTAGGCTTGGGCATGGCCAATTGTTCTCATAATTACAACCCTTATAGTGCCATTTCATGACACTTATTATGCTTTCTCTCATATGTAGCAGAGAGATGCAAAGTTAACCTCAAAATGGGGTTAACATCTCCCTACCTGATGTAAATTATGTCCTTGGAATCTATTACCGCTCGCAGAGCTTGCTCCCCTAGGTATTCTTTGTAGTGGCTCTTCCTTGTCTGGAGAGCTTGAAGGCTTATTCTTAGAAAGTGAATCGTCTTCTAGAAGTTTCTGTCGATCATGTCTTCAAAAGTTGTATGCATATACAATGGAGGACATCGGAGCCTATGATAATAGTACATGATATCATTATCCAAGGGCCCTATCCAAGAGCCTTATTTTGAGATCAAAATTCATGCTTTCTTGGTTGTATCTATACACATAGTCATCCTATATGTCAATCAAAAGAATGATAAGCTTGAAAAAATTGACAGTGGCGACTATGGTTAGATCCAAGATGGTCCTCCATGCATGTATTGTTATGAGCATAAACTGTCTTTGTTTGTTTAGAGTTTCAAACTTGCTATGATCAACATTAGGAAAGTTATCAATGAAATATGAGTCTCGGGCTCTCTTTTCCTTGAACTCTCTGTCAAGAGATCTTATTCTTATTGGCATGTATAAAGAATCAATTTTGAGGTGCCATGTGAGGCCTTATAGATGTCAGCATATCGCTTGATTAGTGAGGAATGGCACCCTCTAGGATGGTCGGATATACCAAATCATTTTGTTGCTTGGCCACATCAGCATCAGCCTATATGTCTTCACATAAACTCTGCATGACTCTATTGAACGCTTACCGCTTCCATCTCTTTTATAAGCATATGTAATCATGAATGTGACAAGTCTGATTTCGAGCAAGTTAGCAAGCCATGTGTTTGTGAGCTTAGAGATTCTTGCTTTATTTGCCCATAATGTTTCTTGTTAATTCAACTATCCAAGCTCCACTACTTTTAGCCTATCCCCTACCAATGGATATGGTAGATGTGTCACTTGTAGGGCACTCGCATATAGGCCTCAACTTCAATTGGAGTTGTTAGATTAAAGGGTGTTATCTACAAGTGGTCCTACAGTATAAAATGAGGCTTGAGAAAAGGATTACCTCTGCTGATTATTTTCTCATAGTCCTCTATGATAGATCCAAGATTGGACCTTTTTTTTGTAGTCTACCGACTCCTCTTAATGGTGCTGAAAGAGTAGAAGGTTCAGCCCCTGGTCATCTAGTGTTTCCTTAGGAGCTAGTGGGTTAGTGGTGAATTAAAATAAGGGGAAGGCAAATCACTCTTTGTTAGTGGGGGGTTAGTTTACCCTTTATCTTTGTATGATGTTATGGGGCTAAACATGGGGTAGGTGTGGTCCTCATCTTCTCCATGCTTATCTTTATCCCCATCATTAGAAGATGATGGAGGCTTCTTAGAGATGAAGAAATCATTAAGTGCATGAGGATATTATTCCTCAAGGAATGTGGGGTATTCTATGTGCATTTGATCAAAATCATAAACAAATGTGTAAAGTTAGAGTATGTAGATGTGTACAAATGATATTAGAAAAACTTTAGAATACCATATGGATGATAAGTTTAGCTATTATGTAGGAGTAGCTGCTGCTAGTGTCCTAAGCCTCCACCCACCCATGTGTTAGCATCCACTCTAGGCTTTTTTGTATTTCGAGGAGGGGGGCAATAAAAGAATCAATGTTAGTAGGCTTCATGAGCTTTAGGAGCTCCTCATCTTTAGCAAAGCTAGCGAAATTTAGTAGTATTCTACATCAAGATCTAAAAGTAAGTACAATGGGATAAAGGGAATATATATATATTGAGTGCCCCTCCCTTAGCTCTAGATTCCCATTAAGACAGACTACATATCTAGTAGTATTTTGCAAGATCTCCTCAGGTTAGTTCCTCACTTAGATTTAGAGTATATTGATAGAATGAGAATGTTAGTGATTTAAAAAATATAGTGCTTTGGCCACTTCTTCCTCTGAATATTGTTAGGCTTCATCGATGAGTTGCATGTGTTTAGTGGTTCAGTCTTCTTTCTCCTTTGTTAGGATGGCTACCTTCGCTTGGAGGCCCACAATGGCCGTGTGAGCATCTAGGATTTGTTTATTTAGGCTTTGATGAGATGCCTTTGTTTAGTGGTCTTTCTCCTTTGTTAGGATGTCTACCTCTACTTGGAGTCATGTGAGCATCTAGAATCTGTTCATTCAGGTGAGCAATCACCCCCACTTGTGGCTTTGAAGAATACTCACTTTTTCTATTTGCAAAGCCTACAAGGATCCCTTGAGATTAGAAACTTGGATGTTGTAACTGCTATAGCTTAGCTCGTAAATCTCTTTGGCTTGTGTAAAGCTACCATTTGAGCTTTCAATCTAGACTCCCTGTCTTGGATCTCTCACTCTTTCTCTTCCACCCTGTTTGAAGAAATGGATGGATATCCACTTTGTTAAGTAACTGTGCTAGTCCTTTACTGCAATTGGGTCTGTTGAGCTTGGGTTTTTAAATCTTTTACCCTAGCCTCATGCATCTCTTTGATGCTTTTGAATCTGACCTATAGCAGTCGATGATGCTCCTTTTCTTACATGAGCTCTTTCTTCTTAGATCTTCGTGTTGAGATCCTTGTTGTTGTCCTCTAGCTCTTTGTTCTTATCCTCAAGTTCTTTTTTGGCCTGTTCCACCTGTTCCTTGGTTGTCTTGTTCTCCTTCTCTAAGATTTGAGCGTACCTCTCGAGTATTCTATTAGTGGAGGCGTGCATATGATAATTTCTCTCCATGATCTAGGCCAAGAGGATGCTTAAGTTAGAGACATAAGCCTCCATGATCTAGGCCAAGAGGATGCTTAAGTTAGAGACATAAGCCTCCATTTCATAATCCTATTTGTGATCCTGGTTCAGGTATATTTGTACTTTAATGTACTTCGGGTGGAGTCAATGGGAGAATACCCTTTTCTAATTCATGCATAGCTACCAAGCATGTGGAGGACCTATCCATTTGATTGTAGTTGTTGATTGTAGTTGGACTAGAAGTGGCTTGTATGTTTCTTCTTTTTCCTCTTCCTATGGACTTTGCTGCTTCACTTCAAACTCGGCCTCATTCCCAAAGCTCACTTGAATACTTTCATCTCATAGTCATGCTTCATGGTACGTAGAGGGTCCAACTTCTGCGATATTTTAGATTGGCCAAGAGGTCACTAGAAGAGGAACTGTGGCAATCAATTATGCTAGTTTAAGCTTCATTGGTTAGTTCTTGAGCACCTGCTTTGTCTTGTGCTTGGGACATTAGCTGGCTATCCTTTAAAGGGTTTGGGACCCTGCGTTCTACCATCGGCACCAGGCTTGGTACACCAACCTCAATTTTTGGTAGCTTTGTGATTTTGGGGTTTTTTGGAGTTTCATGGTGTAGGTGGTGGGCTTTTACTTGTCTCCTACATTCTCTTACTCTTCAGCATGAGTTGGTGTTAGTGTTGTTAGGAGAAAAGGTTAGGGGCCTCCTTGGGGAGATCTTCACTCTCAGCTTTTTCCCTTTCATCTTTGCTTTTTCCTACGGTGTGGGGGCTCGATCCTAGCTTGGCCATCAGGTCTTTGGTCTCTGCTAATGCTATCTAGTGTTCTTATATTCTCCTCTACAAGGCCACTAGGTCTATTGTGGCAATTCTTTAGACTCTTATTAGGAGTGTGCCTCCATCAAGGGAATTCTTGTTGCATGGCTAAGTACTTTGGTCATAACATAAGGGTTCACAACCTTGTTGCCATGCTTTCTAAGATAGTGAGTGAACTCCCTATGTGGCATGTTGGCCCAGTCATCCTTTCTCCTTTGTGTAGCCATGTCACACCTTGTGTATATCTACCGACTTATATCTACCAGTGTGCTTTACTTGCATAATATTTGATGATGCTACCCACCGACAGGCTTTCTCCATATTTTGGTCCCTGAGGAAAGAAAATTTAGCTCCATTGTTCTTCACCTTATCAGCCAAGCATATCTGTGAGAAATATGACTTCTTGGAAAAAGGTGTTGGCTGTGCTCCATGCTTGGCAATTACAAGTCTTCTCTTATGACCTTTTTGGTCATCAGGTGATTGTTCCCCTCTTTGTTCCTTGCCAGTAGGATGCCAAAAATTTTGCACAAAGCTTTATATTCACATTGCATTAGACCACTTTTGAATAAGACTCCCTATCCCTTTCTCTGCCAACTTCCCCTTCACTTCATTATTATTGACTAATTCCATGCCCCTTGGGGAACGTTACTAAAAATAAACCATTTTGTTGTCTACTTTCTTTGTGTGGTTGAGGATGGTATGGGAGGTGATGGCACGCAATGTCGCCACCAATCCTTTGGCATTTTTGCATTAGTGGGCCAAGGTAGCTAGCTTTCTAGTGTACCAGCTTGGCTGCCTTGCCCTTGCTCTTCTTCTTTGGGGTTCTTTCTTCTGTGTTGGAGGTTAGTGGGTGACTCTGGTTCTTTATATAAGGGATCTGGGTTTAAATCTTTGCCTGCCATGACACTAGAGAGATTGGTGTGTGTGGTAAAAGACGATGCAAAAGCGGGCATAGTTGGCTTGAGAAAAATGCAAAGCTCAATGAAGGACTCAAAAATGATGAAAAGAGAAAGACAATCACCTATTTATAGCGAGTGGGATCACAACAAGGGATCACAAGATGATTGGGCATTAATGCTTGAGTGACATGTGGTAGCATCCCATTGGCCTAGATATGCATGCTATGATCATGCCTACTATTGACGTGATCATGTCGACCATGGCTGATTATGTCGACCAATAACACGAACGATGAGAATCACGTTGGATGAAATGCATCAAACAAGTGAAGTTTAGGCACATGTAATCACACCACATCATGGGGGCTCAAGATTGTACAATTTTGGCTTAAGTTGATGCACCTTGATTGTCATGATTCTGTTGGGTTAAGAAACACAGCCTAGTGATTCTTGAAATATCACAATAATGAAAGTTGATATTTGTTGATGAGAGGCTTTAGAGGGGTTTTTTATACTTTGTGAAGATCATGAATGGTCCTACATGTGAATTCAACCCTATTTGGTTTGGCATGATTCTATAGGGTGAAGAATCACAACAGAATCATGGTGAGATGAATTTGTTCAATTTTGAATGGAGAGATTTTCAGAGGTTTGTTAGTAGTGTTAGAACTAAGTTGGCATGCTAGTCCACCTTCTTGATGTTACAAGTACGTCATGACTTCCTCTAGTGCCTTGATCCTTAATTGGGTAAACCTAAGCATATATGGATGAAGCTCTTGGTTGATGTCAAAGGGATCTATCTGTATAACAGTTGTAGTTCATCCTTGGAACATGATATCTATTGTTCCATCTATTGAATCAACTAGTCCATAGAGTTTGGCAGGTTCTTGTGTATACATGTCCTGTTTGGAGATGTGTTCTTGTGTGTCTACTACGATAGCTTTACCCCTTGGGGTAGGGAATTATGCAGTTCTCTTGTTTTATACCAGTTTGATTGGAACTTGCTCTGACACTAGGTTCGGAATGAAAAGATGCAGGGGAGAAGAGAGCTTGAGCTCTTAAGCACACACACACTCACACAAACCCTAGAAGAACACACAAGGTGAGAAGCTAAAAATTCTTCTTCTTCTTCACACAACAAAAGAGGTCTACAAAGAAGATAAAGTGACTAACACACATAATAGAGTATATACAAGTGGTCCATAATGTGAACACGCTAAGAGGAGTGGGTAGGTGTGGACTAGTCGGTGCAGTCCAAATGGTAGAATCTGTGGCGAAGATATGTCGGTGTGTGCCAACTACTAAACCCGCCAGTGATGTAAATGTCAAATAGTGTAAGGTTCCTCCTCAGCCCCTAAAAGATATATAACTTCTCCTCTTAGTCCCCTGTAATCATCCCCTATTTCAGAACCTTTGTTTTTGGTCTAGAGAGAGAAAATATTCTAGAGAGAGGTAATACAATTTTGAGATATTTTTGGATATAAAGTTATCCCTTTTATTTAAGATGAATTTCCATGAAACAGAAGTTTAAAAAGAGTTTTCTAATATGCATTAGAAATTAATTGAATATGTGCATTAGACATATTAGCCTAAGGGTCCACATTTTTAGAAAATTATGGATTAAGGTCCAAAGAGTGTTCTAAAGGGCCAATAGGGGTAATCCAAGTGTTGGGATGAGAAATATGCAAGAATAAAAGAAAATCCCCCCAAAAGGAGTAAATTCTCACATAAGATGAAGAGCTGAGTACATGTACTTAATAGTAAAAAAATGAGGATTTATTAGTAAAAACTTAGAATTTTGACACCTCAGGAGCTCATGAAGGAGGCGCCTAGAATCTCATCATTACTCTCAATTCTTAATTTAAAAAAAGAGATATTTTCTCTCCTCTCTCCTCTCTCCTCTTTCAAACTAGATCAAAAAAGTGAGCCTAACTGGTCCAAAACTTATCCAAATTGGATCAAACTGAAGCTGGAAGCCTCTAGATCCCAATTTTATCTCTCCTCTCTCCTCTCTCCTCTTTCAAACTAGATCAAAAAAGTGGGCCTAACTGGTCCAAAACTTATCCAAATTGGATCTAGATCCCAATTGGACTTGCTTGATGGCCTCCCTCTCCTAAAAATAGAACCCCATTCCTTTTTATTTTCATATTGGAGTAACTCTATGCTAGTGTAATTTTCAGTTTAAGTGTAATTCTATTATCCCTCTACCTTGCCTCTCCATTGTGAAGCTTTGGAGCTTCACTAATCCTCTTCTTCTCTTGGAGATTACCCTCTTCTACTTGTGGTCAAGCTTCTTCTTGTGGGCTTCACTTCTCTTTAAAGAAGCAAGCCAAAAAGCAAGGGTAAGCCTAAAACAATGGTGTTTTACTCTCTTCTTCAATGGTAATATTCTTCCAAACCTCTGTAATTCTTGGGAAGAATTTTAATCCATGGTTTCTTCTTAAAAGCATGCTTTTATTGATTTATATTGTTTAAATGGATTAATGTTAATTTTTTATGCTTAAATGTAATGTTTTTGATTTGTAAATCTCTCTTTTTGTAAGAATACTCACCTCTATGGATTAATCCTTCTTGGAAGGATATATCTTAGTCTTAATCTCATTTTCTTACCCAAAACCTTAGGCCTAACAAGCTAGAGATGGAGATTAAGCATTTTTATGATTTTTAATCTAATTAAATGAGGATTAATTCATAATTATTTTCATATGAAAGTCATATTTGGGTATTTTTTCTTAATAAACAAGATGCTTAAATGTAATTATGCTTATATTTATGCTTAGATTTATGCATGAAGAATTTTTATATCAAAAGAGAAAGTTTCACCATATTTTTATGTAACTATGTTTATGCATAAATTTGATAATGCCAAAAGAGGAATTTTCATCATATTCCATGCATAAACATTTTAATGTTAAAAGAAAGATTTTTGTTACAATTTGAATATATGTGCATGCATAAAAATCTAGATGCAAAAAGAGGAGTTTTCACGATATTCTATGCATAAACATTTTAAATATTAAAAGAGGAATTTTTGTCATATTTTAAAATAGGTATATTCATGGTATGTATATACATGGGTATTTTTATTTATTTATCAAAAGAGGAATTTTCATCTCGTATCTTTAATTAGGAAAATGCATAAATTAATTTTGGTATCAAAAGAGAAAGTTTCATCATATTTTGATATAGATAATTTATGGCATGTTGATGCCTAGGTCCAATTGGAGAAAAGAATATTTTAGTATAATTCTATGTCAATATTTTAAATAAATGATGTATGCATATTCATTAAAAGGATCATTGGAAAAAGAAATATCCTTGTTAAATTCCATTATTCACGAATATAATTATTTATAGTTTTATTATTTCTAAGTAAGAATGAATTTTTATAATTTTTGATATTTACCCTTACAAATAGAAATCATAGATATTTTATTAGATAAATGAAAAACATCTTTAGGAATAAATTCAAGTAATTCGATGCTAGACCATGACCACGTGAGAAAGGTGGGTCAGTAAGATGCTTGCCCATCTCTTAAATCATAAATTAAGCCCGATCTTGTGACCATTCCCATTTCTTGAGTACAAAGAATGGATAACCGGGCTGATTTAGAGAAGTTTTCCCTAAGACCCAAAATCGTCTAGACATAAGTTAGAACTTCATTGTAATTAATGGGGATGGATCACCGAGATACAAGATTCATGATTCTCATTGTTTGGAAAAGTCTGGGTTTTGAGAAATTAAAAGGGTCTTGTGAAATCAAACTCAATGGGAAATTCTTACTTGCATAGAAACTCGGTTTTTGTAAATGACTGTCTTACGCCAGAATGCTGGAGGAAGCATTTGGCTTATTGTTTAATCTAAGGAGAGTTACGTTGCAAACGGCTGGCAGGGAGTCATCAAAGGACGTCTCTTGTGCGGCAAAGCTTGCCAAGGTCTTGACCAGCCTCGGTATGGTTGAAAATGGTGCGCTTCTGGTAGGATGGGCAAGGGTTGACAAAGCGGTCCCTGAGTGAAGTGCTAGGACACCCAAGGAGGATCCTAGAGGGTTCTGACCAGGCGATGCATGGGCTTGGGTTGCTAGGACACCCATGCGTATGTTGAGGAAGATATTCATGGATTGGTGAGGAATTATTTAAGTGAACTGGAAAACTATGAAATTGGATCTCATTGGTTGACTAGGTGGTCTTCACATGGAGAGTCCGCATCATGAGACTTGTTTGTAAAACAATGGAACTGGAATATTGAGGATTATGATGGAAACACTATGGTTTTATTCTAATTCTGTCTTGAAGATAGTTGAATCTGAGAAAAAGGCAATTTCATATTGGGTGTGTAAGTGGTGTGTTTGTTTAATATAATTGCATGAGTGCCGGGCCTGGGAACTCTCTTCCCTGGTACCCGGGACAAACACAACTAATTTTTATAAAGAGGGATCCCACCAATACAGTGGTTGGGCGATTGGCTAACCCATGGCTAGATCGGTGGATTCCTACAATATAGTTTAGTTATGTTTAGGTCACGGTAGTTAAAGTAAGTCGTCCGAGGGAGATTCTTGTTCTATGGGAAAGAATCAACGGTTGTGCCTTGCTTGAGAGGAAAAAAGCAATGATCTCTATGAACCAAGTGCAAGTCCCTTCCTTGATTCGACCATGTGACCTACAGGTTTGGTCAGAATAGAAAGGATAGTTAAGGCCCTTGACCCTGTTAGATAAATTTTTGTTAGATGATTTTCATGGAGGAATCGCACGTGCCTTCTGGGCGAGGAAAGTTTTTCTGGTCTCGGTTTCGGAAGGACCACCGGATTAGTTCCTTGCCCGGACATCCATGGGCGAGGCCCCGAGTGGGAAGCCCTGCCACACACGAGAGGTTACTACTTCCGCTGCTAGCACTCCTAAGTTCGATGCACAAAGGGGGCAGGGGTCTCATCACAGCTAGTATCAGAGCTTTGTTGAAAGCTCAAGAACCGAAGATGAATTTTGTCAGAAATTTATAATAAAATATTAGAAAGGTGCATTCATATGTTGTATTTTCATTCAGATTAAGCTTCATTGATAAAGACTTATAATTGATAAATTGGATTTTATAGATGGACACCTCGTACTTATCTGGTATCCCCGACCTTACCCAAAATCAGGAAATGACTACCTTTTCTTTTAAGCATATCCTCTCCTCCGCCAAGACTCGAACGAGCAGGGAAAGTCTTGCTAATCATTTCAAGGAGCTATATTTTTCGGACCCAGTGGAGAGATGACTACACATGTGGTTCTCAGGAGGATATATCCACGCCTGTTTTGCAATCATCTCGATAGGCTGAGAACATCTCTCTAGCCGTGGTTTTGATGAGACTAGGAGTGGTTCGTGGTGTTATACTTTATCAATCCGCACCTCAAGATTTTAGGGTCACTTTTCATATTTACAGGCTTCTCAGCCGTTTTATCCCAAGGAGTAGGATTGTAGCATCGCTGGTAGTGAGGACACACACGTATCATGGCATGCCCACAGCACAGTATCGCCACTACATGCGTATGCAATTGAGGCATTGACTTTTTGGAGCCATGTTGCTCTATGTATATATTACAAACCTTATGTAAATAAAGAATGTTTTCTAAAAATTCTAGTTGTCTAAGTGATTTGTGAGCACCAAATATTGAGTTTGAAGGAATAAGTTCTGTTTTCAGGACATATGTCATGGATCTATAGTAGAACGATCACCTTGTTGAATGAATTAATTTTGAACTTCTTAAGTCTTAAGAATCTCGGAATGAAGTTGAATAGAAAATTTAACAATGTATCGTTTTGGCAGAATCATGAGACGTGCGAATCGTGGTTAGCCATATCCTTAAACGGATGAGGATGAGCTTGACCCTGGCGTTCGCAAAGCTCTACACAAGTCTCAGCCAAGTCCCTTCAAGGGCGAAGGGGAACACTTAGGTGAGGCTGTAAAAAAGTGGATCAAAGCTATGGAGGAGTACGTCGATGTCACTAGTTACAATGAAAAAAGTAAGGTGGCTCTTGCCAGGCTGAATATTGTAGAAAGAGCTAGAGTAGCATGGAGGAACCACTACGAGACAAACTACTTGGATCGAAACACCTAGACGTGGGACAATATCAAAGCATACCTCAGGAAGAGATTCTATCCTCCAGGCTTCTTGTTGGAAACAAAGACGAACGAGTTTCTAGAGAGCTAACCCAAGGAAGCCGTACCACGGAGGAATATCACCAGGCATTCGCTCTCCTCCTCAAATACTCGCCACACCGCTGGATGAAGAACAACAGTTGGCCACGTTCATTCGGGGAATGAACAAACCTTTGGATACCCTGGTGAAGAATGCTAAGCCAGTTTCTATGGCCAAAGAAGCAGTGTGGATGGCGAAAGATTTCGCCAAGGCCTTTGTTGTCAAGGTCCTCAGCTCCCTAGTCCTTCAAAAGATTCCAAACTCCAAGGAGCACTTCCAACTTTCCACCTCCTAAGAAACATCAAGGTCCCAATCAAAACTAGGAGATGGGAAGTTTCAGAATGGAAGGAAGGCCTTTTCCTCGGAGCACATTTTTTGGAACTGCGGCTCTTTCCAGAATGCAGAAGGAAGAGCTTGGAAGTGAGAACAGGTGTTTTGGATGTCAAGGTTTTGGACACGAGCTCAAGGATTGCCCAACTCTTTCTATGACAATGGGCCAGGGAAGCCAAGGTCCTAGAATGCCAAGACCGACTTCTTCGTATCAATCGAATCAAGGTCCCTCTCGCCAAAATTGGGGCAACCCCAGAAGAGTGCCATCTCAGCCTGCAGCTTCAATGCAGAGTAGTCTCAGAACCCCCTCCCAGAATTGGGAAAGCCAAAGAGAGAGAATTCCACCCCAGATAGTAACAGCCACCATAGCTGTCATAATAGCTGATGCAGTGGAGGAAGAAAGAGGAAGAATTTATGCCGCCATTGAACATCAAGGGCAGAATTGTCAATTTTCAGTCCTTCAAACTTTAGCAGAGTACAAGGGTAAGCACTTTAAGCTTTTGATTGATTCAGGCAGCAGTAAACATTCTTTTATTTCCCCAGGATGCTTGTGTAAGTCAGTCCTAGATCAGAAAACAGGGAAACCTATGTAAGTAGAATTGGCCAGTGGGAAGATTCTTTTCACACACCATGAGACAGACCGTATTCAGTTTAATCTAGATGGGAATGCGACAAATTGCCAGTTCAGAGTCTTACCCTTGGGAATCTATGACGGAATCCTTGGAATGGATTGGCTCCATAAGAATCAGGCTGACATTCATTGTCACAATGGAACCATCTCGTTCCTCGACCGACCTTCATGGGAATCAAGTTCAAGGAACTAGAATTTTCAGATCCCCAGTTCTGTAGTTAGTAAAAGCTTCTAAATTGCTGAAGGGACTCAGAAAGAAGCAAGCTGCCTATATCGTTAAAATGAATCCAGTAGATAGAAAATGCAAGGCTAAGGAACCAGAATGGCTAAGTGAGTATGCTGATGTATTCCCAAGAAGAGCTAACTGAGATGCCTCTGACTCGTGAAGTAGATCATGAGATAGAGCTAACCCCTGGAGCTCAGCCAATAACCCATCATGAATACAAGATGCTAGTTCCTGAAGCCATAGAACTAAAGGAGTAATTAAGACAACTGCTAGAGCAAGGATTTATAAAGACCCAGTGTTTCACCTTGGGGTGCACCCGTTCTCTTTCAGAAAAAGAAAGATGGAATGTTAAGACTCTGTATTGATAACAGAGGATTAAATCAAGTGATAGTCAAAAATAAATTCCTATCCCGAAGAGCTTCTTCTGGCCAAGACTCAAAAGGGATGTACTTAATCATGTGCGCTAGTGTTTAATATGCCAAAGAGTCAAGGTAGAAAGGGTTAAGATGCTAGGAAAGCTGCATCACTTAGACATTCTTCACAATGGAGAGGCAAGGTAGAGGGATAATAGAATTACACTTAAACTGAAAATTACACTAGTATAGAGTTACTCCAATATGAAAATACAAAGGAATTGGGTTCTATTTATAGGAGAGGGAGGCCACCAAGCAAGTCCAATTGGGATCTAGAGGCTTCCAGCTTCAGTTTGATCCAATTTGGACAAGTTTTAGACCAGTTAGGCCCACTTTTTTGATCTAGTTTGAAAGAGGAGAGATAAAATATCTCTTTTTTTTAAATTAAAAATTGGGAGTAAATGAGATTCTAGGCGCCTCCTTCATGAGCTCTTGAGGTGTCAAAGTTCTAATTTTTTACTAATAAATCCTCATTTTTTTACTATTAAGTATCCCCACACTTGGATTAACCCCATTGGCCCTTTAGAACACTCTTTGGACCTTAATCCATAATTTTCTAAAAATGTGGACCCTTAGGCTAAGGTGTCTAATGCACATATTCAATTAATTTCTAATGCATGTTAGAAAACTCTTTTTAAACTTATTTTTTAGGAAAATTAATCTTAAATAAAAGGGATAACTTTATATCCAAAAATATCTCAAAACTGTATTATCTCTCTCTAGAATATTTTCTCTCTGGGGACCAAAAACAAAGGAAAACAATGTTTTCTTATATTTTGAAATAGGGGATGATTACGGGGGACTGAGAGGAGAACTTATACATCTTTTAGGGGCTCAGGAGGAACCTTACATCCTCTCCCACTTTAAGAATGCACGATTTTCTCATCTCGCAAAGCGGGGGTAGTCCTTTATATCAGTTGATCTTCTCTTTCCCAAGTGGCGTCCTCTAAAGGATAGAACTTCCACTTGACCAAGAACTCTCTAAGGACTTTGTTCATAAGAGCCTTTTCTAGAACATCAAGGATTTCTTCGGGTTGGAGTTCCATCTGACCTTGAGTCTGAGAAGTCAATTGTTCATCATCCAGCACATGACTCAAGCTGGGCACATACTTTTTAAGTAAGCTGACATGGAGCACATTATGTACCTTGATATGGGGTGGTGGAAGAAGTTCATAGGCTAGATCTCTTATTTTCTTAGTAATGGCATACGGCCCACAGTATCTTGGAGACAGATTTTTGTACTTCCCTAGAGGTAAAGAACTTCTCTTGGATCGTACACGAATGAAGACCATATCTGATAGACTGGCTACCTTACAGAGAGAGCATGAGAAACATCCTCATGCTTAGTGGGTTGTAGACTCTTTATGTACTGTTAGGGCAAATCTTCATGACTCTCTTGAGCAGCGTGGGGAGTACCGCTACCATGCCCAAGAATCCTTTTGTACCCAGATGGTTGGTAGATGTAACAAACACTTCTGCTACTCATGACCCATCTCATGCCAGAGATAGTGTTAGGAAATTGCAACATATATGGTCACGCCTGTGGAAGGAAAAGAGAAGGGAGGTGATCTCAAAACTCTAAGAAAGCTTGACTTGATTCAAATGGCTACTCAAAGACTAGTTTATAGGTTTAGAGTGGTCTCCTGCTGCGCAAGCAGCTCTGTGTTTACAGTGGTCTCCTGCTGCGCAAGCAGCTCTATGTTTTTTGGTTGTATATTATAAGTTACTCTTGGTAACATGTGTTTGAAATTACACAGGTTTCAACTATTTTTGGAAGAGAACGGATGCATTATTTCTCTACCTCCTAAGGCTAAGGGCAAGGCAATTGTTGTCGATCACTAATGAGGCTACCAAGATGTATCCTCCTTACATGCATTCCCTTTCAAAGTGGGATTTAGATAACTATCCATGGTGGATCGATATGGATGATGGTGAAGTACTAGAGCGAGAAAAGGAGAAGCATACACAATTCAAGAAGGAGATGGAACAAGATGGTAGGAGGGACACATCTGCAGACTTGCATGGTAGGATCATTGTGTTTTGTTTTGGATACAAATTGACAATGATATGTATCGACTATAGGCCTATGTATTGGCTTTGGTAGGTAGTGAGAAACATCAACAAATTGGCAATGATATGTATTGGCTATAGTCCTATGTATTGGTTTTGGTAGGTCATGAGAAACATCAACATTTGAGCTAAGGAGCCTGACCTTTTAGAGGATAGGGAGCCTATTTATTCAAAGGAAGATATTTCTTTTCCTGGTGGTAAGAAGCCATTCGATCTCATAGGGTACTTAATTATATAGGTTTAGTATAGTTGGTTCAAATGAGATGACTCTTTTGTTGTTTGTGCTTGGAAGGGAGTGTAGATAACACTCATCGAGTGCTTTCTAAGAAAAGAAGCACTTTTGTCTATGTTCCTAAGCATACCATGGATTCATTGCCAGTTGGGATGGAGCATAGGTGTATAGCCATTGTTGGTGAGTACGTTTCCGTAGGGCTAGAGTTCTTAGGTGAGAAGAAGAATCCCATGTACACAGAGATTCAAGAGCACACCATGAGATATTGGCCTCAAGGCAGAAAGTGTGTGAGGAAGGGGAAACCTATTGGGTGGGCTGCTGATTTTATTTTTCTTGATCTCCCCTTCGGAGGGTTTCTTTATGGTTCATCACCTCGATCTGCATGGGATATGATCACAGAGGAGCACATGCGATACACGATATCAGTGGAAACCTCTTCGCTTTTTGATCATGGATGGCTACTTATTATGGCATGAAATCAAGGTATGATTGATCTTTTTTGCTTGTTGCATGGGAAACCTTGGTGTGATTCAAAGTATCAAATTATAATTTAGGTGCTTTGCTTTTAGGGCATGCTGTAGGGTGGATTCAATGGTATTCTGATGCATTTGATCTTGAGATTTGGCATCGTGTTATTGTCATGCATCACTCTACCTATGGCTATGTGGAGCTTGCAGGATCTACAAACGATAGAGGTATGTGCACTCTTCTTTTGGTGTTTAATTATGCTTTTCTATGTTGTGCTTTGTACTTTTGTAGACATTAGCTACTAAATATGTTCTTTGTCTTGTTAAGAGTGGACAAGCAAGAATGCTAGAAATATGTAATTGTCTTTTCATGGTCTAGTTTTGGACACACCATTATGTTCCTTTCCAATACAAAACATTTTTATGAGGGCATCACCTTTGATAGCTACATCAAGAAGTGTAGACTTTTTTTAATGTTTTCAGTTACATCATTAGCACTAGGAAGTTTGTGAAAGAAGCATGAAATATCCTATAAAAAGACATCAAAAAAAGTTTTTTTAAAAATATTAGGGAGAGAGAGAGAGAGAGAGAGAGAGAGAGAGAGAGAGAGAGAGAGAGAGAGAGAGAGAGAGAGAGAGAGAGAGAGAGAGAGGTGCATGTTCTCTTCTTGAATGCAATGATTCTTGTGACTACACATACATGGATGCTTAGATGTGTAAGGGTTTATGAGTGAACACCATATTAAAACCATCATAGATTGGGTAATATCAAGAGACCACTCTTTCTTGAGACACACGAGTATTCGCATGATTGTGTTAGGCATAGACATCTAAGCAACTTATTAGTAAATCTAATGGTACTAAGAGATAGCCTTTACCTTGAGCGACCACATGGGTCCAAGTAAATCCACTTTAAAATCTTCAAGCCTTGAATAGTGAGCAGTGTTTAGAAGAAGAGGTGCATCATTGTATTGTCTACCTAGCTAGTTTAAATCCGAAATTTGAAGATTGAACTTGTGTTTAAAATGAATCAAGTGAGGTAAAAAATGGTTAGAAACAAGGTACTTTCGAGTAGAAACACACAAGGTACCCTTAACTTGGGAGTGTGGAAATTGTTATAAATGTGTAAATGAGCAAAAGGAAAAGAATTTATACATGCTATGAAATATAAAGTTGGTATTGTCATGATAACCTCCCCTTGCATGAGCTTAAATATACAAACACAGAATTTTCACCATTCTCAACATAACCCAAAAAAATAGGAGGCTTCAACTTCAATAGATTGTGCCTTCAAGTCCGCTTCTAACTCAAATTCTCTTAGTTGGTCTTAAATCATGTCTTAGAATGTTAGTATTGGGAGTATCAATTCACCAATCACGACATGATATTCTAGCCTTGAAAAAAGAGGGAAAATATATTTGGTGGGTTTAAATGGTTAAGTGGGAATTGGTCTCTTTACCTAGGTATCGTGTTCGAGGAAGATGTTTATCGTGAACATACACATGATCTTAGTGCTCACTCAACATGCAACTTGATTGGGAAAGGCAAGGAATTTTTCGAAACTGCACTATTTATGCCATTTTTACCAGTGGGGCCAAATTCCTTTTTGAGTTGATATTAGTAGGCTAATATGAAATTCCAACTAGCCCTACAATGGGCTAAGGCACCCCATTCCAAACATTGCTAAGGTATGCAATAATGATTTTTTGAAGGACTACCTTGCTCATCAAAATCACCAAAATCCCATTGAACATTTCATGATTTAGTGTGTTCTTTTATAGAATTACAAATATGTCAAGTAACCCTAAAATTGAACTACACAGGGTCATAAAAGCAACCCTTAAAATCTGAAGTGTAGGTGTCAAAAAAGCACCCTTAAAATTGGGAGTGGGGCGTCTGCCATCTTGGCTAGTAGGATGGTGCGAGTTCAACTCTCCCCCTCCCCTCACTCCACAACATGGGGTAGTGTCTCTTAGCAAGAATAAATAAATAAACAAACAAATCTATCTTTAAAAGTATACAACAAAAAGCAACCTTTTAAAAATGTCAAAAAAGAAGCTGCAAAGCCTATGGGTAATGTTTGAACTATGGGAGTGCACATGCTTGGACATTATTAGTTTATTATACAACCGTAGGTGTCAAAAAAGCAACCTTTTAAAAATGTGGGTGTCAAAAAAGCAGCTGCAAAGCCTATGGGTAATGTTTGAACTATGGGAGTGCACATGCTTGGACATTATTAGTTTATTATTAAGTCATCTAGAGAATAGGAGCTCAGTAGCCAAATGATGCAAAGAGTGGCAAAATTTACACATGAACAGCATGATGGCCAGGGCTAGGAGGAATGCGCAGCAGCAGCAACAGGCGGTACTGCTGCCCTCCTCCACCTTCCCCCACCACAATCACCATGAAGAAGGGGGAGGAGAAGCTGCTGTGGAGAGCGGTGAGGGCCAGCTTTACCATCAACAGTATCATCAACACAGCCATCATCATCATCATGGGCTGTTGCAGTTGGGCGGTTTCCAAAAGCCCTCTTCTCGCCTGTGGGCTCTCCTGGTCCTCGCTGTTGTGGCCGCCTTCGTCTTCTTCCCCTCCCTCTTGTCTACCTCTTCTTCTCAACCACTGCTGCCCAGATCTCGGTCCCTCCTCCTCTCCAACGCCCACTTCGCTTCCCATGGTCAGTATTTGTTTTCTTGCATTGCAAAAAAAAAAAAGGGAAAAAAAACCTTCACATCATCCTACTCGCCTCCTCTTCTTCCTACCTGATTCAGCAATTTTTATTAAAAGTTTCAATTATCAAATAATGCTGCTCTTTCATCCCTCAACTAGGTCTCACAAAAAAATAAAATCACGTTTTTTCATTCACTCGTGCAATTTAATTTTTTCTTTAATCTTGATGAGAAGGCTTCAAAATTGATAGGTGAATTTTTAAGCTTTTTTTGTTGTTTTTTGAGGATTCAGGGCACTTGTCTTTTAATCTCCAGAACACAGTTCTAAAATTGAGGATTTAGGGCACTTCTCTTTTAATCTCCATAACATAATTGTAGAATTGAGTTAGTTTTTCATTGGATCTTACAATGCAGCACATCAGCACTTTGCAAATGTAGAAGAGGATGATCTTACCCTTGGAGGCCTGCTACTAGACAGTTTCGACAGAACACGATGCAGAAGTCGCGGCCTGATCCACCGCCTACGATTGAAATCTCCATACTATCCTACCCCATACCTTGTCAGCAAGCTCAGAGAGTATGAAGCCCTGCACCGGAGATGTGGCCCCGGCACCAAAAGTTTCAACAGGAGTGCCCATCAGCTGCAGCTTGGAAAGAACATCAAGCAACACCCCAATGATCAAGAAGAAGAGGAGGAAGAATGCAAGTACATTGTATGGATCGCTTACAGTGGCTTGGGCAATAGATTGGTCTCCATAGCCTCTGCATTTGTATATGCTCTTCTCACCGGCCGCCTGCTTGTGCTTGATGGGCGGTCGGATTTGGGTGAGCTCCTATGTGAGCCTTTCCCAGGAGAAGTTTCATGGCTTTTGCCCCCTGATTTCCCCCCCCTTTCATCCCTCTCACTCAATGAATCCTCACCCCATCGGTTTGGCCTCCATCTTGAGCAAGGCACCATCCTGCCCTTCAAACGCTCCCCCCCTGACGAGGACAAAGAGATGGCCAAGTCATCCTCTTCCCTTACCTCAAACCCTTCCTCTCTTTTTTCTTACCTTCACCTCACCCACAACTATGACTTCTACGACAAACTCTTCTTCTGTGACAAAGAGCAAGCCTCTCTGCATCAAATTCCTTGGCTTTTCCTAAAAAGCAACCAGTATTTTGTCCCTTCCCTATACATTTACCTCCCCGAGTTCAGACAAGAGCTTGACCGCCTCTTTCCACAGAGAGAAGCCATCTTCCACCAGGTCGGCCGCTACTTGTTCTTCCCCACAAACTCTGTGTGGAGCTGGATCACACGCTTCTATGATGCTTACCTGGCTGAAGCATCACAGATCATTGGCGTGCAGATCCGCACCTTCGTCTTTCCACCTGTTGCCCAACCCAATGTGACCAACCAGATCTTGACGTGTGCTGTGGAGAACGGGTTGCTGCCCAAAACCCTCCACAAGGAAGAAGAGAAAGAACCCCCTGAATTCAGAAGAAATTCCACAGCTGTGTTAGTGACGTCTTTGCTACCAGATTACTTCGAACAGATCATGGAGTTGTATGCAGATTATCCCACAGAGACGGGGGAAGTAGTAAGTGTTTATCAGCCGAGCCATGAGGTTCACCAGAACACGCAAGCACATGGGCACAACAAGAAAGCCTGGGCGGAGATTTGTCTACTGTCTTTCAGCGACAAGTTGATCACGAGCCCCATGTCGACTTTCGGCTGTGGGCACACACTGTAATGTGCTGTACTTCAGCAGGTCTGCCTTGGCTGAATGAAGTTTCGGTAGGTTGAGCACTTCTAGGTCCAGTAGCACGAAGGAACCGCATAAGGTAGCAATTAATCCTTCTCCATCAGCAGTTTGTATCAAGCAGGGGACAGTTGTCTGCAACGGCGGGCCGAAGGCAGGGGTATAAGGGCCACAAATGCAGCAATCTCATGGTCAGATTTGGAGCAGGTGAAAGAGCAGCACATGGTACCAGGATTTGGGCCGGTGTGGGCTGCTGACTGCCAGGGGCTATGGCTATGTTGGGAGCATGTGAGGGACATTGAGAAGCTGCAGGTTGGCTGCAACAACGACCCCTTGCTAAGTCAAGTCTTTCTCTACCCAAGTTCACAACTTCATTGCATGTTATGGGCATCTGTTGGAAGATGCTGCATGTGAATTCCCTTTCCTATGGCTCCAAAGAATCAAGCCGACAGCCACCGCAAACAGTAAGAACATCCAAGAGGTTCATGCTGGTTGGAATTACACACCTAGGCCAGCAACCAAAGTAGTCTTTCAGAAAGACGTGCGATGCCTTGTTCTCAAGGATATTGTTGCCATAAAACCTTTGATAAGATTGACCTTAGCCTTCATATATGAAGCCTTTCTTGTGATGCTTCTTGATGCTGCTCAATCATTAGTGTAGCCAAAAAAAGTCAATTGATGAGATTGCAAGAATTGTTGGTTTGCATAACATAACAACAATCCATTATAGTTGTGGTAATTTTAGTGCCTCCCTTAGGCTTTTGTAAAAATAATGAGCCATTCCATGCTTCTTTTTATCCTCCTTGAACTGTTTGGGGCACATTAATTTCTCTGTCATGTTGAATGCAGCTTTGGTTGTCACAAAATATGTGAGTTGGTTCTTATTGATACTCTATGATTTCACCAAGTAATCTTTTGAGTCAAATACATTTGCACACTAAATTCTTGGTTGAATTATACTCCCATTCAGTTAAAGATAAAGCCATAGTTGTTTGCTTTTTACTTTGATGCACTAATCCTCAAGAAAAGAGTGGATACAACCAGCCCGTAGGCGAGGAGTGGACTCCGTAGGAAATAGATATGAAGCCAAGAGGAAATGTACAAAGGATATTGACTTTTGATCATCAATGTTACTTGGCTTACCTACTTCACAGGATCTTGAAAGTATTAAATCACAAGATATAATATGTACTCAATACCAAAATTAAATATTCCTTTAAAAATAATATTACCTACTTCACAGGATCTTGAAAGTATTAAATCACAAGGTATAATATGTACTCAATACCGAAATTAAATATTCCTTTAAAAATAATTGAGTTCACGTTTTGTTGCTTTTCAATGAGATTCTTTTTGATCAGCCATATGTTTATTTATAGTACTCATATAGCATAAGTTATGTTTTGATGAGTAATTATCACATACATTAGGCTTTTCATGAGTTGTATAAAAAGAGTACTATCAACACTTTATTTAAATGTAAAAGTCAGAGCTTGTGATTTGATTCCATTGGAGCTAAATTGACTCACTATTTATCATGTTAATTCTTTTCAACATATTAATCACTTTGGTTAACATAGAGTGCTTATGAGGTGGGGGGATAGCCCAGCGGTAAGGGCTCTTGCCCTAGCCCGCGACGGCTTGGGTTCAATACCCGCCGCCCCCTCCCGCATACCTAAATGGCATGTGGTTTGTCCATTTCCTCACTAAAAATAAATAAAAAATATCCCTCGCAATACAAAAAAAAGCATAGAGTGCTTATAACCACCAATTACATGATCATAGTGTTTGGCTTAACTCTGTTGAAGATGTCACCACCATCACATCATGTTTATATTGCATCTAAGAGATGTCTAGATAGTTTGGTTGTCATGGTTTTCATTTTATACTAGTACATAGTCTTTGTTTTGTTTTTGTGCTAATCTTTAAGTTTTTATCGTATTTTGTCCTATTTTTAGTTTTTCCCTTAATTTGTAGCTTGATTTTCTTATTTTCATATGCAGTTTAATTTTTTCTTTTTGCATTCATGTGTTTAGGAATAGACTTAGACTTCAAAATTAAGGCTTACAATATTGTTTTTTAAAGGGATTAATAATTTGCTAGAGTAGACAAAAGGCTTCGATTTTTTGTTTGACTAGTTTAAAAGATTTATTTATTTTTGTTTAGCATAGTCTTAATCTCCCTTAGTTACAAACCTAATCTTTGCATTAGATGAGTGTATAATTGTTCATCCCTTCATGCAGTCAAAAAATATTCAAAATCCATAAAAATCAATAGATAAGTTATGTTTTTGTTTAGTTCAGCAATTTAATTAGGTCTTACTTAGGTCTCTTATAACCCCCAAAAATCCAAAAGACCCTAAAAGATTAATCCAAAATCCTAATTTTGTCAACATTGCTACAAGAGAATCCAAAGTCTAAAAATGTGGCAATTAAACTTTGAACTCAAAGTTTATGCATTAATCTTAACAAAATTTGATTCACTGCGAGAATTTACCAAATTTGCACAAAAAAACACCACCATGAGAACCTTATAATTTAATAGTCAAGACTGTACAATAAAATCCACCGAGTGTAAACTTTGAACCCATTGTGTAAAAGTCTCTCTTAAGTGCCAACACTTGTAACCCACGTTGTTCCATGAGGTACCCATACAAAGCCATATTTGAGTTTTTGTTTTTGTTTTTCGAGCCGGGGTCAGAGACGAGCGGACTCGTTCTGGGACTCGAACACGGAAACGCAACCATATTTCGGCTACTTAAAGAGTGTGCAAAAGTCTATCTATAGCAACCCATGGTATGGCTTGTCCATCATTCTCTAGCTTCCCTTTTCACACCACACTATCAAATATGGGTTTAACCAATGGTATGGCTTGTCTATCTTTCTCTAGCTTCCCTTTTCACAACACACTATCAAATATGGATTTGGAAGCAAGACTACGATGACAGATCCAAAGAATTCCCCCAATGTCCCCCCACTAGAGGTCTTCGCATGCATGATTCCTAGATCGTGAGGCAGCTGTACCAGTAATTTGAGAACTAAACAAGTGCTTGTATAAGAGTCCATATTTGGGCTCCTTTAAGGGTGTGTATAAGTCTTTCTGAAGTGCTGACACTTGTTTATAGCAACCCACGATATGGCTTGCCCATGGTGGGTTACTATAGACCATGTGTGGTACCCATACTTAGTAATTTAAGAAAGTGCTTGCATGTAAGGACATATTTGGGCCACTTGAAGAGTGTGTAAAAGTCTCTCTATAGCTTACCACAATATGGCTTGTCCATCGTTCTCTAGCTTCCCTTTTGACAACACACTATCAAATATGGATTTAGAAGTAAGATTAGGACAACTAATCCAAAGAATGCCGTAGATGTCCCATATCCCACGTCTCCTCAACTTCATATTCGGTACCATCCTCAACTCCATGCTAAAGTCCTTTCCATGTTGAACCATTCTAAGAGTAATTACAACCCTTATTCCCAAAGCATGGGGGAGGTAGATCATTGTCTAGAGTCCTCAGATTTCATCATGTATTTCAAGGAACTTGGGATGCTTTACCATGATCACATACACTTGTTGTGGTGTCCCCACTTAGACCAATTGGAACTATTGTGCACATCCATGGGTTTTGTGGCCTAGCCCACCCTTACATACCAAGATTTCATGCTCCTCAACCAGTTCTTATACCACCACTTATGTAGAAGCTTTTATATAGAAAGAAGATGGATGACACATGAATTAGGAAGGGGGGTTGCATTGTAGTTATAATTCCACCTATGCAAGCCTTAGATTTGTCAAGAGAACCAAAGCAAGTTGAAATTTTCAAGCTAATGACCAAATATAGTGAAACACTATTCAAGATCTTAAAATATTTGAATAAGTTTGCGAGGTTGTTTGGTTGCAAATGTAGATTGTCCTACAAAGGTACATGCTTTTGGACTTTGCCTTGAAAGCAAAGCAAGGCAATGGTTCTGCTCACTAAAACCAAAAGTTAAGTTAATTTTAACTTAGTGAATTTGGCCTTTATTATTGGAATCTAACCTCGTGGCCCTAGATGAGGCATAGCCTCACAGGTATAATGCATAGAAAGAAAGCTAGAGGAATTCTTACAAGACTATATCACATGCATGAAGTACTTTAACTCCAGATTCACAAAGAGGGAAAAATTGAGTAAGTATCCAATGAAAGATTGTTTCCTTTTGGGTCTAAAAATCAACCTCGTGCATGACTTAATCACCATTGTAAATCTTAAAGGCTTTTGATCAACACTATAAACTAGCAAACCATGTAGATGATAACATGATGGAACGGTGAATCATTTCACACATCCCATTGTTTGCTTCCAATTCTAAACATCTTGAAGTCAAGAAAATGGAAAAATTTATATATAATACGACGATCAAGAAGACCAATTCACACATATTGGATTCCATTGATCAATGGTGGGTGAAGTGGGTGGCTCGGGGGATTCACTTTAAAATATGTAAGTCAACTATGTATGATCATTAGAAGGGGTTTTTTAAACCAAGATTTTGAGAAACAATTGCATAAGTCTACTTCCATAAGGGGGTTTGAAATAGCATTTTAAAAAACTCGTAAGGTTATAAAGAAAAAGGGGTCAGTTTACCAATTCAAAACTTACAGAAAAGGGAATTTTTTAATACCCTTTGAACGCACGTTGTATGTAGGTCTTCCTAAAAGTACCCCCCCCCCAAGGTGGGTGGCCAACTAGGTATGCAGCAAGGACAACCATCACATTACCCACATGGAGTGAGCATTGAAATCAAGACCACCTAACTACTACATAGACCCAAAAGGGCCATGTATTGTGCTCATTGTGCATGTGTGGGTCATGTATTATGCTCATTGTGCATGTGTGAAATCAAAACCACCTAGCTACTACATAGACCCAAAAGAGCCATCTATTGTGCTCACTGTGCATGTGTGGAATGTGGGTGTGTAGCTACACTCATATAAATACCCTATGTCAAGAGACACTTTGGCTTCCACTTTAAATCCTTCCACAAGTAAAAGGTCACAATCTTTTAAGAGTGCAATATGGAATAATCTTGAGAGTCCCTATAAATGTCCTTACCCATTTGTAAGAAAAATCCTAAAGAATCCAAAAGAGCCACGACCTCAATGGGTGAAAGCACATGATATATCTAATCCCAAAAGAGGCCAAGAAGACCAATTTAGAAATTTTGGCGCTTATTCAACTGCCATTTTTTAAAAATGCATGTAAAATATCTTTAAAAAAAAAGGATTTACGAAGTATTTTAGAGAGATTTATCTATTTTTTTCCTTCTTTAGGAGATTACATGACACTATTGGAGCACCTTCTTGTGAAGTACTCTCCTTGTTTGTTTGGATTTTTTTCAAGGAAGGGACATTATAGGTCAAAAAGATGCATGTAAAGACGCCCAATCTTACTTTTTGAATTTATGTGTGAAATATTTTATATAAAGTAAAAAAAAAACAAAGTGTAGTTAATTATATATTGATACTATACATAAGCATAGAGAGAGAGAGAGAGAGAGAGAGAGAGAGAGAGAGAGAGAGAGAGAGAGAGAGAGAGAGAGAGTTGGGGGCACTATTTGAAATCACCCAAGTTTGATCCTCATCGTATTAGTGTGTTCTATATCAAAAGGCTGCAATTTGCATTTGAGCATCATGGAGCACAAGGGGTTTTCACATTTCTTGTTAATTTTTCTTGCAAGATTACATTTAAAGTGTAAAGGTTCTAAACATTCCATCGTGCATGAAACAAATGAGAAAGTTGCTAAAGTTTGAGCTTTTTCACATTGAGCAAGGCACTAAATAAGAAAGATAGAGAAACATACTTAAACTTGAGTTTAAGCCTCTTGATAGAGCAAAACACCAAATGTTTAAGTTTGGCTCAAATTTAAGTTTCAGCCTTTTGATAAAGCACCGAATACTTAAGTTTGGATCAAATTTAAGTTTAAGCCTCTTGAGATGAACATGACAAACACCATAAAAAAATGAACCAACCTAGTAAAATGACCAAAAAAAGAAGTTATAATGAAAACAAAATTCAATACATGACTTGATCACCAAATGCTTAAGTTTGGCTCAAACTTAAGTTTGAGCCTTTCCATAGAGAAAAGCACCAAATACTTAAGTTTGAGACTCTTGAACCAATTAATGAACATAACAAACACTTTTAAATCTCAAATTTTGTGATACATGGTCTAAGGTCAACCAACACATATCAACAAAAAGGTCTCTTAAAATGTAGAGAAAGAAAGAGGTGGGTGTGGCTCATGTGTCAGAAAGAGAAAGAGGTGGTATGTGTGTAAAGAGAACAAGAGAGAGGGAGCACCGCCCATAATTAATAGAGAGGTGTGTGCACTTAGCATTTAGAATGCCACATTAGAATGACGCTACGCTACCTCTCACCAGGGCTTTCGGGTCACCTTTATCTACACTTGACTTGCACCACTCGAAGGCCATTGTTACACATCATCGTCACCAAAAATTTCATGTTTGAGACTATGGATAATAGATACCTACAATTTGAAGGTTGGAGCACCCTTCCAAGGGGGTCAAAACCTTCACAACAAGAAGAATGAAAACACAATTACCCTTCAAAGAAAGGGAAGGGTTTTGGGAAATTTAGGTATATGCCCTTCCAATATCTTGTCCCACGTGAAGGGGATAGCTGTCAACTCCAATATAGAGTGCGGTGCCGCCTACTTCTTATCTCATAGACAATGTCTAAGTACAGAGACAACATCATCTGGGACTTCTTTTTGCCCGTGTCCTAGGATGTTGCCAACAATTGCTTTTTTAGCTGCTATCATCTACAGTACATGCCCTTGTTGGAGAAAAATCGCCTCTTGGAAGCCTTGACGCGTCTGAGGTATATTAATTAAATGTGACAAGTAGGTGGCATTTAATTATTTATTTGTACGTGTATTAATTAAATACAACTAAGTGGTATTTAATTAATACAATCTTGGTAACTAAGTTCCCCACCCTACCTCCTCTTTCTCCTTCTCTCTCTTCCTTCCTCTACTTGCCTTTGAGGCTTTTTATAGAAAATTGTGAGACCATAAAAAGAAAGGATATGAGTGAAGGTATGCAAATAGAAAGTATATGGGTGAATGCACGCAAATAGAAAGGTTATCATTTCATTGCCTTAAATAGAGAGGATATGAAGGGTCATCATTTCATTGACTTTTTTAAGCATTAATCATTACATACTAAAATTAAACCTTAGAAAAACACTCTTATTTTTTAAAATGTCACACAATATGTTTAATGGAAATACAAAAAAACATTTTGGTGCCATATTCAAGTGTGAGGTTTTATCTAGTCTTGTCTATAGTATGGTGTCTATCAGGAAATCACGCAAAATGCTTTTTCATCCAATGGGGAAAAGGAAAAGGTCAAAATTTGACAATCTTTTTTGGTTAAAAAATTATCAGATTAGTTGGTTTTATAACCAAAATGTGACAAAAATGACCATTTTTTTTCAAGACAAGTCTAAATTTCAACCAATTTTTTAGAAATTCAGTCATGGAAAATACACTAAATGTCTCTTTTTTGTGCACACTAGTGCATACGGCATATGCACATCCAAAAAAAGTTTTTATTGTTCTGAAATGAAATTTGAGGTCCTATCCCCACACTGGAGTGAGAGAGATGTGTGATGACTAAAAATAAATTGTACCTAGATTTTATTTTACTTAAACCATTTGGAGTTTTTTTTGTGTTGCTCAATTTTGAATTTTGAGGCTCAGAGCCATCACTCCAATGTTGAAACCCACCATAGACTACCCAAAGTGCA
Source organism: Cibotium barometz (assembly GCF_041138505.1). NCBI lineage: Eukaryota > Viridiplantae > Streptophyta > Polypodiopsida > Cyatheales > Cibotiaceae > Cibotium > Cibotium barometz. The sequence goes on along the minus strand of NC_141076.1, from coordinate 19,295,727 downwards.
TGTAAACAAACTTCGACACTTTTTTGAGTGTGATGAACTAAATTCCATGATCCCCATGGAATGAAAAGGAAAAAGAGTCATGACAATCTTTGATGGTGGTGCTGGTGTCAAGATTCTAGGGAAGACCACTCTTGGAAGACACAATTTTAGTTGTAAAAGAATGCAAGCAAAAACACGGCTACACCAATGGGAGTCCTGAGAGACATAAAAATCAAAACTTTTGAGCTAGTAAGCTTCCTACACACATTTATGGCTATGTGTTTCCAACAACAAACAAGATCTTGCCATCTCTAAGGCCTCTTTGGAGAGCTCAAAGTTACCATGAATGTAGGAGATTGCCAGCTCAAGAGATGGGGAAGGAGGTCTCCTCATAGGGGCTATATGAGTCCTCGTTCTCCGAGCGAAACTTTTTGAGTGAGGAAAAAACTGAGCGACATATGTCAAGAAATGGGTTATGACAGTAGCGCTCCATAGGCCTTCAAAACTGTGGGCATGAAGGTTTTCTGTGCTAGCAACAGCTTCTTATTTTACTCATTGACAATGGGCTACCATGTGTGTGACAATGGGTGCACTTATTCCTACACCGAGTAGGTATGCAGGGGACATTGTAAATTAGCTGTGCCTAGCCACAGTGTTGTATGCGAGGGTGCTTGCACTCTTGCGCGTTCACTGCTGTAGGCTTTGCAGTGCTAAGTCAATCTCAATCCCATGTCTATGACTACAAGGATATGAGGAGAACATGCGGGGCACCACCGTTTTGTTCCAAGACCATGGCCGCGATCCAATGGGCTTTTGCCTCAATCACCTTTGTTGTATCCAAAAGGGGGAAATAAAGCTTTATCTTGGGATGTCTACAAAGGAATGTTGTTGAAGCTGTGTAAACTTTACTTAATAAAGTTACTACACCTAACTTAGTAATAATAAATCTTTGCTTATATGTAAATCACTCCACTAACTACTTAAGGGTTTTAACCCTAGCCTGTCACATGACATACCTCCTTTGTGTATATAATTATCCGAGTGGGTTCTCAAAAAGTTCAAGTAAGTCAACCGCTAAATGACTTGTTGAGCTCACTTACTATTCCATGCAAGAGATGGGTGCATTCTCCAGAAATGTGTAGAGACCATGTGAGAAAAAGCAGTCTGAATGTATATTTTTTGTGCTCGATGATTTAGTTACACTCCAAGAAGAAGTGATTTCTAGATGGGAGTGGATTGAAGTCATTAAGTGTACCATCCCAAGTAGATAACCATGCTAAAATTCCACTCTAAGGAGGTGGACATATCTCTCTATGCTAAAGATGAGCCAAGAAAGGTGGGCACATCTACCTCCAAGTCTCCAACTATCCAAAGAAAAAAACTCATCATTGACTTTCCTTCACACTCAAGATACATCCTCATCATTGGTATTCCCACCACGAAATAAAGCATCTACCCCCCAAACTTCTCAATGCCTAACCTTGCCGATGGGAGTTAAAGCTTTGAAATCCTACTAAGGACCTTCTATTCATGCAAGCCTCTATGTTGACTACCCCTTCAATGTCAAATCAACATTTATGTTATTTGGCATGCAAGCCTCTATGATGAATACCCTTTTAATGTCAAACCAACATATTTGTTAATAACCTGCACCCCCTGTAAGGTCTTTACCAATTAATTCACTCCTTAATATCATGCTTCTCTTACTAACACCACCACTAAAGGCAGCCTGACCTCACCACAAAAACATGAATTGATGGGTTCCATAAAACCTTTTCTCTGCTACCCACAAAGGCTACTTTGATACCACCATCAAAACAATCATTGGTTGGAGCCAACAAACCTCCTTTCTATGTAAGGCTACTTTGATACCACCATCAAAATAATCATTGGTGAGTTCCAATAAAACCAAGGCTAATCTATGGGAGCACTAAAGTCTAGATGTTTAAGATATCCTCAAAGAAGCCAAACAAATAAGCTAAAAATAAGAGCCAAACTTGGGGGAAAAACTAAGACAAAAGACCAACCACATATAACAACCTTATCACTCATTAATGGGTATCGGTGGGGTTGCTTAAGAGTGCAATACCCTCATTTGGTTTCTCTCAAGAAAGCCGTAATACCCTCATTTGGTTGCCCAAGAAAGCTAAAATCACTCTCCCTTCCCCCCTCAACTAGCTTGCAAGGAATTACCAAAGAAGAACAAGGCAACCATGTACACTAAGATGGGTGCCTAAGAATGTACCAAATTAGAGAAAGAAATCTTCACTATTGGCCACCCAAATTAGAAAGAAATCTTCACTATTGGCCACCCAAAAATCTATGTCAAAGTCACGATGATTTGTTTGAGGCCTAAAGATAAGTAAACAAAACACAAGAACAAGGATAAGCTCCTAGATTTCAAAATACAACAATGTCCATTTAAGTGTGTCAAGCCATTTTTTGTGCATAGATTGAAGGATAGGTATCTGTGTTATTGCATCATGTAGGTTCAAATAGCCTTTCTTAAGGATACGGTGAATCAAATGCATCATCGCCTATTTGGCCTTCATGGAACAACATGCACTTGTACATATTCAATATGTGCCTCCTATCAGATAGATACACTCAGTCGTTATGAATCTTCCCACCATGTGTACAATGTATCATGGGTCTTTGGGAGTCTTTGTTGTGTCCTGAATCAACTACTAGAGCCACCTTCCACATGCACAAATGTGAAATGGACAAATGTGAGGATTGCGGCGTAAAAAGAATGACACGGATCTAAATTTTCTAGGAAAATAGAGTTTTAAAGAAACTTCGCAAGAATTAATTAAATCAAATAACTCATCAAATTCCACATGCTCAACATATTCAATAATTGAGTTAAACACAAATAGTACTTAGCTCACAAAGCACGACTCCAAGATTTGGTGCAATCATTACCCTTCATGTGTGTCGCCTATCCCCACACGAGTATTTATGGATTACTTTATTCCAATTTAGGCCATAGCCTCCAAAAATACAAAAAGGTGCTTTTCTTGCACAACACTCACTTATGCTCAAAATAGAGTGCCCATAAATTGAGGCTAGGGTTTAAAGCATATCGTGCTTTACAAAATATTAAAGTTCAAGTCTATGCTTTATAAACTAAGGCTTTCCAAATAAATCAAAATGTGCACAAGCTAGCATATGTATATACAAAGCTTGTTTACAAAAATGTTGTGCCAAGTAATAAATATGTGTGAATTCTCAATCTTTGGAATCCTCTTCACCTATAAAATAACCAACAATAACTTGATGAAACAAATATTCCATAAGTATACAAACCATAACCACACACATGTTTGCCGAGCATAAGTAACCTAGGAATCAACCTTCCACAAACCAACTGAAACAAACATTGGAGGCCCCAAAAATACGTCAATATCCACCAAATGTATTAATATTTATAATGGCATCACCCATGATATTAACATGATTTGGATTGACACAAAGATAATCCAAGCATCCCTAAATTGTCTAAGAGGGTAGAATAATATTTTTAAGAGGGCTTAAAATATATTCCCATAACATTCCCTCCTACTTGAGTTTGCAATTGCCCTCAATTTTTGGTCTGTTGAAAAGAACGCAGGATCTGATGGAAAGCATAAAAATATTTTTCAGGCACCCATCTTGCATCTTCATGAGTCCAAAGTGGCAAGCACCACAAACATGCATATTCCCATCATACTTGAATCTAGGAAGCCCACTAACAATGCCTTTTGCCTGCATATTCTTTAACCTTTGTATGTTCACATGTCCAATCCTTTTATGCCACATGTCAATGTCTTGTACCACATTTCTGCTTTTAGAGAACATGGTTGATTTCAACTCAGGAATCCCAGCATCCAACTTAAATAACATATATTTGCTATATTGATTTCCACTTCGAGTTGATGTAATCTAATAGATCAATGATAGTGTCTGGAAGTAAAACTTCTTCCTCACCCTTAATAAGAGGTGGTTCTTCATACACTAGATGAGTGGAAAGTGATCCCTTGAAAGGTTTAAGCAAGCTAACATGAAATGAGTTATGAAAGGTTTAAGCAAGCTAACATGAAATGAGTTATGAATCTGCCAATGAGAAGGTAATTCAAGTTTATATGCGACATCATTAATTTTGTGAACCACCTTGAAAGGTCCATAAAATCTTGGGGAAAGCTTAACAGCTGGGAATTTTTCAACACTCTTAAGTCGAGGCTTTTCACTTCTCAAAAGTCCATAATCTCCAATTTCAAAAGATACTGCTTTACATTTACGGTTTGCTTTCTCAACATATTTTTCTTGACTCACATCATGGCATAAATAATCACATTTTAAATGATAACCATCATGGCATGAATAATCACCAATAGGGTTCCAATTATTGTCTCTAAACTTAGTCCAAACTTTAGTAAAATTTGGATTCACATCATAGGATTATCTCATAGGACTCAATGGTCCACCACAACATTTTCTTTGCTTGGTTGATATCGAATTGGGGGTTGAAAACTTTGGATAAATGAAGACCATTTGATATGTTGATCAAAGATTAATCATTGGATCAACAAATGACGAATGCTTTGCTGGTCTATCTTGATTAAGAATTCATATCCCATTAAATAATGTATCCAAAGTCTTAAAGCATGCACAACAGTAGTAGCAGCTAATTCTTTGTCATATGTACTATAATTTCTTTCTGCTATTTAAGCTTACAACTTTAATAAGCAATGGGATGTCCATCTTGCATAAGAACAACACCAAAGCCTTATCCACTTGCATACTACAACAAAGAATGGTCAATGAAAATATGGTAGTGTAAGAACTGGTGCATGGGTCAATGCTTTCTTAAGTTCAACGAAGGAATGAACTTGTCTACTAGTCCAATCAAAATGTCTAGATGAAGTTCAGTCAAAGGATGTGCAATGTATGCAAAATTTCTAACGAACTTCCTATAGTAACTACATAATCCAAGAAAATATTGGAGTTCATGAATATCACGTGGTCTAGGCCAATTAGCAATGCTTTTAATCTTTTTGGGGTCTACTCGAATACCATCAATAGAAATAATGTGTCCTAGATATTCAATTTCATCTTGAAAGAATTTTCTCTTTTCAGAATTGACATAGAGTTGATTCTCTTGAAGAAGTGAGAACACTTTTTCTAAATGTTGTTTGTGCTCTTGATGATTCTTACTAAAAACTAAAATGTCATCAACAAAAAAAACTACAATAAAATTTTGATATTTCAAGATTATTCTATTCATCATTCTGTTGAAAGTAGCTGGAGCATTAGTCAAACCGAATGGCATAATAAAAACTCATAATTACCAGCTTGGGTTCTGAAGGTGGTATTGAAGATATCCCCTTCGTCCATTCGAAATCTGGTGATAACCAAACTTTAGGTTAATCATGCTAAAGACTTGGGATCCCTTAAGCTTATCTAGCAAGTCATCCACTTGAGGTATCAGATATTGATTCTTGATAGTAATCTTGTTTAGTGTACAATAATTGATACACAATCGATATGTTCCATTATTCTTTTTAACGAGAAGAACCGGAGCACCAAAATGGAGAACTACTGGGTTTAATCAAGTCTTTCTCTAATAGTTCTTCAACTTTCCTTTGGATCTCCTTTTGCTCAAGCATGTTGACTCTATAAGGAGCTTTACATGATGGTGAGCTACCAAGAATTATCTCAATTCTATGGTCTTTTGGACGCGGTTTGGGTAAGCCAGGTGGTAAATCATCTATGAAGCAATTAGAAAACTTAGAGATGAAAGGGTCATGAGACATATTTGATTTGGAGTCATCCTGGGTAGTAAGCTGGTTGATAAAAATAAAAAATATCTTCTCCTTTTCCCGTACAACTCTTTTTGCTTGAGTATGAGTCAAAAATGGTCCTAACTCACCTTTGGTCATGACATTGAAATAAATTTCTTGGTCACCTTTTATTAACCACATGTTATGGGTTTCATAGTCAATCTGGGGATTATGCTCATGTCTCCATGGCATACCTAAGATGATATCCACACCTTGCAAAGGAGCCACTATGAATGTTCTCTTTTCTTTTACTTAACCCATTTCTAATTCTAAATCATTAACCTCTTTTGTGTAGTTGTACTTAGTACCTTGAAATGCAGCTTTTACTTTGTAACTAGAGTACGATGATGTATCTAGGTTAAGTGCTTTTAATGCTTTTTTAGAAATAAAATCATGCGAGCTACCATCATCATGCAATATAGAAATTGATTTTCCTTTTACTTTCCCTTGAATTCTCAATAAAGCATGAATTGAAAACGTGCCTTCATCTAAATAGTTGGGATCAGAGTTACCCTCTTGCTTGAAAGAATCATCATCATCTTCTTCAATAACGTTGAGTCGAGCCATCGATGTGGAATTTTTTTTTTGTCAAGACAGTCTTGCGTGAGGTGTCCTTCCTCTTGTGACATTTGTAACATTTGAAGATTTGATTCTTTGGTTGACCATTCGAGGGTTTGTTGTTGTTGTCCTTTCGAAAATCTCCTTTAATCACATCTTTACCCTTTTGCATCCTGGATTTATCAAAAGTACTAGAAGGAAAAGAAGATTTAGTAGACTTTGTAAAAGATTTATCCTACATCCTAAAATCTCTAGATATAGACATTTTACATTCTGAATTTAAAGCGAGGTCCATAGTAGAACTAAGGTCATGTGGATGAAATGTATTAACGTCAGCCCTAATGGTAGACTTAAGTCTAGCAATGAATTTCCTATGTTGCTCTTTTTCCTTGACTTTCTCAATTACTTGAACTTGTAAAAGAATATCCCAAAATTTGTCAATATAAGCTTGGACATTCTCTTTTTCAATCTGGCATAGAGTATCCCATCATTGACATGCTTTAGCCTTGTACTGAGATGGTAGAAAATGCTTCTTTAAGAGTTTCTAGAACTCTTTCCAAGTTGCAGGTCTTTTTTTACCCTGCTTAATTACATTCCACTAGAAGGCAACATGAGCATAGAAGAGGTGCAATCATTTACGAGGGAATCCTACCGCCATAAGATCCCTAGAACCAGTCGTTTTAAGGGACATCCTCCCAATAGAATCTAAAGAAAGCTGGTTGAGGTATGTAAAGGCTGTTAATAAACGAGCATTTGGACTTCTACCAAGTCTCGCAAAAGGAGCTTGATGAGCTCCCCATTTCAGTTTAACTGTTAAAACCCTAAGATCTCTCTAGATAATTGTTATGCATAAACATGCATAAACCAGGCATAAACTCATCCACCCAACCACCCCCAAGCCCAAGGGATGCACACATGAATTACAATGAAGTACCTCATACCTTAACCTTGATGTCCCATACCATCAAGAGATATGACTTCATTCCAACAGCATATAGCTCTAGTGTGAAATGATAGGTGAGTAGATACAATCCTCTACACAAGAGAACCTCCCTTGAGTGTGCCCCATGTCCCTATTATATAGGAGGGCCCTCAAGTGTGCCCCATGCCCCTATTATATAGGAGGGCCCTCAAGTGACTCTTGACTCTCCCAATTCCTATGTGTGACCCTTGGATGCCTGACCCTAACCTCAATCCCTAAGGTTAGCCCCCCTAACCCATGCTCCACTAGAGATTGTTCCCATGCTCCCATGCTCACAAGCATAATGTGGGTTAGCCTCCTAGTATATGCAGGTATAATGTGTACATAACATTTACAAGGTAACTACTAACAGGGAAGAGTCACCAAACTCATAATCGTGACCCCAAAAACTCTCTTGCTCTGCTCCGTTAGTAGGACTCAAAACAAAAAATTGGTGTGCAAGAAATCAAATTTAATAAGAATAACACTTTTATAATAAAAAAATTCCATTATGCATCTTTCTATGCATAGAAATCAAATTTAATTAATATAAGTGATATCCATGCATATTCATAGGTGAATATGTACATGGAGTAATTAGAATATTTCTTGTAGATGCAAAAATGGTGGGAATTACTCTTTTGGAATAACATAAAAACAAACTTTCTTTTCCACAAAATTCTGGAAAATTTTACCATAAACTCCTTTGTATGGCTGACCATTTCTCATTTTTATCATTCTTTATTTAACTTAAATTAACCCAAATTAGATGTATAAAACTCTAATCTACACAATTTTCTAAATTCAAGAGAGTAAACAATAAGAAGAGTTTGATTAATCCCTTAGTTATTCTTTCTAGGATTAAGAAAGGCTGGAATGTAAAGAAGAGGAGGGGGTGGCCTTTTCATCAAAGGCATAGCATTTGAATTTAATCCCTTAGTTATTCTTTCTAGGATTAAGAAAGGCTGGAATGTAAAGAAGAGAAGGGGGTGGCCTTTTCATCAAAGGTATAGCATTTGAATTCAATTCAATCAATTGCAAAACATAAAAATCAAGAAAACCATAGATTTTTCATTAAAATTTGCAAACAAAGTAATAAAAATTAGCTTACATGGAGCTTGTAAGCTCTCCTAAGTGAGAAGCCAAAAAAAGAATGGATGAGGAAACCGACAAAGTGAAGGAGATCAAACAGGTCCCCTAACACTTTAAAGCCTACCAGGTGGGCGACCATGTACAATATGAGAAAGCTAAAAATCCCTTGATGGAAAGCCTAGAACATCTTATGATGGTCTGGCTGAGATCAAAGAGATCAACTTGGAAGGTCCCGCGGTGAGGATCCAAAACCCATATATATATCGAGAAAGACCTCTCCACAGAAGAAGAGAGAGACCTTACTGACCTACTCCACTAAATTCCAAGATTGCTTTTCTTGAAAGTACACTGATATGAAAGGTGTACCTCCTTAAGTGGTCAAACATACCATCCTCATGGTGGAAGGGGCAGGGCCAATAAAGGAAAGAGCATATCCTATGAATTCTAAGTACTCCAAGATGGTCTGTGAAGAGATTGATTGACTCATAGATGCTGAATTCGTCTACAAAATAGAGCACACCAAATGGGTCTCACCCATCATGATAGTACCCAACAAAAAAGGAAAAGTTAGAGTGTGTGTGGACATCATGTTGGGCTTGTCGATGCTCCACCATGATAAACCCTCATCATCAACGTGCCCACTCACCTTGCTTAATGCCTCACTTTGTACACAACCCTCTACCTCGACTTCCCTCCACTCCATGAACCCCTAACCTAATAGGCTCCTTGTGACATTCCCCTGGAGAAAGGATAAATTCCCTTCCCAGCCACCATGGGACCAGGAAGAGGTGGATCCCCCACTCAATACCCTTCATTGTGGATCACACTGAGTTTTGAACAAGCCATACGGGTCCTGCTTGGTCACCAACTCCAACAAGAGCACCTTACCAAAGTCACAGATCGTATGGACATAAATGTCCTATGACTCTACATCGACGCTAAACAAGATGCTTGGGAGAAGTAACACCTGTGCAAGTAGTGAGGGGGATACACGCAGCCCAACCCAGATGCAAGGCCAATCACTTTTTATCTCATGGATGAACAACCCGCCTAGCGATGCCCCTGCCTTCTGAAGCTCCATATATAACTCAAGTACTGCATAGCCCTGCGGCATATCTGCCCCAACATGACATACCTCTCCATCTGTCGACAATGAACATAGGACCTATTTTGCCAAGAACAACAGCAAAACCCAAAGGTTCAATTCAACTTCCCATGGTTGGCAACCCCTAATACACAAAAGAAATCATGATAGCCCGGATGACAGCCTTCAACACCAAACACAAGCAGGTGTCCAATCTGGCCATCATTATCACCATTGTATTCTTTAGCCTTATCATCACCCTTTTGGCCAAATTTCCAACATGGCATCACTATGATGAAGGCAACCAAGGCCTCACATTCAACATCAACAAGGGCCTCACCCTCAAGAAACTCCTCAGATACCACGAGCCCATTTAGTTGGATGCTTGCATGGTGACTCCAAACCTTCAAAAGACATGATGGAGATAGTATTTTGGACAAGCTACAAAGCTTTTCACCACTCCCCCCTTTACCCCGAATTGCGGTGCACGAGCACATTCAGTTGGATGCTCGCATGGGGTGACTCCAAACCTTTAGAGACATTATGGAGATAGTATTCTGGACAAGCTACAAAGCCTTTCACCGCTCCCCCGTTTACCCCAAATTGCATTGCAATTTCGTCCGCACCTACTCCCTCTACTACTAACACTAAACTTCATTTCCGGTTCCAAGAACGGACCCGAATTAGGGAGGGGGGTATGTTAACCACAATGGTTAATATTACTCCTACTACTTTTTGATCAAAATTTTGGTCGCACTTCATGTTAAATGTTTTTTAATGTAAAACATGGTTACCATTACTCCTACTACTTTTTTATCAAAAGTGTGGTCGCACTTCATGTTACATGTTTTTATGTAAAATCGTGCTAAGTGCTTCATCATGTAAATGGCATGGGATGACCGAGCTTACAACATGTGTAATGCTAGCCAAGAGCTAGAAAGACTCATGGGGCTAGCAATACTAAGTGTACATAGAGCTAGATAACTAGTTTTGGGTCCTGAATTCTCAAATGGGCAATCGGCCATTATAAAAAGTGAGCTCTTATATATAAGTGAGCTCTTATATATAAGTGACTTGAAGAAATATGAAAAGGATATAATCCCATTATCACATTTGAGTCTTCTTCTCTCTTTCCCTCTAGTGTGGTGATGGTTGTGAGCTTGTTTACTTATGCCTGCTTGCTTTCTTGATTGTGTGTGTGTGCTTGTAGGTGATGCTTTCCATCTCCTCTCCATTCCCTTCTTCTTTATATCTCTCTCTCACCCTCCATGCACACATGAAGGTACTGAGGTAGAGGTTCAATTTTCCATAGCTCCTTCCCTCTTTGCTCTCTACTTAGCACATGGAAGCTCCACTTGAGTGACACAAGTGGAGTGACACTAGGGGGGGCTTCACATCGAGGAGTTAACTCGCAAAGGTTTGGCTAAGTGGATGCCCTCAAATTGACCCTTGTATCTTCTCTTCTCTCCTTCTTCCCTCATGCAAGGTGAGTGTTCATTTTGGTGAACAATGTGAAATGTACAAGGACATAAGCCCAAAGCTTTGCAAAAATCTTTAAACTTCTCTCATGAGAGAACCTTCATGAACATATCTACCACGTCATGTGGCTAGGCTGATGTCTCTTGCAATGAGCCTCTCCCCGATATAATAATAATGCAGCTCTCAATGTGTGTTGTGTGAGCCTGAAAGATTAGGTTCCTTATAACTATGTCAAAAGGTGTCTGAGCCACACGCACTCCACAATCACTCTAAAAGCTAGCTTCTTCACAACTTAAAGTGGCCACCGTCAGCTGCTTTTGCTAAGCCATGATATACATGAATCACCAAGATAAGAATTAAAAATCCACTAGTAGATACTTGTATCATGTCATAGCATCCACCCAATCAAATTAAAAATCCACTTGTATCATGTCATAACATCCAACCCATTTAAATTTATTGAAACATCACTCCCCTTAGCATAGAATAGACCAAGGGATTGAGTGCCTTGTAAGTATCAAAATACTCGCTTGGCAACCTATCAATGTTTACTTTCAAGATTATACATAAACTTACTCAACTCGGAGACCCCAAATTGAATATATGGCCACATAGATAAATGAAGTATCTAATAGCCTGCAAAGGTAAAGTGATGCATCAAATGGTTCACCTACATCTTGGAGAGTAAGCCTAGAACCTATCTCTACTCGTATAGCAATAGTCTTATAGACTAAAACATGCAACCAATCTCTAATAGTGTAGCAATAGGCTTATATCTACTTGTGAGATCCCTCTGCCCCCTCCGAGCACCGGACTCCTGGTAGACAGCGGAAGGAGCCCCCTCATGCGCGGGGCAGGGTTTCTCACTCGGGGCCTTGCCCACGAATGTCCGGGCGGCACGAGACTAGGCTGGTGGTCACTCCCGAAAATCGAAACCGGGAAAATTTTCCATGCCCAGAAAGCGGGGACGATTCCACCATTTTGAATTTTCTTAACGAATTTTTCTAACGAGATCAATTCTAAACTATCCTTCACCTGAAATAACCAGATAGAAGGAAACTATCACTGATATAATTTGATCATCTGAGTAAGTTCAACGCTTTTTTCCTAATCAAGATCAGGCACAGCCGTTGATCCACTCAATTGAGAAATTTATCAGGGAATTAACTAGCTACTCAAATCCTAGCGTAATCCTAAGATTTTTTAGTTTGATTATTAAAAGTCCACTGATTCCAGCCTAACCCCATCCGGCCCATGGGTTAGCCACCACCCTGCCCACTGGAATCGGTAGATCCAAACAAGTACTCACCTACCCATAATTGAAATGCCTTTCTTAACTTTAGCTTTAGAAAACAGGTACGCACACACTCCTCTTTATATAAAAATAATCCATTAACGAAGCAGATATGATCACAGATTTCATAACTCAAAATTTCCATTCAATACTTTGTTTCACAAAAATAGTACCACTCTGGACTCTCCGTTGGGACCAGCTCGTCAGCAACGAGATCCAGTAAACAGATTACAATAATCATTTCGTGAACATACATATATATATCTTCCTCGACATACAAATGGGTGTCCTAAGCACCGCGAGCCCGTGCATCGCCTGGTAAGAACCCTCCAGGATCCTCCTTAGGTGTCCTGGTACTTCACTCAGGGACCGCTTCGTCGGCCCTTGCCCATCTCGGAAGCACACCATTTTTCACCATACCCAGGCTGGTCAAGTCCTGGGCAGGTTTTTGCCACGTGGGCTGTCCCTCGAACACTCCCCGCCACAGCTATTGCAACCGAACTTCCCTTAGATAAACATATATGCCAAATACTCCCTCCAGCATTCAAGCGTAAGACAGTCCTTTAAGAAAACAGGGTTTCTATGCAAGTTTTCAGTTTTGATTTTGTTTGAAAACCATGAATAATCTTAAATCTATATCTCAATACTTCAATATCCAGGTCTGAATTCCAAACAGAATTCCTCGAATTCTGTTAACTTGATCCTCAGATCAACATCAAAAGTCTTAACTTAGTTTTAGATTCAGTGGGGGATTTGAGTACATTTTTCCAGAACTAGGCACATCGTCATTGATTGAAATTGATGAAGGAATTAGGTCTTGGTCAATAGTCTGAATCAGAGTTTGGGTCTGGAAAAGTTCCTCCTAAACTATCTTTCTCGAAAGGTACTATTTCAATTTCTATTTTTCTGAATTTTGTTCGACAAATATTTGCTTGCAGATTTCTAAAACATGAATTTCTTAGGAGGAATAAAATAATCATTTATCTCGATCTCCGACTTCGATAGTTTAATTGAACTTTCTCATTACCATTTTAGTGGATATGAAACCGTAGCATTTCTTCTCACAGATTATCTACTTATTCATTTTTCCAATTTTTGTGGAAATTAAACAGAGGATTAAGGAGAACCCTTATTTAATTATAAAGATTCTATATGCATCTTATTATGCATAAAATCCAATTTTGATGAAAGTCACACTTTTATCATCATAAAAATCATTTATGTTGAAAATCACTCTTTTATCATGAAAGAATTTCATTTATGCATAAAAATCATTTATGATGAAAATCACACTTTTAATATAAAAAATTATCTTTTATGCATAAAATCATTTCACACTTTTAATATTAAAAAAATATATTTTATACATAGGTTTATGCATAAAAATCAATTATGATGAAAATCACACTTTTAATATAAAAAATATCTTTTATGCATAAAAATCGTTTATGATGAAAATCACACTTTTAATAAAAAAAATATCTTTTATGCATAGGTTTATGCATAAAAATCATTTATGATGAAAATCACACTTTTAATGTATAAAAAATATCTTTTATGCATAGGTTTATGCATTAAAAATCATTTATGATGAAAATCACACTTTTTAAAAAAAAATATACTTTTATGCATTATTTTATGCATAAAAATCAATAATGAAGAAAGTAACACTATAATAAAAAAAATTATCAATAAGTATCTTTCATAGAATTTAATTCTATTGAAAATCATTCTTTTATAGAAATTAATCAATATGCATCTTTCTATGCATGAATGAAAATGACACTTTTAGAATACTCTAACAACGATGGGGATTGCTCTTTTTTATTAATAAAAGATGAAATTTATTTCACTAATTTTCAAAAAAATTTACCATAACCTCCTTTATATGGTTGATCATTTTTCAATTTTTAATTCACTAAAATTAATTAGAAGTTCACCAAGAGTATTTAAATCATTCTAGTGTAAACATTTCCTACTTATTTAAGAGAAACATTATGAAAAAAATAATTTTATTCATTAATCATTCATCTTGGATAAGAATGGTTGGATTTACTAAAGAAGAGATGGGGATGCCTTTTTTCAATGAGGCATAACATCATTTGCAATTTAGAGAAGACAAAAATCATAAAAAATAATAAAAAACCATAAAATGAATGGAAAAGAGAAGAATCTCCAACTTACTAATTAAGGAATTTGAGAGCTTTCCTTTGGCTTGATGGTTTGAGGGTTCTACTCTTGTTTGGAAACATGAGTGGCCACCAATCTTTTGGAAGAGGGAAGGTCAAAAACTAATGAATTATGAGTAAAATTCACTGTTTTTGGCACTTGGGAGAGGCAGGGTAACAGTGCAAAACACTATTGAGTTTCAACAAAGGGGAAGGCTTCTATTTATAGAAAAAAGTGAGCTTCTAACCAAACCAACTGATTCTAGAATTTTCTAGATCAGTTTGGTCAATTTTTGACCATTTTTAGGTCAGTTTTGCTCACTTTTTGGATCTAGTTGAAACAGGAGAGAGGAGAGATAAAAATATCCCATTATTTAGGAGTTTAAAACTCATTCAAGCATGTGAAATAGGCACCTCCTTCATGAGGGGAATTCCCTCATACTGAGGTGTCAAAAATGTATCATTTCACCTAAATATCTCTCTTTTTTAACTATTAACCTTGTCCTTAGTCAACTCTTCATCTTATGTGAGTATTTACTCATTTTTGGAGGATTTTCCTTTTATTCTTCTATTTATCTCCTCCCTACATTTGGATGAATCTTATTGGTCCATAGGAACCTTAATTTAAAATTTCAAAAAGATCTTCACCCCCAGGATAATGCCTCTTGAACAGATTATACTTAATTTCTAACGCACCTTCTGAAAATCTTTTTGAACTTTTGTTTCAGGAGAACTTATTTTAATAAGATGAGATATTTTTCTATCCAAAAATATTTAAAATCTAAATATTCTCTCTCTAGAATATTTTCTCTCTCTAGGCCAAAACTGGTAGAAACAAGATCTTTTATATTTCTGAAGAGGGATTTGATTACAGGAGAAGATGTTGGACATCTTGAGAGGCAAGGGAGGAATCTTACACTACTAGTGTAGCCAACAAGCTTATAGACCAAACCATGTAATCAATCTGTGTCTGTACTTTAACTACAACATCATAATACCATTATCATGATGTAAACTATATGCCCAAATAATAATTTAATGATCCCAGATCGGTCATCTCAAATGCCACATGTAGTTCAGCCTTGAAGGCTAAAAGCTTCTCCTCATTAGGGCCTATGAGTACCATTATCACGATGAATAAACTATATCCCCAAATAATAATGCAATGAGCCTAGATCTGCCATCTCAAAACAGCACATGTAGTTCGCTATTCAAGGTTAAAATCTTCTCCTAATTAGGGCCTACGAGTAGCATGGCATCAACCTATAAAACTGATTTAAAAACAATCTTACTCCTCTTTGTATAAAGGGTACTCTCATTTGGACTGTTGCAAAAACTGATTGCCACCAAGTATGTATTTATCTTTTTATACCATACTTTGGGAGCGTGCTTAAGGCTATATAAATCTTTTCTTAGCCTATATAATTTAGACTCATGTCCCTTCTCAACAAAACCATGAGGCTAAGATACATAAACCTCCTCATGTAAATCACCATTCAAGAAGGCAGTCTTGATGTCCAACTAATGTACATTCCAACCATGATGCATAACTAATGCAATGATACACATGACTGTAGTCATATGAGATGTGGGTGCAATGGTCTCATCATAATCTATGCTCTTCTCTCAAGAATAATCCTTTGTCGATAATCCTTTCCTTGTATAGCAACCCATCATCTTTATGCTTAATCTTATAAACCCACTTCATACCAATGGCCTTTTTTACCAATAAGGTAAATCTTCCAAAATAGCATGCCATTTTTAAGGATTGATGCATATACTCATCCCATATGGCCTATGTCCTTTCATCATTTTCATGTGCTTCCCCAAAGTAAATAGTTTCCTCTTCATTGCATATAATATTGACAATGAGAGCATGAGCTACAAAAGAATAAGATCCATGATGAGAACATACACGTGTCATGCTACACAAATGAGTAGCTAATTTTCTATCTCATAAAATGATTTCCTCAGTAGATCGTATCGAATCACCCAATTCCTGTCCCCAGTATTTGGATCATACTAAAATGGAGGGAGTTGGTCCATCTATAATCCATGTGCCTAAACCAGGTGAGTACTATGCCATACCAAGATGAATGCTCTCCTCTGGCCACTATCTCCTGTGATGTGACTGTAGTGCAAGTCCGGGGAGTCAAAGTGGATCCATGTCCCTCACCCTCTGTATATAAGTGTGTCTAGAATAGAGCCTCCATCAACATAGGAGCTACAGCAAACTCTACGTGAATGATCTGGTGGGGAACAAATGGCTTGTTGTGTATCATTCGTGATAGCATCATGATCTGAGGATGCTCTACATTGCCAATCTGTTGGGGATAAATCTGGTGCCAAAAAGGGAGCTCCATACATAAGTGCCGCGGGGTGACTAGGGTGTTAAAAAGCCAACCCTTTGTCCTCATCTCCTAAAAATGAGCCTAGAAATACTGCCTCTCCAATAAGGCTAGATCTGCATATGCTCTAGTGAGTCTATCCTTTGTTGCCTGTCTCATAAAGAATTGTGGACTCATGAAGTAGCTTTGAGATAGGCATATGAGTTGACTGAGAGCCCCCTATGTGTGCAAAAATCTAGTAAAGTATCCATGTGCTTCTCTAGCCCCTCCTCATAATCTGCAATGAGCACAATATCATTAGCATCATATAAAAGGATGGAAACAAGAATACCTCCTAGAAATCTGAGATCTCATTTATGTAAAGTCCAAAGAGGGTCGGAGATAGTAAGCATAGGCTTGTTGCACTCTGCTGGTGATAGAGACCTCCTCAGATAGTCCTCTTCTTGGGCATCTCACCCTACCAATATAACTGACTCATATAAGGCAGTGATAGCTGTGAGATCCCTCTGCCCTCTCCGTGCACTGGATTCCCAGTAGGCTGACAGCGGAAGCAGCCCCCTCATGCGTGGGGCAGGGTCTCTCACTCGGGGCCTCGCCCACGAATGTCTCCCACGAATGTCCGGGCACGAGACTAGGCTGGTGGTCACTCCGAAAACCGAAACCAGGAAAATTTCCCATGCCTGGAAAAGCGGGGACGATTCCACCTTTTTGATTTTTCTTAACGAATTTTTCTAACGAGATCAATTCTAAACTATCCTTCACCTGAATAAATCAGATTAAAAAGAAACTATCACTGATATAATTTGATCAATCTGAGTGATTTCAACGCTTTTTTCCTAATCAAGATCAGGCACAGCCGTTGATCCACTCAATTGAGAATTTTATCAGGGAATTAACTATCTACTCGAAGCCTAGCGTAATCCTAAGATTTTTCAGTTTGATTATTAAAACTCCATGATTCCAGCCTAACCCCATCTGGCCCATGGGTTAGCCACCACCCTACCCACTGGAATTGGTGGAACCAAACAAGTACTCACCCACCCATAATTGAATTGCCTTTCTTAACTTTAGCTTTAGAAAACAGATATGCACACACTCCTCTAAAACTTTAATAAAAACAATCCATTGACAAAACAATTTACTGGTTACACATGTCATACTTCAAAATTTGCATTGAGTCTTTGTTTCTCACAAAACAGTATCACTCTAGACTCTCCGTTGAGACCAGCGAGTGAACAACGAGATCCAGTGATAGATTACAATAACATTGGTCTGTCATACAATATCTTCCTCGACATACGTATGGGTGTCCTCGGCACCGCGAGCCCGTGCATCGCCTGGTCAGAACCCTCCAGGATCCTCCTTAGGTGTCCTGGCACTTCACTCAGGACCCTCCTTAGGTGTCCTAGCACTTCACTCAGGACCCTCCTTAGGTGTCCTAGCACTTCACTCATGGACCGCTTCGTCGGCCCTCGTCCATCGTACCGGAAGCGCACCATTTTAACCATACCGAGGCTGGTCAAGACCTCGACAGGCTTTGCCGCGTGAGCTGTTCCTCGAACACTCCCCGCCAGCTGTTGCAACCCGAACTTCCCTTAGATAAACATATATGCCAATGCTCCCTCCAGCATTCTGGCGTAAGATAGTCTTTTAAGAAAACAGGGTTTCTATGCAAGTTTTTAGTTTGATTTTTGTTTGAAAACCATGAATAATCTTAAATCCGTTTCTCAATACTTCTAAATCCAGGTCTGAATTCACTCCAGAATTCCTCGAGTTCTGTCAACTTGATCCTCAGATCAAAATCAAAAGTCTTAACTTAGTTTCAGATTCGGTGGGTAATTTGAGTACATTTTCCCTGAACTGATTACATCGTCATTGACGAAGGAATTAGGTCTTGGTCAATAGTCTAAATCAGAGTTTGGGTCTGGAAAGATTCTTCCTAAACTATCTTTCTCGAAAGGTACTATTTCAATTTCTCTTTTTCTAAATTTTGTTCGACGAATATTTGCTTACAAATTAAACATGGATTTCTTAAGAGGAATTAAATAATCATTTATCTCGATCTCCGACTTCGATAGTTTTATCATTACCATCTTAGTGGAATATGAAGCGGTAGCATTTCCTCTCACAGATTATCTACTTATTCCTTTTTTCAATTTTTACGAAAATTAAATAGGAGATTAAGGAGAACCCTTATTTAATTATAAAGATTCTTTATGCATCTAATTATGCATAGAATCCGATTCAAATGAAAGTCACACTTTTAATATAAAAATTCTTTTATACTGCATAAAAACCATTTATGATGAAAATCACACTTTTAATATAAAAAAATATCTTTTATGCACCCATTTATGCATAAAAACCGTTTATGTTGAAAATCACACTTTTAATATAAAAAAATATCTTTTATGCATACTTCTATGCATGAAATTCAAATGTGATAAAAGTAACACTTTTATAATAATAAAATAATCTTTTATGCATACTTTTATGCATGAATTTCAAATATAATAAAAGTAACACTTTTATAATAAAAAAATAATCTTTTATGTATACTTCTATGCATGAAAATCAAATATGATAAAAGTAACACTTTTATAATAAAAAAAATCTTTATGCATACTTTTATGCATGAATTTCAAATATGATAAAAGTAACACTTTTATAATAAAAAAATATCTTTATGCATACTTTTATGCATGAATTTCAAATATGATAAAAGTAACACTTTTATAATAAAAAATATCTTTATGCATACTTTTATGCATGAATTTCAAATATGATAAAAGTAACACTTTTATAATAAAAAATAATCTTTTATGCATACTTCTATGCATAAATATCAAATATGATAAAAGTAACACTTTTATAATAAAAAAATAATCTTTTATGCATACTTCTATGCATAAATATCAAATAAGATAAAAGTAACACTTTTATAATAAATAATATTCTTTTATGCATACTTTTATGCATAAAAATCATATATGATAAAAGTAACACTTTTATAATAAAAAATATAATCTTTTATGCATACTTCTATACATAAATATCAAATATGATAAAAGTAACACTTTTATAATTAAAAAAATAATCTTTTATGCATACTTCTATGCATAAATATCAAATATGATAAAAATAACTCTTTTAAAATAAAAACTAAATTTCTTTATACAAATAATCAAAATGCATCTTCTATGCATGAAAATGATACTTTAGAATATAGAAACCATAAGGATTACTCTTTTAGAATAATAAAAGATGAAATTTATTTCACTAATTTCTAAAATTTTTGCCATAACCTCCTTTGTATGGCTGACCATTTTTTATTTTTTTAAGTCTCTAAAATTAATTAAAATGCACCAAGAGTAATGAATTTATTCTAAAGTAAACATTTTTCTACTTATTTAGACAAACATTATAAAAACTTGACTTTATCAAAAATCATTTACCTAGGATAGAGAATGGTTGGATTTTACTAGAGAAGAGAGGGGATTGCCTTTTGCAATCAGGCATAACATTATTTACAATTTTAGAGAAGACATAAAGCATAAAAAACCATAAAAACCATAAAATAAGTGGAAAGAGAAGAATCACCAACTTACTAATGACTTTGGGAGCTTTCCTTTGGCTTGATGGTTTGAGGGTTCAACTCTTGTTTGAGACAAGAGTGGCCACCAATCTTTTTGGAAGAGGGAGGGTCAAAAACTAGTGAATTATGGGTAAAATTCACAATCTTTGGCACTTGGGAGAGGCAGGGTAACAGTGCAAAACACTATTGAGTTGCAACAAAGGGGAAGGCTTCTATTTATAGGAAAAATTGAGCTTCTAACCAAGCCAACTGATTCTAGAATTTTCCAAATCAGTTTGGTCAATTTTTGACCATTTTTAGGTCAATTTTGCTCACTTTTTGGATCTAGTTGAAACATGAGAGAGGAGAGATAAAAATATCCCATTATTTGGGAGGCTAAAACTCATTCAAGCATGTGAAATAGGTGCCTCCTTCATGAGGGGAATTCCCCCATGCAGAGGTGTCAAAAATGCATCATTTCACCTAAATATCTCTCTTTTTTAACTATTAACCTTGTCCTTAGTCAACTCTTCATCTTATGTGAGTATTTACTCATTTTTGGGAGATTTTTCTTTTATTTCTTCATTTATCTCCTCCCTACATTTGGATGAATCTTATTGGTCCATAGGAACCTTAATTTAAAATTTCGAAAAAATCTTCACTCCCCCAGGATAATGCCTCTTGAACAGATTATACTTAATTTCTAATGCCCCTTCTGAAAATCTTTTTGAACTTCTGTTTCAGGGAAACTTATTTTAATAAGATGAGATATTTTTCTATCCAAAAATATTTAAAAACTGAGTTATCACTCTCTAGAAGATTTTCTCTCTCTAGGCCAAAACTGGTAGAAACAAGATCTTTTATATTTCTGAAGAGGGATTTTATTACAGGGGAAGATGCTGGACATCTTGACAGGTTGGGGAGGAATCTTACATTCTCTCCCACTTGAAAAACGCGAGATGTCCTCGTCTCGCAAACTAGGGGTAATCCCGCAAAACAGATCGGCTTCATTCTCCCAGGTAACATCTTCAAAAGAATAGAACTTCCATTTTACCAATAATTCTTTGAGAATTCTGTTCCTGAGAATCTTTTCTCGAACATCGAGAATTTCTTCAGGTTGGAGTTCCATCTGCCCTTGGGTTGAAGAGGTTAGGATTTCATCTCATCAAGCACATGATTTGGGCTTGGTACATATTTCTTTAGAAGGCTTACATGAAATACATTATGAACTTTGAGATGAGGAGGCAGAAGAAGCTCGTAGGCTAAGTCACCTACTTTCTTTGTAATCAGATATGGCCCACAATATCTGGGGGATAATTTCTTGTACTTCCCAAGAGATAGAGAACTTCTTTTGGGCCGTACTCGAATGAAGACCATATCCGCTTCTTTGAATTCTCTGTCTGTCCTCTTCTTATCTGCATATTTCTTCTGTCTATCTTGGGCAGCTTTTATATCTTTACGAATTGCATGCATCTGCTGCTCCATGTCTTCAAGCATCTGTCTGGACATCTCGACCCTAATCAATGGGTCAGACCAAGTTAATGGAGTTAAGCAATCTTGTCCATACAGAGCTTTAAAAGGGCTCATCCCGATACTTCGTCGGTGATAAGAAGCATTGTAGGCAAACTCGACTAGGTGCAGATAGCTTAGCCATTTCTTAGGTTCCATGCCATATGACCGAAGTATATCTTCGATTACTTGGTTTACCCTTTCAGTTTGACCATCGATCTCAAGGTGATAAGCTATGCTGAGATCCAAGAAAGTTCCCACTGCTTTAAAAAATGCCATCCAGAACCTTGAAGTAAACTTTGGATCTTGATCACTTACGATTCTCCTGGGTAGGCCATGCAATCTGAAGATTTCTTTGAGGAACACTCTGGCCACATCCACTACAGTGTAGGTTTCTGTCACTGGGATCAGATGTGCAACTTTGGTTAGTCTATCAACTACCACGAAAATGGAGTTGTAACCTGATTGCACTAAAGGTAATCCAGTAATAAAGTCCATACTGATATATTCCCACTTCATCTGGGAGATGTCCAATGGATGTAACTTCCCAGGTATTTTTACTCTTTCAGCTTTGACTTTCTGGCATGTCAGACATTGACGTACATGATTCAGTACATCCTTTTTCAGACCAGGCCAAAAGAAGCTTTTCTTTACAGACATATAGCTTTTGATGAAACCTGGATGTCCTGCTGTAAGGCTATCATGGGCTTCATTCAGAATTTGTCCCTTAGTTCCCTCATCATTGGGAATGCATAGCCTGCGATTATAATACATAATGCCATCATCCAGGCTGTACCCTTGAACTCTGTTCAACTCCTAAGGAGTTTTGCTTTCTTGCATAAGTAGGGTAGCAATAGGGCCAAGGAATCTATCCTGCATGATCTTCTCACTTGCTTCAATAAACAAAGGATTTGATACTACAGTAATTGCAAGCAAGGAGGCTTTTCTGCTGAGGGCATCTGCTACCACATTTTCTTTGCCTGGGCGGTACTTGATTTCAAAATCAAATTCCTGCAGGGTCTGCATCCATCTTCTTTGTCGCATGTTGAGGTCCTTCTGAGTAAAGATCCACTTTAAGCTCTGATGATCTCTCATCAAAGTGAATCTTTTTCCCAGTAGGTAATGTCTCCACAACTTTAATGCATAGACTACTGAAAGTAATTCCAGGTCGTGGACATCATAATTCCTCTCATGCGTTCTGAGCTTTCGGGATTCATAGGCCACTGCATGACCTTCCTGCATGAGTGCACCTCCCAGGGCAAAACCACTTGCATCAGTTACTACCTCAAAGGGTAGAGAGAAATCTGGCAGCTTTAGAATGGGACTAGTTACCAAGGTGGTCTTCAGCTTATCAAAAGCACTCTGGCACCTGGTAGACCATTGAAATGGAATATTTTTCTTGAGAAGATTAGTCAGGGGGGAAGCTATGAGAGCATACTTTGGTATAAAAATCCTATACCAACCAGTTAATCCCAAGAATCCTCTAACTTCTTTCACTGTCTTTGGTTCCGGCCAATCTATAACTACATGGACTTTTGCGGAATCTCAAGAAATTCCATCTTTGGATACCATAAAGCCCAAGTATTCAATGTGGTCGGCGAGAGGTAAGACTTTGAACTGATAGTCGGTTACATTACCATCTAGATTAAACTGGATAAGATCTGTCTCATGGTGAGTGAAAAGAGTCTTCCCACTGGCCAATTCAACTTGCATAGGTTTTCTTGATTTCTGTTCTAAGACTAGCTTACGCAAGCATCCAGGGGAAATGAATGAATGAGAGCTGCCTGAATCAATCAAAAGCTTAAAAGGCTTACCCTGATACTCTGCTGGAGTATGGATGACGGTGTTGGTTAGGCCCTTGATTTTCAATGGCAGCATAGATCTGCCCTTTTTCCTCTTCTACTACATCTGAAATTGTGACTGCTCTGGCTGCTACAGTCTGAGGTGGAACTCTTTCTCTTTGGTTGCCCCAGTTCTGGAAAGGAGTTCTGAGGTTACTCTGGACAGAGGCAGATGGCTGAGCTGGAGTTCTGCTGGGGTTTCCCTAGCTTGGGCGAGATGGACCTTGATTAGATTGGTAGGAAGGGGTTGGTCTCTGAACTCGGGGTCCTTGACTTCCCTGTCCCCTTGACATGGCAGGAGTCGGGCAGTCTTTTAACTGGTGACCAAAACCCTGGCATCCAAAACATCGGTTTTCAGTTCTGAGCTCATCCCTCTGATTTCTTCTTGAAAGAGGTGGGGCTCCTGAGAAAGTATTCTGGGGGAAGGGTCTTCCTTCACTTCGGAATCTTCCTGCATCCTGATTATGATTCAGGCCTTGCTTCCTCTTCGGGGGTGGAAAGTTTGAAGTACTTCCCTAGGCTTGGAATCTTTTAAAGTTAGAGGGTGCAGGCTTTGGCGGAACCTTTACTACAAAGGCTTTGGCAAAATCCTTTGCCATTCTTACTGCTTCAGCCATGGACACTGGCTTGGCATTTTTGACCAGTGTGTCCAAGGGTTCGTTCATTCCCCGAATGAACCTGGCCATGAGTTGCTCTTCATCTAGAGGTGGTGAATATTTGAGTAGAAGAGCAAAGGCCTGGTGATATTCCTCGATGGTTTTGCTCTCCTGCTTTAGCTCTAAAAATTCGTTCATTTTGGTTTTCAAAAATCCAGGAGGACAAAATCTCTTTCTTAGATAGGTTTTTAGATCATTCTTTGATTGAGTATTTCTGTCCAGACGGTTGGTGTCACAGTGGTTCCTCCATGCTACCCTGGCTGTTTCCACTATTTTCAGCCGGGCAAGAGCCAGTTTTCTCCGTTCATTGTAGCCTGTGACGTCAAAATACTCTTCCATATCTTCCACCCATTTCTCCACAGCCTCACCCAGGTTCTCCCCTTCTCCTTTGAAGGGTCCTGGCTGAGTCCTATGAAGAGCCTTGCGAACATCAGGATCAAGCTCGTCATCATCAGAAACAGGGTCTGGCTGACAGCCACGGTTTCCTTGTCTCATGATTCTGCCAAAAATTTATATATTATTAAATTTTTATTTTGATATTTTCCACGAGATCCTAAGACTTAAGAGGTTCGGAAAACAATTTCTTAAACAAGACAATGATCTTATTGGAGATCTATGACATATGTCCGATAACAGATTTTTCTTTATCAGATCGTCCGTAAACAATCACTTATACAACAGGAAATTTTTCTTCGAAAAATATTTCTTTATTTAAATAAAAGTTACCATATGTACATAGAGCAGCTCGGCTCCAGAATTCAAAATCTCCTCGTCGGGAGACGCATATGACGATGGTATTGGGCCATAGCCATGCCCTGATACAAACGTCCACTTACTGACAAGGGAGCTATTATCTTCCATTTAGGAATAAAGCAACTGAGGAGTCTGTAGACTTGGCATGAAAGTCTGAAATTTCGAGGCGTTGAATGATATAGGATGACGCCACACACTATTTTTAGCTTTAATAGAATCATTGCCAAGGAGAGGTTCTGCCAATAGCATTACACGGTGGTCGCAAGAGGCGTGGACATACTGCCTGCAAACCACTTATGTTGTTGTCTCTCCGCTGGGTTAGGAAAATATAAATCCTCGAAATGGCGTGCGAGTCTAGCTCGGCTTGTTCAAGTTGGAGCGGAAGAAATGAGATGCTCGAAGGCAAACGCAGTCATATCTTGAGGCTGGGTGAGGTCGGAAATACCAGATAAATAGGGAACTTCCATCTATAAAAATAATTTCTTTGATTAAAAATTCTTCATTAAAGAAGCTTACGGAATGAAAATACATTATGAAAAATGCTTTTTCTGAGTTTTTATAATCCATTTCTGATAAGAATTTGTTTATCCTTATTAGTTTTCAACTTGGCTCTGATGCCAACTGTGAGATCCCTCTGCCCCCTCCATGCACCGGATTCTCGGTAGAGCTGACAGCGGAAGTAGCCCCCTCATGCGCGGGGTGTTGAAATTTGAGCATAATGATGAGCTATGGTGGATCAAACACTAGAATCAACATCATTAACAAAGTGATTAAGAAATGATTAAGATGTAATTAGTGGATAATTAGCAAATAGATTAATGTAGGCATGGATACTCAAAAACCATTAGGGCTATGCCTCAATTTATAGAGTTTACATCAAGCATCAAATCCCATTGATTTCTCCATGATTCACTCCTAGAATATCTCCACCTTTTGCCTGATTCTCTCCACCTCTTCTCTTTTCCCTGAATATCTCCCAGAATATCTCCACACTCCTAAATTCTCTCATGCTACCCTTTATTCTCTCCCAGTAGATTCTTCTCACCTTTTCACAGGTTCTTTCACATTTACACATCCTCTTTTACAGCCTCTATCCAAGAGCTTGTTCCCACACACACCCTATTCACTTGTATTTTCAACACCTCTCCTCAGGTGAATACTCCTAGTACACCTAGACCCTATACCAAGTTTGCCTCCCCTTACTTGATAGTCCGACCAGTGTCTACTCCTCCCCTCAAGTTATCTCAGCACACCTGGACCCTGTATCAAGTTTCTTTCTTACTTGTTGACAGTCCGCGACCAGTGCCTCAAGTCCCTAAACTCCATAGTCCTTGACACTCTCTCTCTCTATGTGTCCAAGGCTACTATAAGTGCCCGCGACCTTGACTAAAGTGCTCACACATACATCTACCACGTGGCCTACATCATCGGTGGTTCAGAGGTGGTTTTACTTTATTGGGCCAGGTTACATTGGGTTGTGGGGTCTCTCTCTCTCTCTCTCTCAGAGATTTTCACATGGCTCCTCACTCTTTGGAGCCTCACATCTTCTCTTTTCTTCAGTCTTCTTGTCGTGGCAGCATCTCTCCATGCATCCATCTCTTTTTTCAGTCTTCTCGAGGCAGCTTCTCTTCTCGTGGTGGCAGCTTCTCTTCTCGTGTCCATGTCTTCCTTCAGATCTTCTTCTCAGTGTGGATCCTCTTCTTGGAAAGAGATATTCTTCTTCTTTCATGGCTGGGGCCATGAGCTCGTTTGTCAGGTCATTTTGCTCCATGTGAGCAACATGTTTCAATGTTTTGCTGACAGTTCCTTTGGGCTTTTTATGTTTATTTTGTATCATTATGCAATTCAAACCCAAATTTATGCGGGAGGTCTTACCTCTTACCTTATTTTGGACAAGGGCAGTGTCTGTTCCCATTTTTACACTAATGCAATGTGCCCAATACATAATGCGTATAGCATTCATTCTCATGCACATTCCCAAATGCAACTCTGGTTGTGAATAATCTTGAATTTGAGTGAGATTTACAGGCATTAACCAAGGGTTAAATGCAAAATGATGATTTTCATAATTTTATCAGCACAATTTTACCAGAAATTACATTAAATTAAGGGTAACCAATTTGTACGGGATGGTTAGAGTATCAAACCAACTCCGATTTGAAATCTGAAGTTATAGGGATCTATATCAGATACCTAATGATTAATTTGAACCCTCAATTGCACCAAAATATAGTGATTAGCACTGATTAATCACTGATTAGCAAATTAATGCTCTGTTTTGTGTGCAAAAAACAGAGTATGCAAGGAGTCCAGATCTGGTGCCTTCCACTTCAAATGAGCTCAAATGCTTTCAAAGGCATCAATAGCAATGAGTCTAGTAGAGGATTAAGCCAAGAAACACAAGATTTGACCAAATATTGAAAGCTTAATCTCTGTTTTACCAAAGTCACCTGCAGATTTGATGAAGAGCTTGGATCTCAATGTAGACTTGATGAAGCTCAATTCTGTCTTCACCAGCTTGTAGAACGTGCTTGAATACACCTTCGGCTAGGAGGAATTAGAAACATTTGAACTGAGCTTGAAGAAATCTTCAATTCCCTTCAGAAAAACGGCGCCCACCAATAATTGAGCTCCCGTCGGTGTTCTGCGCTGAATTGGGCCACAAGATTTGAGTTGTGTGTAGCCCTATGAGTCTACTATAAGTACCTAAAAGGGCTTAGCCTAATGTTATGTGTGCAAGGAGAATGGAGTCCTCCATTGGCTGGGGGTGAAGGGGAGAAGTGAAAACTCACTAAAAATTGATTTTTTGTTAATTTTCTACTAATCCTAATTAATTAACTAATGGGCTCATAAATCTGATGGATTTTAGGCATGGCTCTGATACCATGTTGAAATTTGAGCATAATGATGAGCTATGCTGGATCAAACACTATAATCAACATCATTAACAAAGTGATTAAGAAATGATTAAGATGTAATTAGTGGATAATTAGCAAATAGATTAATGTAGGCATGGATACTCAAAAACCATTAGGGCTATGCCTCAATTTATAGAGTTTACATCAAGCATCAAATCCCATTGATTTCTCCATGATTCACTCCCAGAATATCTCCACCTTTTGCCTGATTCTCTCCACCTCTTCTCTTTTCCCTGAATATCTCCCAGAATATCTCCACACTCCTAAATTCTCTCATGCTACCCTTTATTCTTTCCCAGTAGATTCTTCTCACCTTTTCACAGGTTCTTTCACATTTACACATCCTCTTTTACAGCCTCTATCCAAGAGCTTGTTCCCACACACACCCTATTCACTTGTATTTTCAACACGGGGCAGGGTCTCTCACTCGGGGCCTCGCCCACGAATGTCTGGGCACGAGACTAAGCTGGCGGTCACTCCGAAAATGGAAACCGGGAAAATTTTCCATGCCTGGAAAAGCAGGGACGGTTCCACCTTTTTGATTTTTCTTAACCAATTTTTCTAACGAGATCAATTCTAAACTATCCTTCACCTGAATAAATCAGATTAAAAAGAAACTATCACTGATATAATTTGATCAATCTGAGTGATTTCAACGCTTTTTTCCTAATCAAGATTAGGCACAGCCGTTGATCCACTCAATTGAGAATTTTATCAGGGAATTAACTATCTACTCGAAGCCTAGCCTAATCCTAAGATTTTTCAGTTTGATTATTAAAACTCCATGATTCCAGCCTAACCCCATCCGGCCCATGGGTTAGCCACCACCCTACCACTGGAATCGGTGGAACCAAACAAGTACTCACCCACCCATAATTGAATTGCCTTTCTTAACTTTAGCTTTAGAAACAGATATGCATACACTCCTCTTTTAAAAACAATCCATTGACAAAACAATTTACTGGTTACACATGTCATACTTCAAAATTTGCATTGAGTCTTTGTTTCTCACAAAACAGTATCACTCTGGACTCTCCGTTGAGACCAGCGAGTCAACAACGAGATCCAGTGTGATAGATTACAATAACATTGGTCTGTCATACAATATCTTCCTCGACATACGTATGGGTGTCCTTGGCACCGCGAGCCCGTGCATCGCCTAGTCAAAACCCTCCAGGATCCTCCTTAGGTGTCCTAGCACTTCACTCAGGGACCGCTTCGTCGGCCCTCGTCCATCATACCGAAAGCGCACCATTTTAACCATACCAAGGCTGGTCAAGACCTCGGTAGGCTTTGCCGCGTGAGCTGTCCCTCGAACACTCCCCGCCAGCTGTTGCAACCAAACTTCCCTTAGATAAACATATATGCCAATGCTCCCTCCAGCATTCTGGCGTAAGACAGTCTTTTAAGAAAACAAAGTTTCTATGCAAGTTTTCAGTTTGATTTTTGTTTGAAAACCATGAATAATCTTAAATCCGTATCTCAATGCTTCTAGATCTAGGTCTGAATTCCAAACAGAATTCCTCAAATTCTGTTAACTTGATCCTCAGATCAAAATCAAAAGTCTTAACTTAGTTTTAGATTCGGTGGGTGATTTGAGTACATTTTCCCTGAATTGATTACATCATTGACGAAGGAATTAGGTCTTGGTCAATAGTCTGAATCAGAGTTTGGGTCTGGAAAGATTCTTCCTAAACTATCTTTCTCGAAAGGTACTATTTCAATTTCTCTTTTTCTAAATTTCGTTCGACGAATATTTGCTTACAGATTTCTAAAACATGGATTTCTTAAGAGGAATAAAATAATCATTTATCTCGATCCTGACTTCGATAGTTTTATCATTACCATCTTAGTGGAATATGAAGCGGTAGCATTTTCTCTCACAGATTATCTACTTATTCCTTTTTTCAATTTTTACGAAAATTAAATAGGGGATTAAGGAGAACCCTTATTTAATTATAAAGATTCTATATGCATCTAATTATGCATAAAATCCGATTTTGATGAAAGTCACACTTTTAATATAAAAATTCTTTTATGCACCCATTTATGCATAAAAATCATTTATGATGAAAATCACACTTTTAATATAAAAAATATCTTTTATGCACCCATTTATGCATAAAAATCATTTATGATGAAAATCACACTTTTAATATAAAAAATATCTTTTATGCATACTTCTATGCATGAAATTCAAATGTGATAAAAGTAACACTTTTATATTAAAAATAATAATCTTTTATGCATACTTTTATGCATGAATTTCAAATATGATAAAAGTAACACTTTTATAATAATAATAAAATCTTTTATGCATACTTCTATATGCATGAAAATCAAATATGATAAAAGTAACACTTTTATAATAAAAAAATATCTTTATGCATACTTTTATGCATGAATTTCAAATCTGATAAAAGTAACACTTTTATAAAAAAATATCTTTATGCATACTTTTATGCATGAATTTCAAATATGATAAAAGTAACACTTTTATAATAAAAAAATAATCTTTTATGCATACTTCTATGCATAAATATCAAATATGATAAAAGTAACACTTTTATAATAAAAAAATAATCTTTTATGCATACTTCTATGCATAAATATCAAATATGATAAAAGTAACACTTTTATAATAAATAATATTCTTTTATGCATAAAACTCAAATATGATAAAAGTAACACTTTTATAATTAAAAAAATCTTTTATGCATAATTCTATGCATAAATATCAAATATGATAAAAGTAACACTTTTATAATAAAAAAATAATCTTTTATGCATACTTCTATGCATAAATATCAAATATGATAAAAGTAACACTTTTATAATAAAAACTAAATTTCTTTATATAAATAATCAAAATGCATCTTCTATGCATGAAAATGATACTTTAGAATATAGAGACCACCATAAGGATTACTCTTTTAGAATAATAAAAGATGAAATTTATTTCACTAATTTCTAAAAACTTTGCCATAACCTCCTTTGTATGGCTGACCATTTTTAAAAAATTTAAGTCTCTAAAATTAATTAAAATGCACCAAGAGTATTGAATTTATTCTAAAGTAAACATTTTTCTACTTATTTAGACAAACATTAAAAACTTAACTTTAATCATAAATCATTTACCTAGGATAGAGAATGGTTGGATTTTACTAGAGAAGAGAGGGGATTGCCTTTTGCAATGAGGCATAACATTATTTACAATTTTAGAGAAGACATAAAGCATAAAAAACCATAAAAACCATAAAATAAGTGGAAAGAGAAGAATCACCAACTTACTAATGACTTTGGGAGCTTTCCTTTGGCTTGATGGTTTGAGGATTCTACTCTTGTTTGAGACAAGAGTGGCCACCAATCTTTTTGGAAGAGGGAGGATCAAAAACTAGTGAATTATGGGTAAAATTCACAGTCTTTGGCACTTGGGAGAGGCAAGGTAACAGTGCAAAACACTATTGAGTTGTAATAAAGGGGAGGGCTTTTATTTATAGGAAAAAGTGAGCTTCTAACCAAGCCAACTGATTCTAGAATTTTCCAGATCAGTTTGGTCAATTTTTGACCATTTTTAGGTCAGTTTTGCTCACTTTTTGGATCTAGTTGAAATAGGAGAGAGGAGAGATAAAAATATCCCATTATTTGGGAGTTTAAAACTCATTCAAGCATGTGAAATAGGTGCCTCCTTCATGAGAGGAATTCCCCCATGCAAAGGTGTCAAAAATGCATCATTTCACCTAAATATCTCTCTTTTTTAACTATTAACCTTGTCCTTAGTCAACTCTTCATCTTATGTGAGTATTTACTCATTTTTGGGAGATTTTTCTTTTATTTCTTCATTTATCTCCTCCCTACATTCTCCTCCCTTCATTTGGATTAATTTTATTGGTCCATAGGAACCTTAATTTAAAATTTCAAAAAAATCTTCACCCCCAGGATAATGCCTCTTGAACAGATTATACTTAATTTCTAATGCACCTTGTGAAAATCTTTTTAAACTTCTGTTTCAGGGGAACTTATTTTAATAAGATGAGATATTTTTCTATCCAAAAATATTTAAAAACTGAGTTACCACTCTCTAGAAGATTTTCTTTCTCTAGGCCAAAACTGGTAGAAACAAGATCTTTTATATTTCTGAAGAGGGATTTGATTACAGGGGAAGATGCTAGACATCTTGAGAGGCTGGGGAG
Source organism: Cibotium barometz (assembly GCF_041138505.1). Classification (NCBI taxonomy): domain Eukaryota; kingdom Viridiplantae; phylum Streptophyta; class Polypodiopsida; order Cyatheales; family Cibotiaceae; genus Cibotium; species Cibotium barometz. Next base: position 19,263,498 of record NC_141076.1, on the reverse strand, counting down.
GAATCTTACAATAGCCAAGATCATGTCAAATGGGACCCCAAGATGTTGTAAAGCGTTGTAGGAGTGGGGCATGAGACATTGTATCAAAAGCTTTGTGGAAGTCCACAAAGCAATAGTATAGTCAGTGGACATCTGTCGTAACTTGCTTAATGATAGACTGAAGTGTGAATATATGATCCAGCGTGGAGAAGATCCTCCTAAATCCTGCGTGCCTTGGTGCCCTGTATCCCTCTCTCTTTGCCAATGTGCTGAGCTCAAACTCAAGTATAGATCCATAGAGCTTTGCCAAGGTATGGCCGATCATGATGGTTCTATAGTTATTAGGATCCATGGGGTCTCCCACCTTATGTATAGGCATAATAATGTGTGATGACCAGGTGGGGGGAAAGCCCTCTGAGAGGGCCTTATTAAACATATGGGCTAGGAGCGGTGCTAGAGATGCTCACTCATAAGCCCCTCGTGATCCTGTGATCATCCATTCTAAAGCTTGCATATAGCCTTCACCAACACGTCTCCTATGAAGAAGGTGGATATGGTGGGACATGCCTAAGGTGAATGTGGGAGGAGGGTTTAGTGGGGTATGTGGTATGATGCATGTGCATATGAGTGCCAGATGTATGGGTCTATGATGGGGGTGGGTAAGCGGCATTCTCGGATCCTATGCCAAGCCTCATCAGAATTCCTACTTAAGAAGAGTTGGTATAAGTCCTCCTGCTATTTACAAAAATGTGATCATTTCTTGCAACAACAAGCTACTAGCGGCAATTAGTCCATTCAGCTTCACGCTTCTGGATTTGGCCGGAAGCTAACTCACGCAAAAGATGTGCACGTGTGATAAGGCATTCATCGTCATATATCAACAATTCTAAAGGCATGGTACCAATGCGGGTTTCGGTGGGGTGAATCGACTAATATGTGGAAAATTATCAATGGTGGATGTGTGAATGATTTTTGTGAGGTGTGAGGTGAGGGTGGTGAGGGGTGAAGATGGGTCTACATCCAAGAGACGACAATAGAGATCATTTGCATAGATAAGATCAAAATCATGGGTGAAATGGATCTGGGTGTAGTGTGACATGGGCGATGCCTGTGTTGGGGTAGGTGGTGTGTAGATGAGGGTGAAGGCGAGGTAGCTGTGGTCGCGAGCATGGTGGGATGGTAGAGTCAGATATCAACGAGACTAGTTCTAGTGATCCCATAAGATAATCAATTGTACTGTTGCAAGTCACTATGATATCCCATTATAGATAGCAAGGTTGTGGCGTGAGCCAAGCTCTAGGAGGCATCTCCCATAAAAAGTGATGGCTCCATGGCCCTGTGAGATCCGTTGTAGACCAGTGCCATCCTAGTCTATCAGCTGCTACAACCTGATAGGGTCCTCAAAATTATATCTTTGTATCAGCTCACTCTTGGTCCTAGCATTGAAGTCCCCAAGTAAGAGGACCTCGCCTAGTCCCAAGAAGTTAGTGATATCCTCGGAGAGCTATGTATGGAGACTCCCTCCGCTTCTGTGTGGGACATATCGTGTGAAGAATCCGCGATGAAATAGCATATTGCCACATAGATGCATCTAGAGGACCCACATGTAGCGGGCCTCCTCATTCCTCATCTCATAGTGATTTGTTGAAGTCATTATCGCCATTCCAGTTATTAACATCATTACTGGGATTCGTCCCATTCATCCTCATTGTGGTTTTGTTCAACTTATGTTCTTCGACTAGAATTCAGGTCTCATCATCATTTCAATCGTAATCCAAATCAACTCATCAATTCTCAACAACCAGAATTTTAAAATCATATCAACCAGCATTCAAATTCATCATCTAGATAGCATTTTTGCTTATAATTTCAAGGTCTTAGATTTACTCGTATATATTGTCAGTAAAGAGCTGCAGTTATACACACGGTATATACGGGTAGTCACAGTCCTTGGAATTATAAGGTAAATACCATCATATCCTAGGCCTCAAGCAAGTCAGGGATTCCATAAGATTGCGGTACTTCCATCTGAAGACCCAATTACCAATTTATGAATTTTTATTGTAAATATCAATTTGTATGAATGTCATCACACAATTACAATCTTTTACTGGTACTTCATAAATTCTTGACATTTCTTGCTTCTTGGTTAAGGCCACACCCTCCAAGAAATCTAGAAGTATTTCTGCCCTCTCCTTCATAGACCATAACCCGTCATCACAGGCGACATGCTCGATTAAACTCTCGGCGGAGATAGCTCCCTGGGTCTTCTCTTTCCGATCCTAGAACTCCGAAATGTTGAACATCTTGCACTTGAAGATGAGTAGCAACAAGGAAAATTTACTTATTCCAAAATAACTTTTCTTAAATCATGCGAGACCCTTGAGGTTAAAATAGAATAATTCTAAGTAAAACCTGCCCGTCAATTCCACCAAAAGATGTGACACAAAGTTGGGGTTTTGACTTCGGTCACTTCTTAGAATCAAAACACCCTTGTATGAAACCTCACAGCCTCCTCACCTCCCTTTCTCTCCCTAGGATAAGATAAAGATAAACACATCAAAGGTGAGATCATAATTCATGGAAGGAAAGATGAAAGGCTCAGGAGAAGCAAGAATTTCTTCCAGTCTTGTAGCTCCAAACAAGAGGGCAATTCTTTGTTGGAAGAAAATCTTTCGACTCGGGATTATGTGAACGAAAATATACGGGGAATGTTGGTAAGGTTCATCCATTCGAATTGGGTGATTTGGACCAAACATCTTAAAGTAAAAGAATATAGTAATCACTTACAAGAGGATAAGATACATGGGATTTTCTTTTTGATAAGAGATTAAGAGGAATTAATCATTATTAAGAAGAAATAATAGCCAAAAGTCTATAAAAACATAGATTACACAGAGAATTGTAGTTTTAAATCCATATAAACTGTACAAAAGAAGATTACATAGGTATGTAGAGCTTGAAGAGAGCTTCGCGCCTATATAAAAACTTTCGAAAACGGGCAACCAAGCAAAAAGTTATGAGCATTTTACTACAAGACTATAAAACTGCCAAAATTCGCCTAAAAGTTAGCAACTTTCAGAGAATTTCTGATCATCAATGAAGTAAAGGATTAAGAAATTGGTTACATGAGTGGAAATAGCATATAAAGAGCTTCCTAGCCATATGATCAATTTTAGAAACCAATACCCGAGTGATGAGTAATTACCGGTTGAAATTTGGATATTAGACTACAAAACTGCACTTCCCTCTCTTTGCATGAAACCTCACTTTTCACATAGCCTCTTGCCTTTCATCTCCTTCATGATTCAAGCTAGAGGGTAAGGGTTGACATTGCTCAGAGGGGACAGTCGTAAAGATTTACCTATGGTCTCCAAAGTCTTTCCACATGCTCATTATCGCTAAAACCATTGGTACCTCCAAAGGAGGACGGCAATAAGGCAAAGGCTACCTTGAGAAGTCACAAGCCCACCAAGATAATAACTCCTTATCCCACTTATCATGAATCATCAAAGAGGTCCAAAATTGGGTTAAGCATGAGGAGCTTATGCTAAACGAGACATTCACATGTAAAAAGAGTGTTTGAATAAGAGTTTGAAGATAAGAGAATGGCAATGACACAAAACGCTTAATTGAGGAGGCTTCATTCATTAATTTGAAAGGGAGAGGAGGACTCCTTTTATAGGTGGAGAATCACCCTCTCTTCCATTGTTACAAATTACAACATAAAAATCTTCAACCCTTCAGGGGGGTAGGGGGAGAATCACCCTCTCTTTCATTGTTACAAATTACAACATAAAAATCTTCAACCCTTGAGTGACATAAGGGGGGTAGATGTCACCATCAATTGTCCTCTTAGGCTAAGTCTTCTATTGATTATTAAATTGAAGACTTTTTGACTTTGAAAGTGTGATGAGATAATAGCCAAGTCTAAGTGACATGTAGGTGGAGATCCCACTTACACATGGCAGAATTCTCCTCTTCCATGAAGGCATTCTAGAAGAATCTTTCTGAATTATGCACCTATACACACTCCTCCACATGCCTTCCACACTCCTCCCCAACTTGTAGCCTTATGGTGGTGAATACTATATTAATAATACAATTAAAATCTATGTGAGCATGAAGGCCCACTTTTATTTTCCACATCACTAGCCTGTCTACCATACCAAAGTATTTATCAAGCATACTTGTGGCATTTACAATGTGTGCACCCTAAATCGAGTAAAACCATTATATTTGAAGATAGAATGTTGTTATCAGGGTAGTCGCCAAGCCGCCGCATCACCACGCCGTTATTCCATTGTGGGCATCGCAATCTTCTTGGACAAGCTTCCACCTTATTACCATTGTGAGAAACCATCAAAATATGTACAAAATTGAAAATGAAAGATATCAATTTTTCATGTCACATCTTTCTCTCCCTAGCAGATCCTCCATGCTTGTCTTGGGGTCTGTTGGCCATGGTGCTCGAGGGTAAAATATCTTTAGTCGGTACTCATTGGCATGTCCAGGAACCTCCTGGCCACTTACATCCGCTAGAAGATAGGTGTTATTTTTGAACTTTTGCTTTATCCCCTGAAGGGGTATTCCCAGCTTCGAAGAAGCTTCTTATCTAGCCGTTTCTCCAAACGGCCATCATACCTCATGAGACTAAGCTTCCTTGCTTGAGTTCTGGCTTCTTCTTTTTCTTCGTGAGAGTGTCATGCCTTGCCTTGCGCTGTTGTTGTGTAGCCTCCAAATTTTGAAGTACCTGAAGTCGCCTCTCATCCAAGGTCTCCAGTTGTACTAGTCGTTGGGCATGTGTTTCTTCTTCATTATTCAAGCGTGCTAAAGATGTGCGAAGGCTTGTGATTTCCAATTCTATTGGTAAAATAGCCTCCATTCCATAAACTAACTGAAAAGGTGTGAAACCAAGAGAGAGTTTGTGAGTGGTCCTATAGGCCCATAGGACCTATGGCAAATGCACATCCCACTTTCTCTTCATAGTATCCACTAGCTTATTAGACAAAGATCCACAAAGCAGTCCATTAGTTTTTTCTACTAAACCATTACATTGGGAATAATAGGGAGTTGACATAGCATGCTTTATTTTTAATTTCTGCACCAAAGCTTCAATCAAGTCATTCTTGAAAGACCTCCCCCCATCCGTACTAAAGGGCACCCAAATCGGGCACATATGTATTCTCTGAGAAAGGATGCCACAGCCACTGCTTTATTATTGACCATGGCCTTTGCTTCTACCCACCTTGTTGCATAATTTGTGGTGGCCACCAATATGTAATACTTCCCATGTGAGGAACGAGGAAGTGGTCCCACAAAATCTAATCCCCACCTTTCAAATGGACCATATGCTGGGATAGGGTTTAAGGGTCCGAGAACCAATTGCTTATGCCCATATGCCTGGCATACTTCACAGCTTCTGCACCACTCATAGACATCTTTGAGTCGAGGCCAATAATAACCTGTGTTAAGGATCCTCCCAGTTGTGCTGGCTGAGGCAAAGTGACCTGAACATTCATGACATAATTCCATAATCCTTTTAGATTCTTCCAAGCTCACTACCCTCCTAAGAATCTTATCCTTACCTTGCGAGAAAAATGAGCTTTCCTTGTAAGCCTTTGCATTTGTTGAGATGAGGATTCAATCCAGGAGGGAAGTATCATGTATCTAAATAGTGTTGAACATCTTGGAGCTCAGGCCAACCTGTATCCATTAATGCAAGAATAGCTACTTTGAAAGAAGCCAAAGTTTTAGTAGCCAATTCATCAGCCTTTTGATTACCTTCCTGTTAACATGCACAAATTTACAAAACTCAAAAGCTTATTTTAACTCCATTGCCATTTTATACAATTCTTGGAGATTAGGAGTCCTTGCCTTATATTCTCCTTTCATTTGTCAGATGACCAATTGTGAATCCCCTTTAACCTCTACCTCTTTAATTCCATCTTTTATGCAATCTTCTAATCCCCAAATTAATGCATTGTACTCAGCCACATTATTTGATATAGCCTTTGGAAATTCCCTACCCTTGGCCCATACCTCTTTTCCTTCTGGATCAAATAAAACTATCCCCCCAGCCCCACATTGCCTGGAAGGGCTAAAGGCTCCATCAAAATGTATAGTGAAAGCAGTTGGTGATGTCTCCAAATCTTGAGGGTTCATTTTGGGGGTGGGAGTGAGCAATAAGGACCTGACAAATTGGGCTATTGAAAGATTATGTGCCAAGCTTAGGAAATGGGGAAGGGGTCAGAGTGCCATTTCATGATATGATAGGTATTGTAAATACAGTCCTTAATGTCTATATTATGTTTATCTGCCCTGTAATAGAGTTTAAAGAGAAATATCATTGGAAAAGAATTATTGCTCCTATTAGAGACTTTCTGTTAAGGAATGGTAATAATGGAAAAAAGACTCCAACTTAGTTGGCTTGGGAGAAGGTTGCCCTACCTAAAAACTTGGGAGGTCTAGGGATATTGCACTTGGCTACTCATGCTAAGGTCAGAGTGATAGTTAGCCTTCCCAAATTCCTTCAACAAGAAAGAATCTGGACCAAGATGCAAAGAGAAGAGATAGAAGCCGCAGAAGTGCAACTTAGAGGCGAATGGTCTGGACTAGATTGGAAGGAGATTGGAAGGAGAAACTATTATCATTTGCCCCCTTGAAAATGATGAATTCTCTCTTTTGTAAATTCCTATGTTCAAATTGGAAAGAGGCAATGGGCCCGATTTGTTGGAATGCATGTACTAGAGCCTTTGGGAATTCCTCATTAAGCTTGAACTTCTGGTGGACTCATAAGTTTAAACCCCCTCTAGCCCCCCTTTTGATGCAAGGATCTCTAGAATATTGAATAACAAAGGTTTAAGGAAATTAGGGGACATTTGGGATTTGTCACAAGCTGGTTGGAAAGAATTACAATAGGTGGAGAGGGACTTCAGATTACAATTGAATGAGGTTCAGATTTTGAGTTCTGTGTTGGATGAGGTTGAGAAAAGTTGGTCTTCCATAGCTTTTAATGAAGCCTCTTGGTTTTAGGATTGGACTTGGTTCAATGGGGTCAAGCTGGATAGAATCAATGGGGTCAAGCTGGATAGGATCACTACTAAGACACTATTTGAGGAGATAAGTAAATGTGAAATTAATGTAAAATATTGTAACAAAGTTTGGAGAGTCAGCTAGTGCTTGAACACTTGGAGGAAGAGGTGGAATTTGATTTGCGAATCTTTGATCCCAGGGAAAGCTCAAACCTTTCTTTGGAGAGTATGTTTGCTGGCTCTACCTCTTGGTTTTAAACTTCTTCAAAGGAACTTCATTGCTAGGACATGCCCCAAATGCAAATTAGCAATTGAAGAGAGGAAACATACTTTTTGGGACTGCCCTGCAACAATAAGGGGGTTTTGGGTGAAAATAGATAAATGGGTAGAAGGCAACTTGGGGGTGAGGGGATATTGGGGGGACTGGCTTTTGGGGAGATTGTTGAAATATACAAGTGAATAGGGTGTGTGTGGGAACAAGCTCTTGGATAGAGGCTGTAAAAGAGGAGATGTAATTGTGAAAGAACCTGTGAAAAGGTTAGAAGAATCTACTGGGAGAGAATAATGGGTAGCATGAGGGAATTTAGGAGTGTGGAGATATTCTGGGAGATATTCAGGGAAAAGAGAAGAGGTGGAGAGAATCAGGCAAAAGGTGGAGATATTCTGGGAGTGAATCATGGAGAAATCAATGGGATTTGATGCTTGATGTAAACTCTATAAATTGAGGCATAGCCCTAATGAGAATTTGCTGGTTTTTGAGTATCCATGCCTACATTAATCTATTTGCTAATTATTCACTAATTACATCTTAATCATTTACTAATCACTTTGTTAATAATGTTGATTCTAGTGTATGATCCACCATAGCTCATCATTTTGCTCAAATTTCAACATGGTATCAGAGCCATGCCTAGAATCAATGAGATTTATGAGCCCATTAGTTAATTAATTAAGATTAGTAGTAGATAATTAGCAAAAAATCAAATTTTTAGTGAGTTTTCACTTCTCCCCTTCACCCCCAGTCAGTGGAGGACTCCATTCTCCTTGCACACATAACATTAGGCTAAGCCCTTTTAGGTACTTATAGTAGACTCATAGGGCTACACACACCTTGAATCTTGTGGGCCAATTCAGCGCAGAACTGCAGATTTTCGCAGATTGAAGGGCGCCATTTTTCTGAGCTATTTTTGACATTGCTACTTCATCCAATCACATTGCTTCAATTCCTCTTAGCCCCGGGGATTTTCAAGCATGCTCTACAAGCTGGTGAAGACAGAACTCAATTTCATCAAGTCTACAGTGAGATCCAAGCTCTTCATCAAATCTGCAGGTGACTTTGGTAAAACAGAGATTAAGCTTTCATTATTTGGTCAAATCTTGTGTTTCTTGGCTTAATCCTCTACTAGACTCATTGCTATTGATGCCTTTGAAAGCATTTGAGCTCATTTGAAGTGGAAGGCACCAGATCTGGGCTCCCCGCATACTCTTTTTTTTGCACACAAACCAGAGCATTAATTTGCTAATCAGTGATTAATCAGTGCTAATCATTGTATTTTGGTGCAATTGAGGGTTCAAATTAACCATTAGGTATCTAATACAGATCCCTAAAGCTTCAGATTGCAAATCGGAGTTGGTTTGATACTCCATCCTGTACAAATTAGTTACCCTTAATTTAATGTAATTTCTGGTGATTTTATGCTGATAAAATTATTGTAATCATCTATTAAACACCAGATTGAGTTGTAAAAGGGTAGACACTGCCCTTGAATCTTGAATTTGGATCAAGAGGTAAGACCCCCTTCACATCACCATGAGTTCAGCACAGGAAATAGCCAAATTTAATGGGGAACAGTTTTATACATGGCAGACAAAAACCATGTATTTGCTGATGAGGAAAAATCTGTGGGGATTAGTTGAAGGGAGAGATGAATGCCCAGAGAGAGGAGAAAATGAGTGGAAGAGTAGGAATGAAAAAGCATTGGGACTTATTGCACTCAGTTTAAATGATGAAATCATTCATCATATCACAGGGATACAGTGGGCAAAAGATGCATGGGATGAACTCAATAAATTATTTGGTACACAAGCAAAAAATTCCAAGATAAATCTGTTAATGCAATTCTACAAATTGGACATGAAGGAAAGTAAACCTTTAATCACACACTTGAACAAATATAAAAGCATTAAGCAACAGCTGGCAGCTATTGGCAAAAAGGTAGAAGATGATGAAGCATTAGCTGTACTTTTGAAGAGTGTGGACAAAGGAGATTATGAAAACATTGTAGCAACACTAAAGAATGTACCTGAACTGAAGATACACGAGATAGAAGCAGCTCTACTAGAGCCAGAGAGCAGAGGCAAAGAGAAGAAAGGGCTCGACTCAACAGCAGGAGAGGAAAAAGCATTCTTCACCCGAGGAGGATTCTCTCGAGGACGAGGACGAGGAAGAGGCAGAGTAGGAGGGAGGACCTTCACTTGCCACAAATGTGGAAAGCCAGGACACATGGCGAGAGACTGCTACAGCAAACCTAGTGAAGAAGGAACGACATCGGCAAACTTCATGGAGGCTCCAAGGGAAGTGGAGTCGGATCATCTTTTCTGAGGGAGAGAGAGAGAGAGACCCCACAACCCAATGTAACCTACCCCAATAAAGTAAAACCACCTCTGAGCCACCGATGATGTAGGCCAAGTGGTAGATGTATGTGTGAGCACTTTAGTCAAGGTCGCGGGCACTTATAGTAGCCTTGGACACATAGAGAGCGAGAGTGTCAAGGACTATGGAGTTTAGGGACTTGAGGCACTGGTCACGGGCTATCAAGTAAGAGGGAAACTTGATACAGGGTCCAGGTGTGCTAGGATTATTCACTTGAGGGGAGGTGTTGAAATATACAAGTGAATAGGGTGTGTGTGGGAACAAGCTCTTGGATAGAGGCTGTAAAAGAGGAGATGTAATTGTGAAAGAACCTATGAAAAGGTTAGAAGAATCTACTGGGAGAGAATAATGGGTAGCATGAGGGAATTTAGGAGTGTGGAGATATTCTGGGAGATATTCAGGGAAAAGAGAAGAGGTGGAGAGAATCAGGCAAAAGGTGGAGATATTCTGGGAGTGAATCATGGAGAAATCAATGGGATTTGATGCTTGATGTAAACTCTATAAATTGAGGCATAGCCCTAATGAGAATTTGCTGGTTTTTGAGTATCCATGCCTACATTAATCTATTTGCTAATTATTCACTAATTACGTCTTAATCATTTGCTAATCACTTTGTTAATGATGTTGATTCTAGTGTATGATCCACCATAGCTCATCATTTTGCTCAAATTTCAACAAGATTAGCCGAGGAGATAGACGAGATTGATCTAATATTATGTACTATAAGATATTGTTGCTTGCGGGAGATTTGGGTCTCTAGGAATATGTTGATATTCAATAAAGGAACCAAGCAGGGGTAGATGTAACAGAAATGATGTTCAAATGTGTGCATTTTTGCTAGACTACGTAAATTAGATGAATAATAATAGGTATGTTGAGGCAGTTCAGGCATTACAGGCAAGGATTAGGTGATTCAGACCCTTGATGATGAGATGTTATTACATACTAGGACACCCTAATGTTGCTTGATTGTTGGCAGGTGTATTCTTGGGATGAGAACTAAATACCCCAAATTTGGGCCCAGATCTAAATGGTGGTACCTAAAAGAAAAACAACCAGTGGAGATATTTATGGCTCTGATTGAAAACCCCCTAGGGAGAAGACCAGTGTGGTGAAGACCTGGACAAAAGGAGAGTATTTTGAAGAGAAGTCCCCCAAGGGCTTCACCTCTGAAGTGTTGTTGACTGCCTGTATTCAGTTGGGTTTTCATTTTTCTTGGGAAAGATCATCTTTTTGCGTGGGAAGATGAGATGTGGGATATGGTATGTGATCTTCTTAATAGGAATTGGAACTAGAGGGAATATGGTATGGTGTGTGATCTTCTTTTGTGTGTGGATATGGTATGTGATCTTCTTAATAGGAATTGGGACTAGAGGGAATATGCAAGCAGAAAACTTTTTGTAAAGGTCTTTGATAAAGTTGTAAATATTAATATATTATTGTTCCCCGAAAAGAAAGAATGGGATGTATTTTTTCGTTGACTTATTATTAATAATTAGTTTTTAAATGACTAAAAACCAAAGGAAATTTACACAATCATAGGTTAATCAATAATTTGTAGTGAAATAAATTTAATCTATTTATATAACCTACCTTACGAATATATATTCATATATTTGTCAATCAACCTCTATTATAAACATTAACGTAATATTCAAGAGTAAATTAATAATTCTTTTTTTACTAATCAATTATATTTATATTTAATCAGAATTTAACATGTTCTGGCAGGCATCAGCGTGTTGATCTGATGCTGTATTTATATTGCACAGGTTGGTCCTCTGATCTGTGAATTTACAAATGTTTTGTATGTAAAACGCTGAACATGAAGGCTTTACTTGAGGTTTGATGCTCTCCCTGCATTCATAAACTTGCCAACATTTCAACCTTTCGGTGAGAACTGCGCAGGAGGAGGAAATCCTTGTGGGTTTGAAGAAAACAACAGTGGATGGGTCCTAGCCATTTGCGCTTTCAAATGGACCTCCCATGGCGTACTAGGCGGCGCTGAGGATCCTGTTTGGGCACCAGATGCAGATGGGCCCTACCCTGATGGAGTCGGTAGGGCCCTACCCCATGTGGCGGATGATGTCAGTAGTGCCCCACCACATGGATGACCCCCCATAAGGAAACATGCATTGCAGCTATTTTATCTCTACCCCAGCCAGTGCATGGAAAATGGGCCATCAAACAGCTTGTGAATTGAAGGGATTACAAGTCAATGCAATGGATGTTGGTAGTGCCCCATGAAAACACATGCATTGCAGATGGGATCTACTCCGATGGAGTAGAGCCCCACCACATGGATGGTCCCCCATGAAAAAAACATGCATTGCAGCTATATATCTATCCCATCTCATGCCTATGCCGAGACATCCACAGTCTAGGATGGTTGAAGAGATGCTTAAGAAAAAAGATTGCTCCAGGAATTTTATTACCAGAACTCATTTCAAGGGCCCTTTCACCCTCGAGGAGCAGTGGTATAGGTTTAGAATACGAACCTATGCGTCTCAAGCACAGGAATCATGGGAGAGAAGTGATGGTGGTCGGGAGATGCTGAGCTTAGAGGAAGAACTCACTTCTCTAGAACAATCTTCCAAGCGACCCACTGTGGATATCTTAGTCTGCATCTTGCAGAAATGCAGAAAGAAGAAAAACCCCGCCTATGCCAAGCGCTTGCATACCTACATGCAGGAAAAGGACCTGGAAGGTCACACAGTGCTGGGTAACTATCTTGTATCAATGCTAGCAGATTGTGGGTGTGTGCATGATGCTCAGCATGTTTTTAACAGGTTAGGGTATCAGAATCAGTACTCTTGGAATGCTCTTATCTTGGGGAATATTGAATGCGGGGACCTACAACATGTCTTCCACCTCTACCAGAGAATGCAAGCAGATTGTGTGCAACCCACCACGTACACATTCGTGGCCTTACTTAAAGCTTGTACTAAGCTGAAGGATCTTGAAAGGGGTCAGCAGCTGCGCGCAGAGATCGCAACTAAGGGCTTGGAAAAGGATGCCTTTGTGGGAAACGCCTTGGTGGACATGTTTGGCAAATGTGGCTCGCTTAGAGAAGCACAAGAGGTGTTCGACAAGCTCTTAGCTCGAGATGTGGTCTCCTGGAGCTCAATGATGGCAGCATATGCCGGACATGGGCATTACAGGGAAGCACTGGATTGTTTCGAAAGGATGCAATTGGAGGGTGTGTTGCCGAATGTTGTGACATATATTGCCAGCTTGAAAGCTTGTGGCAGCATAAAAGCCATAGAAACTGGCAGGCATATATACACTGAGGTGGTCAAAAAAGGGTTTGACAGTGACACTTGCCTGGGCAACACATCTGTAGACATGTTTTGCAAGTGTGACTACCTTGTGGAAGCACAAGTAGTGTTTGACAAGCTACTTATTCGTGATATTGTTTCATGGAATGCACTGATGGCTGGATATGTTGAACACGGGTTTGGCAAGCAAGCTTTGAATTGCTTTGAAAAGATGCAGTCAGAGGGTATACCTCCAGATGATGTTGCATTCATGTGCAGCTTGAAAGCTTGTGGCAGCACAGGAGCTATAAAAACGGGCCGATGCATACATACTGCCATAGTAAAGAGGGGATTGGAGAGAGATCTCTTTGTGGGGAACACACTGGTCGATATGTTTGGCAAATGTGGCTTGCTTGAAGAAGCACAGCAAGTGTTTGACAAGCTACCAGCCCAGGATGCGGTGTCGTGGAGTGCACTGATCACAGGGTATGCCCAACACGGTCTAGGCGATGAAGCATTGAAATGCTTTCATCAGATGCAATTAGAGGGCCTTTCTCCAGACGCTGTCGTGTTTGCTTGCAGCTTGAAAGCATGTTGCGGCATGGGTGCGGCAGAAAAAGGCAGAGAAATACACAATGAGATCATCAAATCTGGTTTGGAAAAGGATTCATATATTGGCAGTGTATTGGTGGATATGTATGGAGAATGTGGCTTGCTGTCAGAAGCACGGGAAGTGTTTGATGAGCTACCAGGGCGGAATATCACATCTTGGAGTGCAATGATAAAAGGATATGGCATCAACCATGAGGGTAACATGGCTGTGCGATGCTTTCAGGACATGCAAGAAGAGGGTGTAAAGCCGGACGCTATTGCTTTCACATCACTTCTGGTTGCATGCAGCCATACCAGCCTCGTGTTTAAAGGCCAGGAGTATTTTCGGATGATGGGAGAAGAACCTGAAAATCGAAGGTGGACAATATATCACTTTTCTTGCATTGTTGATCTTCTAGCACGATCTGGACGTGTTTATGAGGCAGCAAGAGTTTTGGACACTCTGCAGTGTCCTCCATCCAAAGAAATGTGGAAAGCCTTGCTTAGTGCATGCAAAGTCTATGGAGAAGTGGAACTGGGACTGAGATGCTTTGAGCATCTTGTGGAGATGAACCCTAATGATGCTTCTGCATATGTGATGATGGTTGACATTTACAGAAATGCAGGGAGGTGTGATGATGCAGATAGAATAGAGAAGCTGAGGAAACGCGTTGGGGCAAAGAAAACGCCTGCAAATGCTTTGATAGAGGTGAACAGAACAGTGCACGAGTTTGTGGTGGGTGACAACCCAAGGAAAGAAATCATAAAAATGCTAGAAAGCTTGAGTTCACGTATGAAGGATGAAGGGTATGTGCCAGAGATGCGGCTGTGATGAAGTATGTGGAGACAGGCAGGTATGGTAACACAAGGATATCCTGCAGTAAGGCTACACCAGTCCTGGATCCATGCAGGTGCTTTGCAGCACTTGTACCTATGGAAGTCACACAAAGGCTCCTATCTCCATGTGACGCACAGAAGCTGGGCTTCTCTTCTTGCGTGACTTCTCTATAGTATTCCCTCAATGCCACTGTAACAGCAGCTCCAACTTCCTTGGCGAGACTGCATGTGCAATCTTTCAGTGGGAGAGTCCATCACTATGGTGGACCATGTTTGGGGAAGTAGACCAGCCTGTGGCCATGATTAAGTCAACAACAGGGAGGCCTCATCGAGCAGGGTTGCATCATTGACATCCAACCAGGTTCTTGGTCAAGCTACTTCAGGGTTTTGGAGACTGCAGTGTTTTACAGCATAGTTCAATCCCCTTGCATCTATCATTCTCCTTGGCGACAGAAACTTGGAGCTCTTGGAAGACGGTCCAGTTACAAGTCTGTATCCCGAGACTCCTCAAAGAGTACCATGATATCCTTCCCACGATATTCTCTGACACCTCGGATAGGCAGTCAAGTTGCATAGGAATGTCGTGTTGGTGGTGGTGTGTGCAGCCATGCCAATTGATTTCTCCCAGTATAGAGTTGCCACCTCAATGGCACCCACCAATTTTTTCTAGTTCATGGGGTAACCAAATGTTATGGTTGCCACCAGGTGGGCCACCTTTCAAAATAGTGTTCCACCTCTACATTGTGGGACTGGGAGTGGTTTGCCTGGGAAAGGCTCTTATGGAGAAGGGTCTCATACCAACCATACAATAGTCCTTGCAGCTCCAGAAAAGAGATGCGTCCCCTCCATATCACAATTAACATCCACTGGAGGATTTGACTATCCATTATCCGCCCTCCAGGGCTAATATTAGATTGAGATCCTTGCTGTTTTCAACTCTTGAAACATCAATGGGGAATGGGAACCCATTCAGGTGAGCCTCTTTTTGTGGGTTGCTATTTAGTTCTCTCAAAAGGGAACCCATAAAGCAGCAGCGGCAGACAATATTTTTCAAAAAAGCTCTATATTCATGTTCAGTATGTTTATGAAGGCACAGAATTGTCTAGTGAGTCACCTTCAAAGTAGCCGTCAACTTGTAAGTAGCGTGACTTTCTTTTTACATTGGCTTATTAAAGCATAAGCAGTCATAAGTAACCTCAATCCTCAGCTGCTGCTGTTGCTCTCTCTCTCTCTCTCTCTCTCTCTCTCTCTCTCTCTCCCTCTCCCTCCGGCCGCCCACCCGCCCGCCCGCCGCTTAGATGTGGATGTGTATGTGAAAGAATGTGATGTAAATGAATGTGGATATGAATAATGAGATGAGAATGAGATGTGAGGTTATGTGAAAGGATGAGATGTAAAGTAAATGGATGTGGATGTGTATGTGAAAGAATGTGATGTAAATGAATGTGGATGTGAATGATAAGATGAGAATGAGATGCAAGGTTATGTGAAAGGATGTGATGTAATGTGAATGGATGTGGATGTGGATGTGATAGGATGTGATGTGATGTAAATGGATGTAGATGTGGATGTGATAGGATGAGATGTGATGTAAATAGATGTGGATGTGATGTGGATGTAAAGGGATGTGGGTGTGATGTAAAGGGATGTGGATGTGAATGTAATGAGATGTGAAGTGATAGGTGTGAATGTGAATGAATGGATGGATGTGAAGTGATAGGTGTGAATGTGAATGAATGGATGGATGTGAATAGTTGTGCATGTGAATGACTGGATGGATACAGATGAATAAGATGGAATGTGTATAAATGATCTTTCAGTTGGTATCAAAGCGAATTGGCTAAAGTGGTGTGACATGAAAAATTGATATCTTTCATTTTTAATTTTGTACATATTTTGATGGTTTCTCAATGATAATAATAAGGTGGAAGCTTGTCCAAGAAGATTGCGGCACCTACAATGGAATAACGGCATGGTGATGCGGCGGCTTGGCGGCTACCCTGATAACAGCATTCTATCTTCAAATATAATGGCTTTACTTGATTTAGGGTACACACATTGTAAATGCCACAAGTATGCTTGATAAATACTTCGGTATGGTAGATTTTAACCTCAAGGTCCTGCATGATTAAAGAAAAGTTATTTTGAAATAAGTAAATTTTCCTTGTTGCTACTCATCTTCTGGTGCAAGATGTTCAACATTCCAGTGTTCCAAGGATCGGAAAGAGAAGACCCAGGGAGCTCTCTCCGCCGAGAGTTTAACTGAGCATGCCGCTTGACGGGTTGGTCTATGAAGGAGAGGGCAGAAATACTTCCAGTTTTCTTGGAGGGTGTGGCGTTAACTTGGCATTAGGCTTTGCCAGAGGAGTCCAAGAATGATTGAAAAAGGTTGACCAAAGCAACGAAGGAGAGATTTGGGACAGTGGAGTCACCAAATGCTTTACTATTGCAATTGGATCAGATTTTCCAAAAGGAAGGAGAGTCAATTTCTGCCTTTTATATATGAGGTATGAAGCCTTGTTCATCAAATATCAACAAGCGGCTTTACATGTTATTGCTTCTTCTTTTTCACCTTCTATGAGAGATTCAAAGAGTTCTTTTGCAATGGAGCACCTTAAGACGAGCAAGTTTATCATGGCTTTGGATCCCCGCTTGCATGGAAAAGTTCTTAGCAAAGATCCCACTAATTTTAAAGAGGCTCTTCATATTGCTTTAAAGAAGGAGGCCACTCTTTATATTGAGTCCACATTCAAATCTTCTCCGAGTGTGCCGACCCCACCACAAGTAGAGATAGCCTCAACATCTCAGGTACAAGCTCCATCCTTGGATCATAACATTGCACAACTTATGGTAGAATTTGCTGATTTGAAGTTACACTTAGTCAACGTAAGGCCACCTAGGGTTCCACGAGTTGAGGATAAACCTAGGGATAGAAGTAGTGTCACATGCTATGAATGTCAAGAAAAGGGACACTATCGCACTGAGTGTCCAAAATTGAGGAAAAGAGAGGATAAAAGTTTAGCACTTTTAGAGGAAACATGCTCAGAAGAAGAAGAGGAAACATTGATGCCATTAATGGCAAAAAGGGGGGTCGTAAAACTAGGAGACAAGAAGAAGAAGAACACGAAGATAAATATGAAGAAGAGAAGAAAAATAATAAGAAGAAGAAGTCGTCTATAGGAGAAAAATTGGACAATCTGACTTTCCTCTTGGACAAGGATCTCTTAGTTATGACCTCTTAACAAATCTTAGGGAGAAAACGACACAAATCACATTTGGGCAGCTTTTGGCACTCTCTCCAAAGCTCAGAAAGGAATGGGATAAGCTAGCTAGCACACAAGGGAATCTAAGAAAAAAAAGAAGAGGGATAATGGGACTCCTATGGCTCAAAAGGTGGATATTGATGTAGGAGATGATGTGCCTGTGATTGATGTCATCATTGATGAGGAGCAAACAATTTCTAATGCATACATTAATGGAGGTGCGTCAATGAATGTCATGAGTGAAAAGACAATGAAAGATGTCGATTTAAAGATGTCTTCTACTAACTCTCCCTATTGCATCAAACTTGCTGATAATACTAGGGTGAAAACCTTAGGAATTGTCAAGAATTTGGGAGTGGATGTATGTGGTATTTCTGTGCCTACAACTTTCCAGGTCATCCTACAAAGCCTAATGCTAGGGCTTACCCATTGATATTGGGTAGGCCATGGCTTCGCCAAGTGAAGGCAATTCAAAAGTGGGAGACAGGTGATCTTATTCTACAAGGTGAGAATAAGAAGCTCCACTACAACATCAAGAGTCGTCGTCGCAAGAAAGTGGTAAGAGGTGAACCTTCAACTTCCGCCGAAAGTTCAGAGTCAGAGTCATCCGAGGAAGAGGAGACAAGTGGTAGCTCCGAGAATTCTATCTCAGAAGGGGAGGTGAAGGGAGTTGCATTTGGTCTTTTCCTTGGAAGGGATCGAGGGGATGCTAAAGATAATGGAGCCTTGGAAAGGGAAGCTTCTTGAACCATATTCAAGAAAGGAGATGTGGACCTCACTAGTCTTCCCAAACAGAATGAACTTCTTCTTGATGAGTCCATAGTAGGTACTGAAAGGGAGAATTACTTGGATGGATTTCCTAACCTTTTTGCAAACAGCTACTCACAAGTACGCCAAGTTACCCTAGTAGAGCACAAGATTGATCTCAAGCCCCAAAGTAAGCCAGTGGTACCTTGGCTAAGGCGTTTGGGAGTAGTGCAAGCGGAGGTGCTTAAGAATGAGGTAACTAATTTGCTTGAAGCTGGATTTATTTTTCCAGCAGAGAATTCAGAGTGGATTTTCCCAGTTGTAGTCACTCCCAAAAAGGGTGAAAAATGGCGTGTGTGTGTGGACTTTCGTCGTCTGAATGCATGCACAAAGAGGGATTATTATCCTCTACCCTTTCAGGATGAGATTTTGGATCAAGTTGCAGGTCATGAGTTGTATTCAGTGTATGATGGATACTTTGGATACTTTCAAATCCGGATTTGTGAAGAAGATCAAAGGAAAACCTCATTTATCACTCATTGGGGAGTGTATGCCTATAGGGTGATGTCATTTGGCTTGACCAATGCACCAGCAACTTTTCAACGCTTCATGAGTCAGGTATTTGTACCTTACTTGGGAAAGTTTATAGGGGTCTTTTTGGATGATTTTTGCATTTATTCAAGCAACATGGATCACTTGGAAAAGTTGAGGTTGGCCATGCAAAGTATTGATGATGTAAAAGGGTGTCTTAATCGTGGAAAATGCCGCGTGGCACGAAGGAAGGTGGTTCTCTTGGGATATGTTATCTCAGAAGAAGGCATAGAGATGGATCTTGAGAAGGTGCAGGCAGTTATGGCCCTTCCACCACCTACCAATGTAAGGAAGATAAGGAGGATTTTGGGTAAAACAAAGTATTACCAACGCTTTGTTGACATGTTCTCAGAGAAGATGTATCCTATAAATCTGTTGACAAAGAAAAATGTTCTTTCCAATGGGGGCATGATCAAATTCAATCTTTTTGTTTGCTTAAGGAATGCATGAGTCAAAGTCCAATTGTGCAGCCGCCTAGGTGGGGGGAGGATTTTTATGTGAACCCAAGTGTCTCATCACATTCAGTGGATGCTATACTCTTGCAAAAGGGAGAGCAAGGGCATATGCAACTAGTGTATTATGCAAACCGACAACTCACTGATGCCGAGGAGAGGTATGGTGAAATGGAGAAAGGTGGTTTGTCTCTTGTTTTTACAGTAAAGAAGTTCAGGTCATACTTGTTACCTCGCCCTTTTTTCTTCCTCACATCTCAACCTTCTTTACAATTCTTGGTCCGCAAATCCAATCCTATAGGAGGGAAGTTTGCAAAGTGGATTTGTGAGCTTCAAGAATTCTCTTTCACTTTTATTAGAAAACACCACTAGGGCCTCTCTTTGCAGATTTGCTTACAAGGAAAAGGAAGAAGGAACAGGAACAAAGGAAGAAGTATATGTAGATTTTTTGTCACCACCAACTGCTTTCACTATGCATTTTGATTGAGCCTTTAGCCCTTCCAGGCAATGTGGGGCTGGGAGGAAAAGAGGTATGGGCCAAGGGTAGGGGATTTTCAAAGGCTATATCAAATAATGTGGCTGAGTACAATGCATTAATTTGGGGATTAGAAGATTGCATAAAATATGGAATTAAAGAGGTAGAGGTTAAAGGGGATTCACAATTGGTCATCCGACAAATGAAAGAAGAATATAAGGCAAGGACTCCTAATCTCCAAGAATTGTATAAAATGGCAATGGAGTTAAAAGAAGCTTTTGAGTTTTGTAAATTTGTGCATGTTAACAGGAAGGATAATCAAAATGCTGATGAATTGGCTACTAAAACTTTGGCTTCTTTCAAAGTAGCTATTCTTGCATTAATGGATACAGGTTGGCCTGAGCTCCAAGATGTTCAACACTATTTAGATACATGATACTTCCCTCCTGGATTGAATCCTCATCTCAACAAATGCAAAGGCTTACAAGGAAAGCTCATTTTTCGTAAGGTAAGGATAAGATTCTTAGGAGGGTAGTGAGCTTGGAAGAATCTAAAAGGATTATGGAATTATGTCATGAATATTCAAGTCACTTTGCCTCAGCCAGCACAACTGGGAGGATCCCTAACACAGGTTATTATTGGCCTCGACTCAGTAAAGATGTCTATGAGTGGTGCAGAAGCTGTGAAGTATGCCAGGCATATGGGCATAAGCAATTGGTTCCCGGACCCTTAAACCCTATCCCAGCATATGGTTCATTTGAAAGGTGGGGATTAGATTTTGTGGGACCACTTCCTCGTTCCTCACATGGGAAGTATTATATATTGGTGGCCACCACAAATTATGTAACAAGGTGGGTAGAAGCAAAGGCCATGGTCAATAATAAAGCAGTGGCTGTGGCATCCTTTCGCCCGATTGGGTGTCCTTTAGAGATCCTTACGGATGGGGGGAGGTCTTTCAGGAATGACTTGATTGAAGCTTTGGTGCAGAAATTAAAAACAAAGCATGCTATGTCAACTCCCTATTATTCCCAATGGTAGAAAAAACTAATGGACTGCTTTGTGTGGATCTTTGTCTAAGCTAGTGGATACTATGAAGAGAAAGTGGGATGTGCATTTGCCATAGGTCCTATGGGCCTATAGGACAACTCACAAACTCTCTCTTGGTTTCACACCTTTTCCAGTTAGTTTATGGAATGGAGGCTATTTTGCCATTAGAATTGGAAATCATAAGCCTTCGCACATCTTTAGCACGCTTGAATAATGAAGAAGAAACGCATGCCCAATGACTAGTAAAACTGGAGACCTTGGATGAGAGGCGACTTCAGGCACTTCAAAATTTGGAGGCTGCACAACAACGGCGCAAGGCAAGGCATGACACTGTCACACGACGAAGAAAAAGAAGAAGCCAAAACTCAAGCAAGGAAGCTTAGTCTCATGAGGTATGATGGCCGTGTGGAGAAACGGCTAGATAAGAAGCTTCTTCGACGCTGCGAATACCCCTTCAGGATAAAGCAAAAGTTTAAAAATAACACCTATCTTCTAGATGATGTAAGTGGCCAGGAGGTTCCCGGACGTGCCAATGAGTACCGACTAAAGATATTTTACCCTCGAGCACCATGGCCAGCAGACCCCAAGACAAGCATGGAGGATCTGCTAGGGGGAGAAAGATGTGACATGAAAAATTGATATCTTTCATTTTCAATTTTGTACATATTTTGATGGTTTCTCACAATGGTAATAAGGTGGAAGCTTGTCCAAGAAGATTGCGGTGCCCACAATGGAATAAAGGCGTGGTGATGCGGCGGCTTGGCGGCTACCCTGATAACAACATTCTATCTTCAAATATAATGGTTTTACTCAATTTAGGGTGCACACATTGTAAATGCCACAAGTATGCTTGATAAATACTTTGGTATGGTAGATAGGCTAGTGATGTGGAAAATAAAAGTGGGCCTTCATGCTCACATAGATTTTCATTGTATTATTAATATAGTATTCACCACCATAAGGCTACAAGTTGGGGAGTGTGGAAGGCATGTGGAGGAGTGTGTGCAGGTGCATAATTGGGAAAGATTCTTCTAGAATGCCTTCATGGAAGAGGAGAATTCCACCATGTGTAAGTGGGATCTCCACCTACATGCCACTTAGACTTGGCTATTATCTCATCACACTTTCAAAGTCAAAAAGTCTTCAATTTAATAATCAATAGAAGACTTAGCCTAAGAGGACAATTGATGGTGATATCTACCCCCCTTATGTCACTGAAGGGTTGAAGATTTTTATGTTGTAATTTGTAACAATGGAAGAGAGGGTGATTCTCTCCCTACCCCCCTTATGTCACTGAAGGGTTGAAGATTTTTATGTTGTAATTTGTAACAACATAAAAGAGAGGGTGATTCTCCACTTATAAAAAGGAGCCCTCCTCTCCCTTTCAAATTAATGAATGAAGCCTCCTCAATTGAGCATTTTGTGTCATTGCCATTCTCTTATCTTCAAACTCTTATTCAAACACTCGTTTTACATGTGAATGTCTCGTTTAGCATTAGCTCCTCATGCTTAACCCAATTTTGGACCTCTTTGATGATTCATGATAAGTGGGATAAGGAGTTATTATCTTGGTGGGCCTGTGACTTCTCAAGGTAGCCCTTGCCTTATTGCCGCCCTCCTTTGGAGGTACTAATGGTTTTAGCGGTAATGAGCATGTGGAAAGACTTTGGGGACCATAGGTAAATCTTTACCGCCGCTGAGCAACGTTAACCCTTACCCTCCTCTAGCTTGAATCATGAAGGAGATGAAAGGCAAGAGGCTATGTGAAAATTGAGGTTTCATGCAAAGAGAGGGAAGTGCACTTTTTGTGGTCTAATACCCAAATTTCAACTCGTAATTACTCATCACTCGGGTATTGGTTTCTAAAATTGATCATATGGCTAGGAGTATGCTCTTTCCACTCATGTAACTAATTTCTTAATCCTTTACTTCATTGATGATCAGAATTGCTCCCAAAGTTGCTAACTTTTAGGTGAATTTTGGCAGTTTTATAGTCTTGTAGTAAAGTTTTTATATAGGCGTGAAGCTCTCTTCAAGCTCTACATACCTATGTAATCCTCTTTTGTACAGTCTTTATGGATTTAAAACTACAATTCTTTGTGTATCTCTGTTTTTATAGACTTTTGGCCATTATTTTTTCTTTAATTAATAATGATTAATTCCTCTTAATCTCTTATCAAAAAGCAAATCCCATGTATCTTATCCTCTTGTAAGTGATTGCTATATTCTTTTACTTTAAGATGTTTGGTCCAAATCACCCAATTCGAATGGATGAACCTTACCAACATTCCCCGTATGTTTCCGTTTACATAATCCCGAGTCGAAAGATTTTCTTCCAAACAAAGAATTGCCCTCTTGTTTGGAGCTGCAAGACTGGAAGAAATTCTTGCTTCTCCTGAGCCTTTCATCTTTCCTTCCATGAATTATGATCTCACCTTTGATGTGTTTATCTTTATCTTAACCTAGGGAGAGAAAGGGAGGTGAGGAGGCTGTGAGGTTTCATACAAGGGTGTTTTGATTCTAAGAAGTGACCGAAGTCAAAACCCCAACTTTGTGTCACATCTTTTGGTGGAATTGACGGACAGGTTTTACTTAGAATTATTCTATTTTAACCTCAAGGTCCCGCATTATTTAAGAAAAGTTATTTTGAAATAAGTAAATTTCCCTTGTTGCTACTCATCTTCTGGTGCAAGATGTTCAACATTCCGGTGTTCCAAGGATCAGAAAGAGAAGACCCAGGGAGCTATCTCTGAGAGTTTAACTGAGCATGCCGCTTGACAGGTTGGTCTATGAAAGAGAGGGCAGAAATACTTCCAGATTTCTTGGAGGGTGTGGCCTTAACTTGGCATGAGGCTTTGCTAAAGGAGTCTAGGAATGATTGAAAAAGGTTGACCAAAGCAATGAAGGAGAGATGTGGGACAGTGAAGTCAGCAAGTGGAGTCACCAAATGCTTTACTATTGTAATTGGATCAGATTTTCCAAAAGGAAGGAGAGTCAGTTTCTACCTTTTCAGTGAGGTATGAAGCCTTGTTTATCAAATATCAACAAGCGGCTTTACATGTTGTTGCTTCTTCTTTTTCACCTTCTATGAGAGATTCAAAGAGTTCTTTTGCAATGGAGCACCTTAAGATGAGCAAGTTTATCATGGCTTTGGATCCCCGCTTGCATGGAAAAGTTCTTAGCAAAGATCCCACTAATTTTAAAGAGGCTCTTCGTATTGCTTTGAAGAAGGAAGCCACTCTTCATATTGCGTCCACATTCCAATCTTCTTCGAGTGTGCCGACCCCACCACCACGAGTAGAGATAGCCTCAACATCTCAGGTACAAGCTCCATCCTTGGATCATAACATTGCACAACTTTTGGCAGAATTTGTTGATTTGAAGTTACACTTAGTCAACGCAAGGCCACCTAGGGTTCCACGAGTTGAGGATAAACCTAGGGATAGAAGTAGTGTCACATGCTATGAATGTCAAGACAAGGGACACTATCGCACTGAGTGTCCAAAATTGAGAAAAAGAGAGGATAAAAGTTTAGCACTTTTAGAGGAAACATGCTCAGAAGAAGAAGAGAAAACATTGATGCCATTAATGGCAAAAAGGGGTCGTAAAACTAGGAGCCAAGAAGAAGAAGAAGGACACGAAGATAAATATGAAGAAGAGGAGAAAAATAAGAAGAAGAAGAAGTCGTCTATAGGAGAAAAATTGGATAATCTGACTTTCCTCTTGGACAAGGATCTCTTAGTTATAACCTCTTAACAAATCTTAGGGAGAAAACGGCACAAATCATATTTGGGCAGCTTTTGGCACTCTTTCCAAAGCTCATAAAGGAATGGGGTAAGCTGGCTAGCACACAAGGGAATCTAAGAAAAATAAGAAGAGGGATAATGGGACTCCTATGGCTCAAAAGGTGGATATTGATGTAGGAGATGATGTGCCTGTGATTGATGTCAACATTGAGGGGCAAACAATTAATAATGCATACATTGATGGAGGTGCGTCAATCAATGTCATGAGTGAAAAAACAATGAAAGATGTCGATTTAAAGTTGTCTTCTACTAACTCTCCCTATCGCATCAAACTTGCTGATAATACTAGGGTGAAAACCTTAGGAATTGTCAAGAATTTGGGAGTGGATGTATGTGGTATTTCTGTGCCTACAACTTTCCAGGTCATTCCTACAAAGCCTGATGCTAGGGCTTACCCATTGATATTGGATAGGCCATGGCTTCGCCAAGTGAAGGCAATTCAAAAGTGGGAGACATGTGAACTTATTCTACAAGGTGAGAATAAGAAGGTCCACTACAACATCAAGAGTCGTGTCACAAGAAAGTGGTAAGAGGTGAACCTTCAACTTCCAAAAGTTTAGAGTCAGAGTCATCCGAGGAAGAGGAGACAAGTGGTAGCTCCGAGAATTCCATCTCAGAAGGGGAGGTGAAGGGGAGGTGAAGAATAAGAAGGTCCAAAGTCGTGTCACAAGAAAGTGGTAAGAGGTGAACCTTCAACTTCCAAAAGTTTAGAGTCAGAGTCATCCGAGGAAGAGGAGACAAGTGGTAGCTCCGAGAATTCCATCTCAGAAGGGGAGGTGAAGGGAGTTGCATTTGGTCTTTTCCTGGGAAGGGATCGAGGGGATGCTGAAGATAATGGAGCCTTGGAAGGGGAAGCTTCTTCAACCATGTTCAAGAAAGGAGATGTGGACCTCACTAGTCTTCCCAATAGAATGAAATTCTTCTTGATGAGTCCATAGCAGGTACTGAAAGAGAGAATTACTTAAAAATGTTGGATGGATTTCGTAACCTTTTTGCAAACAGCTACTCTCACAAGTATACCAAGTTACCCTAGTAGAGCACAAGATTGATCTCAAGCCCCAAAGTAAGCCAGTGGTACAGCAGCTAAGGCGTTTGGGAGTAGTGCAAGCGGAGGTGCTTAAGAATGAGGTAACTAATTTTCTTGAAGCTCGATTTATTTTTCCAGTAGAGAATTCAGAGTGGATTTCCCCAGTTGTAGTCACTCCCAAAAAAAGGGTGGAAAATGGCATGTGTATGTGGACTTTCGTCGTCTGAATGCATGCACAAAGAGGGATTATTATCCTCTACCCTTTCAGGATGAGATTTTGGATCAAGTTGCAGGTCATGAGTTGTATTCAATGTGTGATGGATACTTTGAAAAGGGTGGAAAATGGCATGTGTGTGTGGACTTTCGCTGTCTGAATGCATGCACAAAGAGGGATTATTATCCTCTACCCTTTCAGGATGAGATTTTGGATCAAGTTGCAGGTCATGAGTTGTATTCAGTGTGTGATGGATACTCTGGATACTTTCAAATCCAGATTTGTGAAGAAGATCAAAGGAAAACCTCATTTATCACCCCTTGGGGAGTGTATGCCTATAGGGTGATGCCATTTGGCTTGACCAATGCACCAGCAACTTTTCAACGCTTCATGAGTCAGGTATTTGCACCTTACATGGGAAAGTTTATAAGGGTCTTTTTGGATGATTTTTGCATTTATCCAAGCCACATGGATCACTTGGAAAAGTTGAGGTTGGCCTTGCAAAGTATTGATGATGCAAAAGGGTGTCTTAATCATGGAAAATGCCGCTTGGCATGAAAGGAAGGTGGTTATCTTGGGACATGTTATCTCAGAAGAAGGCATAGGATGGATCTTGAGAAGGTGCAGGCAATTATGGCCCTCCCACCACCTACCAATGTAAGGGAGGTAAGGAGGATTTTGGGTAAAACAAAGTATTACCAACGCTTTGTTGACATGTTCTCAGAGAAGATGTATCCTATAAATTTGTTGACAAAGAAAAATGTTTCTTTCCAATGGGGGCCCGATCAAATTCAATCTTTTTGTTTGCCCGAGGAATGCATGAGTCAAAGTCCAATTGTGCAGCCTCCTAGGTGGGGGGAGGATTTTTATGTGAACCCAAGTGTCTCATCACATTCAGTGGGTGCTATACTCTTGCAAAAGGGAGAGCAAGGGCGTATGCAACTAGTGTATTATGCAAACCGACAACTCACTGATGCCGAGGAGAGGTATGGTGAAATGGAGAAAGGTGGTTTGTCTCTTGTTTTTACAGTAAAGAAGTTCAGGTCGTCATACTTGTTACCTCACCCTTTTTTCTTCCTCACATCTCAACCTTCTTTACAATTCTTGGTCCGCAAACCCAATCCTGCAGGAGGGAAGTTTGCAAAGTGGATTTGTGAGCTTCAAAAATTCTCTTTCACTTTTATTATAGAAAACACCATAGGGCCTCTCTTGCAGATTTGCTACAAGGAAGGAAGAGGAAGAAGGAACAAGAACAAAGGAAGTTGTGTGGACCTTTGACCTAGCCTAGGTGTACTAGTGCCTGCTTCCATTCTTGAAGTCCTTCACATTGTGTGGATATCTGACTTACCCTACATGTGCTGCGTCTGCTTCCATTGGCTTTTGAAGTCCTTCACATTTTGTTATGTTGTTGTCCCTTTGCTTGAAATCCGTTATTGAAGATGAGGAGGATCGAGAAATATCTTAGTTTGCTTGGGTCCTCTAGCAGATGAAGAAATTTATTACAATGGTTGTTTGCTTGGTCTCCTGCACTTGCGATGTTTTAATTGTTAAATATTGTTTTCACATGCATTAAGGAGTGGGTGGGACGAGTTCATGTGTACTACATGTTAGTGTGAATCATCGAGCTATTAGAAAGTAATCCAACACATGCATGAAATGCTTGCCACTGAAGCCCACATAAGGTCATTAAGCTTGCAAGTGTAATGAGAGGATCTTATCTCAATTATATGCTTAGGGCTACCCAAAAACATACGACAAATTGATTTGTATGAAGGAAACAAAGTTGATACCTTCCCTTTGTTCTCTTCCAGAATAGTTCCCTTGGATGTTCTTTGCTTGTGATTGATCTTGAACTCTTTTTTACCTTAAGATGCACGTGGCGTTGAGACAAGACCACGTGGTTACCCAAGATTTTTAAAAAAAACATGCTAACCCAAGCGTGATAAAAACAGACGTTGGTAAAAAGCGTAAATATTAAAAAAACAGACGCTCGGCTCTTGGTGGGGAAGGTGAGAGAGAGGAAGAAGAAAAAAGGGGGCTCAGACGATTGCTGCAGCGCACTGGAGGAGAGCTATGAAACAGTGACAGAGCTAGAGCTCGGTGTGGGAGGGCAAGGCATCGTGACCTGCTGCTCATGCGCTTGCTTGGTCATAACCTGAGCCATTGCCGTACTAGATCTGATGAAGCTGCTCACTCTGTGTTAGGGTAGAGATCTCAGTGCCACCATGGGAACCACCAGAGGAAGGTCCTATGATAGCCAATACGGACGCCAGCACATCGATGTGGTGGCTGCATGGGTGAGAAGAGTGCTCAATGCCTTGATTTCTTCTGGGCCGGGGTTGGCTTGATTCCCATGATTGTGTGTTGATTTAGGATGCATGTTTCTTCACCTTATGAAGAGGGAGGCGCCTGGGGAGTTTGACCTCCTTGCCCATCAAAATTCTCTCTTTATGCACCTAGGGTTTTCCAATCTCGTAGTTTAATCTCACGAAGCAGCATTTATACACAGTCATGGGTTTTCTGAAAAGCTTTAGCCTATTGTTTAATCCTTGTATGGTTATGGGGCTTGTTCTTGTTAATGCAGCCTTGGCTAGCCTTCTCCAGTATCCTTTCAAGAAGAAGCCTCAGTTGAAGTATTATGTGTAGTTAGAGCTGGGCGGTGTAGACTTGGCTATCAACTTCTTGCCACCCCTCAACACTAGCTTCAATGCCAACTTCAGAGCCGGGATGCTTTTTGCATCCAATGTGACCAGCCAGTCAGGGGCCTTCTCACACCTCCAAGCACCTTGGGTTCACAAGGGGCTTCACCATATAGTCCGACTACGTTGCTACGAAGACACATGGGCTAGTGGTGGCCTTCATCTAGTACGACGACCTCTACAATGGCACCCTTTAGATCTAGGGCCAAGTCCAAGTCTCCAACATGATGGCCATCGTGGGTGGCATTAGCAACTTTTGAGGAGCTCGGGGTTACCTCATTATCTCCCTCATCCAGATTGCTGATCCTTTCCGAGTCTTCTCTCATGAGCTCCACTTCTTTTATGGCCTACATTTATTTGTTTGGAGATCAAATTATTACCTTGGGGGGTAGCCTAAGCTGCTTGTTGCAGAAAAGCAAGTGACTATAACATGCCATGTGGTAGGCTACATGCGCATATATATAAGCCACGTGGCACTGAATATAGCAGAAAATAAAGCACATGCTTTATTAGACAATGAAGCTGTGAAGGTAGAAAAAAGGTGCAAGTGCATAACATAGTGAAAAAAGCAGGCGCACGCTCCATGAGATCCACTCTCTAGATGCAATGATCTTTACTTGCATTAAGCATATCTTACAATCAATGCACTCCAAGAAACAACATCCTGAGAAAGAAGCTCCTTAAGCATGCCCTCTTTAGGCTTAGCTATTTAATCAAGCTGTCGTGATAGCAACTTGCAAGAGAAGCTTTGCTTGCATCTTAATTTTGTTCTTGATTTGAATGTTTTTTTGCATATTGCTGCTTTGGCTACAAGGTTGAAGATAACTTGTGCGCACCAACAATGGTTATAGTTCTACATGAATCAGTGATCGTGAAACAATATGACACAAGACTTGTCGCATCATCGACTTTAGTATCGCAGACTACTAACAAAGGCATTCCTACTTTTCTCTCTTTTATATTCGAACAAACTAATTGCCACTTTCAACAATGAAGGTGTATCTTTGGTCCACTTTCGATACCGAGAGTGTTATTTGGGAAACAGGGGAAGGGCACGTTCCCTTATGTTTATAAAATTTTGGGGAGGACTGTGCCAACTTCCCGCCATACTTTATGTATGGTTTTTTCTCCACTCACACAAACAAGAACAAAATTATTATGGCTTTAAAAATGACATGTAACTTAGATTCATATGTGCTAACCAATTTGTAATTATCCTTTGCAAGGTACTTCAAGATCTCCATCAATCATAAGCATAGGCATGCAATAGCAGATGCACCTCTAACACCCTTTTCAAGTATGTTTACAGATTCACATTCATTCGATCACTTCAAGATATTTATAAGTAAAACTGCACGGTTGTATGTTTCTCAAATTTCAACTTTGCTTTTGAGATATGTTAATCAAAACTGCCAAAAATTTTCTATAGGTAACATGGCAAACCAAAACTTGGGAATGTTATGCCTACAAAGAAGACGTGCTATAAAAATTAGGACTTCGAGGAAAAGAAAATAACTACTAATGCTAAACGTTTCTACGTGGTATAACATGGAGATGTTATATGAGCAATGGCATTTTGAGTGTGATCTTGATGCCAGCAACATTGCACTATGTCTTGGATATGGTGTGTGTTCATTTCTGACAAGGTGGCATTGTGCTGAAAGTGAAAGATGCACGACTAATGTATCACTAGATGCTGCAGACAAATATGGTGTTAAAGCACATTGGTGTGCTTGCTACAACTGCAAAAAGAATATGACTAGGCAAGAAAGTATAGTGTCCCTACTTCTAGATTACATTCATTCACTGCTGCTAATAGTATGAATTCAACTTCATGTTTGTTCAAGCACACTTGTGAGCTTATACAAGTAGCAATGATTTTATATTCACGTGATCACAAGATTTTTTTTGTTAATAACACTTGTGAACATGTTATTCACATGTTCACATGTTTTCATATTCTCAAAATAGAAGGTCAGCAGTGACCTGGTAACCTGCCGAAGCCCGCCGGGCTTTTTGTTTTCCCGGCGGGCCCACCGGGAAAATGGATTTCCCGGCGGGAAAAAAAAGTTAAAAAATGGTCAAAATATTTTCATGTTCACAGTCATTCCTACCATTTTTCGGCCTTCTGGACTCATTTATGATGTCAAAAGTTCAAAATTCTTTGTATAAAAAAAGTTATCTCTAAATTTATTGCCTTAAGCTCGATTACCATCAATTAGATCTTATTATACTTCCAATTGAGTCTAATTGACATCAATTAATATCCAATTGAGTCCAATTAGTATCAATTAAGTTTAATTGGGTGTCAATTGATCGATTGGGCTCAATTGACATCAATTGACACCCCATTGGACTCAATTGGGCTTAATTGGACTTAATTGGATTCAATCAATTGATACCCAATTGGACACAATTGGGCTTAATTAGACTCAATTGACATCGATGAACACCCAATTGATGTCAATTGAGCTCAATTGACATCAATCCTAGTCAATTGATATCCAATTGATGCCAATTGATATCAATCCTAGTCAATTGATATCCAATTGATGCCAATTGAGCTGAATCAGGCTTAATTGACACCCAATTGCACTCAATTGGCACCCAATTGATGTCAATTGAGTCCTTAATTAACATCAATTAACACCCAATTGAGTCCAATTGACATCAACTAATATCCAATTGAGTCAAATTGATATCAATTAAGTATAATTGGGTGTCAATTGATCAATTCGGCTCAACTGATATCAATTGACATCCAATTGGACTCAATTGACATCAATTGGGTGCCAATTGAGTCCAAGTGACACCCAATTGATATCAATTGCATCCAGTTGGGCTTAATTGACATCAATTCACACCTAACTGATGTCAATTAAGTCCAACCAGGTTCAATTCACACCCAATTGATGTCAATTGGGCTCAATTGACATCCAATTGATGTTAATTGGACTCAATTGACATCAATTAACACCCAATTGATGTCAATTGAGCTCAATTGACATCAATTGTAGTCAATTGATACCTAATTGATGCTAATTGAGCTGAATTGAGCTTAATTGATATTAATTACACTCAATTAACACCCAATTGATGTCAATTGAGTCTAATTAGACTCAATTAATATCAATTAATACCTAATTAAGTCTAATTGATATTAATTAATACTCAATTGAGTCAAATTGATATCAATTAAGTCTAATTGGGTGTCAATTGATCAATTGGACTCAAGTGATATCAATTGACATCCAATTGGACTCAATTGACATCAATTGGGTGCCAATTGAGTCTAATTGACCACCCAATTGATGTTAATTACATCTAACTGGGATCAATTGACATCAATTCACACTAATTGATGTTAATTGAGTCCAATTAGGTTCAAGTCACACCCAATTGATGTTAATTGGGCTCAAATGACACCTAATTGATGTCAATTTGGCTCAATTGACACCTAATTGATGTTAATTGGACTCAATTGACATTAGTTAACACCCAATTGATGTCAATTGAGCTCAATTGACATCAATTAATTAACACCCAATTGATGTCAATTGAGCTCAATTGACATCAATCAAAGTCAATTGACATCTAATTGATGTCAATTAAGTGAAATTGGGCTTAATTGACATAAATTATACCTAATTGAGTCCAATTGATATCAATTAAAATCCAATTGAGTCAAATTGATATCAATTAAGTCTAATTGGGTGTCAATTGATCAATTGGGCTCAATTGATATCAATTGACATCCACTTGGACTCAATTGACATCAATTGGGTGCCAATTGAGTCTAATTGACACCCAAGTGATATCAATTGTATCCAATTGGGCTTAATTGACATTAATTCACACCTAATTGATATAAATTGAGCCCAATTGATATCAATTGAGTCTAATTCACACCCAATTGAGCCCAATTGCATCTAATTGGACTCAATTGGCATCAATTAACACCCAATTGATGTCAATTAAACTCAATTGATATCAATTAATACCTAATTGATGTCGATTGAGCTCAATGGACATCAATTGTAGTCAATTGACACCCAATTGATGTCAATTGAGTCGAATTGGGCTTAATTGACATCAATTGCACTCAATTGGCACCCAATTAGGTGTCAATTGAGTCCAATTGGACTCAATTAACATTAATTAACACCCAATTGAGTCCAATTGATATCAATTAACACCCAATTGAGTCTAGTTGTCCAATTGACATCAATTAACACCCAATTGAGTCCAATTAACATTAATTAACACCCAATTGAGTCCAATTGATATCAATTAATACCCAATTGAGTCTATTTGTCCAATTGATATCAATTAAGTCCAATTGGATGCAATTAGGCTCAATGGACATGTAATTGATGTCAATTGACTCCAATTGGGTTTAATTGACACCCAATTGATGTCAATTAAGTCCAAATAGATACAATTAGGCTCAATTGACACCTAACTGATGTCAATTGAGTCCAATTGGGTTCAATTGAGTCTAATTGGATGAAATTGGATGCAATTAAGCTTAATTGATGTCAATTGAGTTCAATTGGATGTAATTTGCCCAATTGATGTCAATTGAGTTGAATTGGATACAATTAGGCTCACTTGATACCTAATTGATGTCAATTGAGTTCAATTCATACCCAATTATTATTAATTGTGTCCAATTGAGCTCAATTAACACCCAATTGATGTCAATTGGACTCAATTAACATCAGTTAACACCCTATTGAGTCTAATTGATGTCAATTGAGTCTAATTAGGTGTCAATTGATATCAATTGAGTCCAATTGATCAATTAATACCCAATTAGACTTAATTGATGGCAATTGGACTCAATTGATATCAATTGGATACATTCAATTTAGCATCAATTATACCCAATTGATATCAATTAACATCAATTAGGTGTTAATTGATGTCAATTGAGCCCATGTGACATCAACTGTGTGTCAATTGAATCCAATTGATGTCAATTGAGCCCAATTGACATCAATTGTGTGTCAATTGATACACAATTAGCTTCAATTGGGCTCAATTGACACCCAATTGATGTCAATTAGGCTCCATTAACACCCAATTAGACTCAATTTGGCTCAATTGACATCAATTGATACCTAATTAGACTCAATTTAGCTTAATTAAGTCTAACTGGGCTTAATTAGACTCAATTTAGCTCAATTGATATCAATTGACACCCAATTTAACTCAATTTGACTCAATTGACACCCAATTGGACTCAATTTTACTCAATTGATATCAATTGACACCCAATTGATGTGAACTGATGTGAATTGAGCTCAATTGCATCGAATTAGGCTCAATTGACATCAATTGACACCTAATTAATATCAATTGAGTGCAATTGATGTGAATTGATGTCAATTGAGCTCAATTGCATGGAATTAGGTTTAATTGACACCCAATAAAAATCAATTGAGTGCAATTGAGCCCAATTCAGCTCAGTTGTAATCAATTGACACCCAATTGATGTCAGTTGCATCCAATTTGGCTCAATCGAAACCCAACTGATGTCAATTGAGTCCAATTGATGTTAATTGGCACCCAATTGATGTCAATAAGGTTCAATTGATGTTAATTGACACCCAATTGATGTCATTTACGTCTAATTGAGCTCAATTGACACCCAAATTATCTAATTGAAGTCAATTGGACTTAATTGACTTCAATTGTGTTAATTGGATATTAATTGATATCAATTAACACCCAATTGCTGTCAATTGAGTCTAACTCGGCTCACTTGACACTCAATTTACACCCAATTGATGTCAATTGGGTGTGAATTGAGCTCAATTGTATCATATTAGGCTCAATTGACATTAATTGACACACAATCGATCACACAATTGAGTGCAATTGAGCCCAATTGAGCTCAATTGATATCAATTGTGATCAATTGACACCCGATTGATGTTAATTACATCCTATTGGGTTCAATTGAGCACAATAGGATGCAATTAACACCCAATTGAGTGGTGTCAATTGAGTGCAATTGAGCCCAATTGAGCTCAATTGATATCAACCCAATTGATGTCAACTGAGCTCAATTGAGCTTAATTGACATCAATTGTAATAAATTAACACCCAATCAAAGTCAATTAGGCTTAATTAATATCAATTAACATCCAATTATTATCAATTGAGTCCAATTCGACTCAATTGATACTTAGTTTACACCCAATTTATGCAAATTGGGTGTAAATTGGACTCAATTGCGTCGAATTAGGCACAATTGACATCAATTGACACCCAATTAATATCAATTGAGTGTAAATCAAGTGTAATTGAGTCCAATTGGGCTCAAT